>NC_041385.1:157651561-157677661 GCF_002162155.2 Triticum dicoccoides
CAAAGCCGCCCTCCCCACCGCGTTGATACGTCGGCGCCGCGGTTCGCGTAGACTGCTGTCCTCTAGCCATGCCGCCACCTCTGGCTACGTTCTTGTGGAGGCGCACATCGGTCAGCGCCGCCACCGCTGGCGACGTTCGTGTGGAGACGCACGGCGGTCAGCTTCTCCCACGGTACGCGCATTCTAGACCGAGGCCTCGTTCATATCGGTGTAGCGCTGAATGTTAGCTGATAGACGCTGTTAATCTCACTGTTTGCCGAAGTAGTTTACTATCAATATGCTCTGCTTAAGAAGCTTCCTTGCCCTGTTCTGCACTCAATCTGCTTAGCTGAGATGGCATGCCAAGGCCGATTAGTTGCTAAAATATCCTGCCATATATTTATTGTGACATAGATTGCCATGGTCTAGTAGCCAATCTATTATGTGAAATAGCTCTACATAGTTTTATACTCGATCTTTGTTGCTGCGATGGCCTTCAATAGTTTGATGGCTGTGTGCTCGGCCTCATTGACTACTGAAACAGCCTGCCATAATTTAGCACTCAAATCTATTTGTTGAATTAGCTTTACATATATTTCGTTACTTAGATCTGCTTGTCCAAATATCTTGCCATAGCTTTAGACATCGACCTAGGTTTTTTTCTGGACTTCATAAAAAAAATATATGTTTTGCCTGTAATATCTAGTAGAAGAACTAATTTGTATGTCTAACAGATGGACAGGACTTGGATAACTTCCGCTCAAAGATTCTCCGCTGCATACGTCGAGGGGGTTGAAAACTTCATGAACTTTATCAGAGCTGAGTATGGTGGTCCGAAATCAGATGTGCTTTGCTCGTGTAGCAGTTGTATGAATTCAGTTACAAGACCCCAGTCAACTGTGCAAAATCATCTACACTTGTATGGGATGTCGGTCACATACACTAGGTGGGTTCATCATGGTGAAGCTGTGAACGTCAATGTTATTGACTACGTGGAAGTAGCAGATCACCATCTTGATCTGCCTGATGCTCAGGTGGAAGAGGAGGAGGAGGAGGTGGTAGTGGTGGAGCCAGTGAGTTTGACCAACATTGAAACAATGCTACGAAATGCTCGTGCATTCCGTGAAATTTCACCTGAAGAAGAAAAACGGTGGGCCCGCATGTTGGAACAATGCAACGTTGCTGTCACCCCAGGAAATAAGCTGTCAGTATTCTTAGCCATGATCACCTTTCTTCAGGTGAAGACATCTGAGCGGATGACCAACAAATCATTCGATGCGATGTTGGCTGCTTTCCGCAAATCTTTCCCAGATGCGTCTGAGCTGCCACACACCTACAGTAAAATGAAGAATTCCTTCGTGCAGTTGGAATTAGATATGATATGATCCATGTTTGTAAGAATAATTGTGTTCTGTTCCGTAAGGATTATGCCAACTTAAGTGAATGCCCGAAATGCAAATCATCAAGATGGAAAGATGGCGATGCTGTGAAGAGGATTCCTCATAATGTTCTGAGACATTTTCCAATTACACCAAGATTGCAGAGGTTGTTTCATGATGCTGAAACAAGAGAGGATGTACCGTGGCATTCCAGGAACCAGGAGTACAGAGATCAGAATGTAATGAGCCATCCATCTCATGGTAGTGAGTGGAAAAGTTTCAATGATAAACACAAAAAGTTTGCTGCTGACCCGAGAAACATTAGACTTGGCTTAGCTTTAGATGGATTTAACCCATTTGGCCACCAGAGCGCCACATATAGCATGTGGCCAGTGCTTGTTATCCCTTACAACATGCCTCCAAATGTGCACCAAAGAATCAAACTACATGATGGCGTTGCTCATCCCAGGTCCAAAAAGTCCTGGAAAGGATTTTGATTTGTTCATGGAGCCTCTTGTGGAGGAACTTCAACAACTATGGAAGGGTGTTCTCACTCGAGACCTATATAGTAGCCCACCAGCTAATTTCTTTCCGCGTGCTGTTATAATTTGGTGCATCCATGATTATCCGACTTTGGGCACTATGTCAGGGCGAACGGCACATGGTTACAATGCATGTGTTCGCTGTGACAGGAATCCGCTGTCATACGCAATACTTAGAAAGATCTGTTACATTGGACACCGTCGTTTCCTTGCCAAGGACAAGCCGCATCCTAGAAAATACCGAAGACATGTGTTCAATGCAAAGCATGAAAACCGTGATGCGCCAAAGAGGCTCACCACCGATGAGTTGCAAGTGGAATTAGAGAAGGTCAGGCATATTACACCAAGAAACCATCCTGGTAATGGTAGCGGGAAAAGGAAGCGTGGCAGGGCAGAAGAGAGATTATTGTTTACCCGCAGGTCCACTTTGTGGGACTTGGAGTATTGGAAAGATTTGGATATGCGGCATAATCTTGATGTGATGCACATCGAGAAAAATATATGTGACAGCATTATCGGCACACTTCTTAATATTGAAGGCAAGATGAAAGATACCTTAAAATCTAGGATTGATTTGACACATTTGGGTATCAGAAAGGATTTGCAGGTGAAAGATGAAGGTAAACCACGGGATATGGCACCAGCTGTGTATGTCTTGGACAAGGTAAAAAGAAAAGAATTCTGTGAGGTCCTGTCACGTGTGAGATTCCCACATGGATTTGCTTCCAACCCTGAAAGGAGAGTCAGCGCAGACGGAAACAAGGTACAAGGGTTGTGTCGGTGTCAAAACCGGCGGATCTCAGGTAGGGGGTCCCGAACTGTGCGTCTAGGCAGATGGTAACAGGAGACAAGGGACATGATGTTTTTACCCAGGTTCGGGCCCTCTCGATGGAGGTAAAACCCTACTCCTGCTTGATTAATATTGATGATATGGGTAGTACAAGAGTAGATCTACCACGAGATCAGAGAGGCTAAACCCTAGAAGCTAGCCTATGGTATGATTGTTGTTCGTCCTACGGACTAAAACCCTCCGGTTTATATAGACACCGGAGAGGGCTAGGGTTACACAGAGTCGGTTACAATGGGAGGAGATCTACATATCCGTATCACCAAGCTTGCCTTCCACGCCAAGGAAAGTCCCATCCGGACACGGGACGAAGTCTTCAATCTTGTATCTTCATAGTCCAGGAGTCCGGCCAATGGTTATAGTCCGATCATCCGGACACCCCCTAATCCAGGACTCCCTCAGTAGCCCCTGAACCAGGCTTCAATGACAATGAGTCCGACGCGCAGATTGTCTTCGACATTGCAAGGCGGGTTCCTCCTCCGAATACTTCATAGAAGATTTTGAACACAAGGATGGTGTCCGGCTCTGCAAAATAAGTTCCACATACCACCGTAGAGAGAATAATATTTGCACAGATTTAATCTGCTGACGTATTCTGCAGCGTGAAATCACGCCACGGCCAAGCCTTTATTTGAATCGTTTCACTGTCACACCTCAGCACGTTTAGCGAGGTGGTTTCCTTGGCACGTCTGGTCGAAGCAGAGATCGTGTCCCCTTATTCCGGGATTTCTCATCAATACGGGTGTGGGTAACCCAACCGTGCCATTAATCATGGTGCTTGGGAGATAAGCAAGTTTTACCAGGCTTGTGGGGGCACATAGTTTGGTCCGCCCATATAAGGGGATAAGGATCCACCTTTTCCATCTACGCCTTCTTCCTCCTTCGCTTACCCATTTCCGCGCACTCGAGCTCCAGCGCCTGAGTCCGCACTTCCCTCCTCAACCTTCTCCAGCCATGTCCGGAGCGGGAGGCAGGTGGATGGCCTCCTCCGTCACGGAGGGGCACATCAAAAAGTTGAGGAAAGCTGGATACTTGTCCAACGACATTGCACACCGACTTCCTGATGAGGGGCAGCTCGTCCCCACCCCCAGGCCCCATGAGAGGGTGGTGTTCCTCCCCCATTTCCTCCGCGGACTGGGCTTCCCACTCCACCCATTTGTCCGGGGGCTCATGTTCTACTATGGCCTAGATTTCCACGATTTGGCCCCGAACTTCATCCTCAACATCTCGGCGTTTATCGTCGTGTGCGAGGCCTTCCTTTGCATCAAGCCCCACTTCGGCTTATGGCTGAAGACCTTCAATGTCAAGCCGAAGGTAGTGGGCGGCCAGCAAGCTGAGTGCAGAGGCGCCATGGTGGGCAAGATGCCCAACGTCATATGGCTCGAGGGCTCCTTCGTGGAAACCATCAAGGGGTGACAATCGGGGTGGTTCTACATCACCGAGCCGCGTGACCCTGAATGGGCAGCGGCCCCCGAATTCCAGTCTGGCATCCCCACACGGCTGACCTCCTGGAAAGAGAAGGGCCTGTCGTGGGGTAATTTGGAGGAGCTGACCGGACTCCAAACCTGCATCCAAAACCTGATGGACAAAAAGGTTAAACTTGTCAACGTAGTCCAGGTCATGTTCCTCCGCCGGATCCTCCCGTGTCAACGACAGGCTTTTAACTTGTGGGAGTTCGACCCAGCCCAGCACAAAACGTTGACCAGGCTCTTCGACACAACGCACGAAGATGCCTGGAGGGTGCTATTCAAGGGCGCCGAGGTTCCCCCTCCCATTACCGAGGATCGCGGATTTTGCGCGAAGCGCCAAGCTAGCGTAGTAAGCTTGTTTTACCCTTTACAGGATACTTATTTTTCATAGTTTGACTCTATGCGGGATCTAAGACCCCGTTCCTCTGATAGGGCTGGCAGAAGACGGCCGGATAGATCGAATGTCCGGCTCCCTTGCCCGAAGACCCAGCAGATGCCCACTTGGCGAGGCTGCTGGTCCCGGCACCTTATGTGGTGCTGGATTAGAAGGCCAAGAAGAAGGCCACGGGAACTCGAAAAAGTTCTCGGCGCTAGGTGGTGTCGGATTCATCATCCGATGACTTCGAAGCGCACTCCTCCCACAAAGACGAGGAGGAGGAAGAAGAGGCCTCTCCCCCTCTAGCGGGGGGAGGAAAGAAAAGGAAGGCCACCCCAACTAGGGGGGCTGGAGGGTCCAAGAAGGGAAGGACCCTTCCTCCGGACTACTCCACCGACGCCGACGGCGGCGAAGAGGAGTGACCATCCAGGGCCAAGCCCCTGGCAAAATCGTAAGTAACCGGATATCAGAATAACTCATGGCGTTCCTTTATTACACAACATCTTCTGACGCCGAATATAATCATGCAGTCCGCCCAAGGTCCGGCTTGACGCTTCGTCGAGCGGCTCCCTGGATTTGCCGGATGTGAATAGTCTTTCACTCCCGACTGCTACCTCCCCTCGCCCTACGGACGATGCCGAGGTGGAGTCCCAAAAGGGGCCAAGCCAGGAGGAGGTGGTCCTAGAGGCACCGCCAGGCGACCTCCCGGACTCCAGGCGCCAAGGGGATAAAACCCGAAAGGGCTCTAAGTCCGGCCCTGGGCCGGACACCGCACCGGAACCTTCAGTGGTTCCGGAGTCCGACAGGCGCCCCCCTAGTAAGAAGGGCCAGCCTACGATGCCGGTGACCTCCGTCCATTCAGAGGCACCAGATAATTTGCTGGAGGTGCTTAACGGCGCCTCCATCAACGAGGAGCACCGCACTATTATGAGTGCGGTGATCCAGAAGGTTCAGTCCGCCAAGAGCGGGCTGACGGAAGCCTGTGCCAACCTTCTAACAGGCTTTGAGGTATGTATTTAAGATATGTAAAAATATTACCGCATAGACAGTAGCCCCTGATGCTCAGTTTGGTGTTCGGGAAGAAAAGCCGAACTGAGGATCTGAAAAGATAAACGTAGGAGTCTTACCTAAGTATATCAATATGGGAATGCAGGCTGCGCTGCTGACCTCTGCCGCGCTGACTGCGGAGGTCGATGCATTGAAGTAGAGCCTCGAGCGGTCTGAGAACGAGCTGGGCCTTGCCAAGAAGCAGCTCGAGGACAAGGAAGGTAAGTAATACCTTATGTAAGTATATAAAAAGAACTGGTTGCAAATAATGACAGGACCAACATGAGTATTACAGGGGCCACAACCGAGGTGGCGACCCTGAAGGAAGCACTGTCCCAGGCCGAAGACAATGCGGCCATGGAGCACACCGAGCGAGAAAAGCAGGAGGCGCGGGTGGCGGAGGTGCAACAAGAGCTCCACGCTCTTGTGAAAAAACACGAGAGTTTGGAGCTTGACTCAAAGACTCGAGAGTCCGAGCTTGCCTCGGCCCTTGAGAGTGCCAAATCTGCCAAGGCCGAAGCCCAAAAAGCCCTCCAGGAAATTGAGGCGATGAAGAAGATAGCGGTGGGTAAGGCATTCTTTATGCAAAGCAAGCACATGAAAGTGAATTACTTGTTACTTACCCGAGTCCGGAGCTCTCCAGGAGCATCCGCAGACCTGCCCTGCAGTGTGTCCGATGCTGCCGCATTCTACCGAGCTGAGGAAGGGAGCTCGACAGAGAAGGTGTTCTGGTCCCAGTATGGTGAGGCCGGACACCCGGTGCCCTTGAGTGACCAGCTGAAGCAGCTGGTCGAGCTCCATAAGGCAGCCGAACAGGCCATGAAGGGCCTTATAGTCCGGCTATGGCCTGGGGAGGTCATTCCTGGGAGCTACTTTGGGCTGGTGAGGCAGCTGGCGGATGCCTGTCCATGGCTTGAGGTCACCAAGCGCTCCGTATGCATCGAAGGCGCCCGTAGGGCCCTTGCCCGTGTTAAAGTACACTGGGGCAAGATGGACGCTGTGAAGCTGGTGATAGATGGGCCACCGGAGGGGAAGGAGCATCGCAGGCCCGAGATGTATTATGAGGGCGTCCTGAAGGGTGCCTGCCGTGTGGCGAATGAGTGTTCCAAGGATGTAATTTTTGAGTAAACTCGCTCGTATTATCCTGTGCGCTGAAAACTTGTTCATATGCGCTAAGCAACGCTTCTTGAATTTAAAATATTACCTTCTGTGCGGTTGTTTATTAAATCTGAGAGATGGCGAGTCGTTGGCTTCTACCCCCATGCCACTAGTGCTGGGGTGTTCGGGATAAACCTGAGCGCTCTTGTTCCCATTCTTGGGTCCTTCGAGGGAGGCACTCAGCACAACGAACAAGGCAATCGGACTATAATGCTTTATCACTCTCACTTAGCCATAAAATTCTATAATTTTAAATTTCGGCGAAGCCCCTAGTATTCGGAAGACCGAGTTCGGGGCGCTATCCACGCCTAGGCCAGACAAAGCTAGGTCCTCGCTCTAAGCGGCATAAGTCTTTAGGGACTCGAAACCTCTCGAACAACGACCGGCTCTCGCCCTATCATGACGGTCAGTTTTAGCTTTCTCTACTAAGGTGCTTAACCCAACTCAACCAGGGCACAATCGCAGTAGTTCTCCCAGCGCTACCTTAGCCGATATAACGGAACGCAAGGTACCAAAACATGGGAGCCTAGCAAACCCAACTATTGACCCAAGACATGATTCGGAGCCGATGCATATAATGCTATAAGTTCGGGGTGCCGCACTTGTGAAAGTGTTCGAACTTCTCACACCATATTCTGGGGTACTTAAGCCCCTGGTGTATTGGCCGTACCAAAGTGTACGGTTGCATAATGTCATAACTGAACGTATTTACATAAAAAATGAATGCAATAATAGACAAGAGCTATGTATTGTTTATTAAAACGCTGCTGTGAGAGCAGAACGATACAAATAGTGCGATAAGCAAGAGATGGGATTATTTGACATGTCCCCCTCCAGGGGAAAACTGCAAGGCTTTATGTAAGACAGGTATTTAGCTCGTTATAGAGACGACCTGGACATTCGACGTAGCTTGCTGCCTCCCTGGCTGTTGCATCGTGTGTTCGGCGATTGTACTGCCGAACAGGCCTTCCGAAGAGTGGAGTCCTGAAAGTAAGAAAAAAGAAATGACAAAATCGGGAGCCCCTAGTGCGGTTGAGCTGCATTTTGAGCGTGCCGTGGTTGTGCCCCTCCCCTTATGCCCATGGTATTTCCAGAGTGTAATTATGTACGCGTGGTACTGGTTTTGCAATTTCACGAGGGCTGGGGTTGGGGCCGCACTTCTACGCTTGCTCAGAACGGGCCATGCGGTCTTGTTGTAGGTTATTCCGGGCGCGCTTGACGGTGTCCAGATGTTTAATAGCCGGACCGAAGAATTGCCTTGAGAGGCTACTTTGTACTTCCGCCGCGAGGGCCGCCGTATGCTCCTCCGTTTGGAGAGAGCGTTCGGTGTTTCCATTGACCGTAATGACTCCTCAAGGGCCTGGCATCTTGAGCTTGAGGTATGCATAGTGCGGCACCGCATTGAACTTTGCAAATGCGGTTCGTCCGAGCAGCGCGTGATAGCCACTGCGGAACGGGACTATGTCGAAGATTAACTCCTCGCTTCGGAAATTATCCGGGGATCCAAAGACCACTTCGAGTGTAACTGAGCCTGTACAGTTGGTCTCTACACCTGGTATGACACCTTTAAAGGTCGTCTTTGTGGGTTTAATCCTTGAGGGATCTATGCCCATTTTTTGCACTGTATACTGATAAAGCAGGTTCAGGCTACTGCCGCTGTCCATAAGGACTCTAGTGAGGTGAAATCAGTCAATGATTGGTCGAGAACCAATGCGGCGAATCCGCCATGGCGGATGCTAGTGGGGTGGTCCCTTCGATCAAAAGTGATCGGGCAGGAGGACCACGGGTTGAACTTCGGGGCGACTGGCTCCAACGCATATACGTCCCTGAGTGCATGCTTCCGCTCCCTTTTGGGGATGTGGGTTGCGTATATCATGTTCACCGTACGCACTTGTGGGGGAAAGCCCTTCTATCCCCTATTGTTCGGCGTCCGGGGCTCCTCCTCGTCATCGCTATGCAGCCCCTTGTCTTTGTTTTTGGCACTTAACTTGCCTGCCTGCTTGAACACCCAACAATCCCTGTTGGTGTGATTGGCTGGTTTTTCGGGGGTGCCGTGTATCTGGCACGAGCGATCGAGTATTTGGTCCAAACTGGATGGGCCCGGAGTATTTCTTTTGAATGACTTTTTCCTCTGACCGGGTTTAGAGCCTCTAAATCCGGCATTAACTGCCGTATCCTCAGCATTTTCACTGTTAATGTGGCGCTTGTGCTTGTTGTGACGCGACCTGCCATTGTTGTCCTTGGTATCCGAATTACCAGGGCTCTTGGTCATGTTATTACTACGAGCTAGCCAGCTGTCTTCTCCCACGCAAAAGCGGGTCATGAGTGTTGCGAGGGCTGCCATGGATTTCGGCTTTTCCTGTCCTAGGTGCCGGGCAAGCCATTCGTCACGGATGTTATGTTTGAAGGCTGCGAGGGCCTCTGCATCCGGATAATCGACTATTTGATTTTTCTTGGTTAGGAACCGTGTCTAGAATTGTCTGGCCGATTCCTCTGGCTACTGAATTATGTGGCTTAGGTCATCGGCGTCTGGTGGTCGCACATAGGTGCCCTAGAAATTGTCGAGGAATGCGGCTTCCATGTCCTCCCAGCAACCAATTAATTCTGCTCGCAAGCTGTTAAGCCAATGCTGAGCTGGTCCTTTGAGCTTGAGTGGGAGGTATTTGATAGCGTGTAGATCATCACCGCGGGCCATGTGGATATGAAGGAGGTAATCCTCGATCCATACCGCAGGGTCTGTTGTGCCATCGTATGATTCGATGTTTACGGGTTTAAAACCCTCGGGGATTTGATGATCCATTACTTCATCTTTGAAGCATAGTGGGTGTGAGGCGCCTCTGTACTGGGCTATATCACGACGTAGCTCAAATGAGCTTTGTCTGCTGTGTTCGGCCTGGCCGTATTTGCCATATCCGGCATGAAGGTTATCGTCATGTGTCGTGGGGCGCCCACACGATCTGTAGATCGATCTTGTTTGCCTTGCCTTATCCTCCAATATGTCTCGCAGGTCTGGCGCATTTCCCCGTGCCTTGGTATTTTTTGAGCGACGCCGGGGTGCGGCTTGAGTGGATGGCCGAGAGGCCTCTCTGTCGCGGCCATGAGGTGGTCGGTCTGCCGCGTCGTGCGCTGGTGATGTAGGTTTAGGTGCTTCCTCCTCTAGTCGGGGTAGCAGCCTGCGCTTTGGATATCTCTTGGAGGGGCGTTCGAGTTCGTACTCTTCGGTCGCAAGGACTTCAGACCATCTGTCGACTAGCAAGTCTTGGTCAGCTCTAAGTTGCTGCTGTTTTTTCTCGAGGCTGCTCGTCGTGGCCATAAGCCTGCGTTTGAAACGCTCTTGTTCGACGGGATCCTCAGGCACGACAAATTCGTCGTCGTCGAGGCTTGCCTCGTCTTCGGAGGGGGGCATGTAATTATCGTCCTCTACCTCTCCGTCTGCCGCTCTCTCATGAGGGCTGGCTTCTCCATCCTCCTGTGCTGAGTCCTGCTGGAGGGGGTTGTCTTCGGCACTGTCCGGGGTGTTATTATCTCCCGTGCCGGAATCGCCGTTTTTTCTTTGGCGGGATTTAGAGCGGCGCCGCTGACGCCGGCGCTTAGGCTGCTTCTTGGAGGGGTCATCCTCCGTTGTTCCATCGCCATTCCCTTCTTTTGGGGTGTCCACCATGTATATGTCGTATGACGAGGTGGCCTTCCAGTGCCCTATAGGCGCTGGGTCTTGGTCGTCTCCTGCATCAGCATCCATACCATCGATGTCTTCGGAGTCGAAGTCGAGCATGTCGGTTAAATCATCGACAGTGGCTACAAAGTGGGTGGTGGGTGGGCTTTGAATTTCTTCGTCGTCTGCATCCCAACCTTGCTGACCATAGTCCAACCAGGGCTCTCCTGATAAAGAGAGAGACTTTAGTGAATTCAGAATGTCGCCGAAGGGCGAGTGCTGAAAGATGTCCGCGGCGGCGAACTCCCTGATTGTCGCCCAATCTGGTTCGATCGGCAGGGGCACGGAAGGTTCGGAGTCCGGAAAGGAGTCCGGCACCTTGGAGTCACGAGCTTCGCAAAGGACAAGGCAGGTGTTCGGCTCGATCGCCGTAGAGATTGCAGCCCCCGAGGCGGTGTCCAGCCACCCGTCCTCGATTGGCGCAGTCGGCTCGGAGCTAAGGGTCGGAGCGGACACTGGGGTGGCCTCCTAGGCACTGTTTGGCGGCAGAGCTAGATCATGCCCATCGTGACAGTGCAGTGCGCTTGGCTGTGGCTTGAACCCATCGAAGATCAAGTCTCCGCGGATGTCAGCCGTGTAGTTCAAACCTCCAAATCTGACCTGATGGCCAGGGGCGTAGCTTCCGATCTGCTCCAGATGGCAAAGCGAATTGGCCCGCAGTGCAAAGCTGCCGAATACGAAGATCTGTCCGGGGAGAAAAGTCTCACCCTGGACCGCATCGTTGTTGATGATCAGAGGAGCCATCGGGCCTAAAGGTGACGACATAGAGGAACTCTCAATGAAAGCACCAATGTCGGTGTCAAAACCGGCGGATCTTGGGTAGCGGGTCCCGAACTGTGCGTCTAGGCGGATGGTAACAGGAGACAAGGGACACGATGTTTTTACCCAGGTTCGGGCCCTCTCGATGGAGGTAAAACCCTACTCCTGCTTGATTAATATTGATGATATGGGTAGTACAAGAGTAGATCTACCACGAGATTAGAGAGGCTAAACCCTAGAAGCTAGCCTATGGTATGATTTTTGTTCATCCTACGAACTAAAACCCTCCGGTTTATATAGATACCGGAGAGGGCTAGGGTTACACAGAGTCGGTTACAATGGGAGGAGATCTACATATCCGTATCGCCAAGCTTGCCTTCCACGCCAAGGAAAGTCCCATCCGGACACGGGACGAAGTCTTCAATCTTGTATCTTCATAGTCCAGGAGTCCGGCCAATGGTTATAGTCCGGTCATCCGGACACCCCCTAATCCAGGACTCCCTCAGGTTGAAAACTCATGACTGGCACGTCCTACTTCAAAGGGTTTTACCTGTTATCCTTAGAGGATTGGGCCGCCCTGACTTATACAGAGCAGTTGCAGAGTTGGGACAATTCTTCAGGGAACTCTGCAGTAGAAATATCAGGATGATGCTTTGGAGCGTCTTAGAGACAAGATACCAACTATCCTATGTGACCTTGAGAAGATATATCCTCCAGCCTTCTTTGATGTGATGGTGCATTTGGCTGTTCATCTACCTGATGAGGCACTACTTAGAGGTCCAGTACAGTATGGCTGGATGTACCCTGTTGAAAGGCGGCTAGGCACTTTCAAGGGCTATGTTAGGAACAGAGCTAGACCCGAGGGTTCCATTGCATAGACCTACATTGCTACAGAAGCATTGACATTCTGCTCAAAATCCATTGAAACAGCTGATTAGCTTAGCAAAGAGGTGGGTGAAGACAATCCCGGGCTCAATGTTTTCGATTATTCTGTTCGAGTTACAGGGAAGAGTCGACAAGAGGACAAACCTAAAGATTTGGACAAAATGGTTTGGTATGTGTTGAATAACTGTCCTGAGATACTACCTTATATCAAGTAAGTGCAGTACTGCAGCTTATACATCATAATCTACTAAACTTGCAGCACATTCTTATATATTTAGATGTTTGACGCGATCACTATGTTGTGCAGCATCTACAAAGAGGAGTTACTACCGCAAAATCCAAGAAACATTGACAAACTAGTTATGGCAGGATTTGCGAAATGGTTCAAGAACCATGTAAGCTTTTGAAGTGCACTGTTAGTTTTTTTAATATATTGAGTACATAAGATGATCAGCTTGTCTATTTTCTAACCATAGGTTAAGAAGATGCGGGAGGATGGGCATGCAGTTGATGATGCCCTTTACTCACTAGCAACGGGTCCTGATACTCGGGTAAGACATTATGAATCTTGTGTTCTTGGAGATGTGCGCTACAACACCCTTGCATGAGACGAAGGCAGGAAGACACAAAACAATGCCATCATGAGCACGGATACGTATGACAAAGAGAAAACTGAAATGTACGCTAACATAACAGACATTGTTCAGTTGCAGTATATCTCCAGTTTCGAGGATCATCAGTGTGTGGTTCTGTTGTGCTGTCATTGGTATAACATGTTTTCCAGGATCGCAAAACCCAGAGCTGATGATTATTTCAAATCCATCATTGTCAAGGCAGCGTACCAGACCAACGAGCCTTTTATTTTGGAAAATCAAGCAACACAGATATTTTTCTTGGAAGGCACATTTGCACGTAGCGATGACTGGAGAGTATTGCAAAGGTTAGAGCAGAGGAATTCGTTTAATGAAGTTGCACAACAAGATGATGCTTACACTGCTCCTGATGTACAAGATAACACATATGTTCCTAATATCTTTGAGAACCATCATGTCAATGACGCTGGCGAAAAGATTGCCTATCGTGCCGTGGACATACAAGAGTTGGTCAAGAAGAAGCCAACGTTCGAGGACGTTGAGGACGAAGAAGAAGATGACACCGTGGGGAATTATGATTCAGACTGATACACATGGCGAAGATGTTGACGCTGCTGCTGCGGATGATGATTACATTGCTTTTGTCGTATTTGCCTGTCAGAAGACGTTTTTTATCTACTATGTGAAATTGTGTTTGCTATGACAACTAAAACCTGATGAACATGTTGTTTAGTATTTTGCTATGAGAACATCACTTGTTATGTATGCTGATTTGTGTTTGGTGATTGTATGACAACTAAAACATGATGACATTGTTGTTTAGTTGTACTCATATTTGGTTGTGAAACTTGAATTTGATGACATAGTTTGCTGTTGGACTGCAATTTGCTCGACGTCTTCGAATGAGAACAAAGCTGACCCGACAGGACCTCAGCTATTTATTTATTTATGAGCAAAAGGGGATACCCCACGATTTCCGTTAATAGAAATCATTAGATGTTCACAACACTACACTGAGCCTGCTACACAGGTTTCATTCATTACTAGTTTCAGCAAAGTGCTCATGTCATAGCCACTGAATACATCACGATTGCTACATACACTGCAAATAAAGAGACAATCATCCTACAGAGCACATCGATTTTGCCCATTATCTTCACAAGCTCTTTCATCTCCTCATTGCTGTCAAGGCCGTTCAGCAGCTATTGCTTGGCTATGATCAGAGGAACTGCGTCTTTAACCTTCTGCTCTGCATCTTCCTCTTCTGCTGTTCCTTCAGTTACTTGTCCAACACCCCAACCTGCTGGTATTGGGATTCCTCGGCTAACCAAATAATCAGCGTAGTTGCATTCCCCCACATCAGCAACTTCCCAGAAATACAAATCACACGAATCTTCCCTTTTCTGCACGAATCAAATTGGAAGATCATCAACCAAACTATTAAAAAAATCAGCAACTGAAAGCAGCAGAACAACACTTAAACATATTATTACCCCATGATTCGGGCATTTGTAGAAGACTCGGCCAGGGTTGAGGATTGTGGTTGAGACGCGACGGATGACTCTGCGTGATTTGCAGCAGTGGCACCACACCAACGGCAGCGGGTTGTGAGGAGCAATCGGCTGTGGTGCGCATGCCGGTGGGGGTGTGATGAGACCCACAGGCGATGGTACGGGTGGCGACTTGGCGCATATCTGGTTGTTGCCTGCTGAAGAGCAGGTGGACGAGCAGCCAGCGGACATGGTTGCTGCGGCCAGAGCTTCTGATGCTAGGCAGAGTAAGTAGAGAAGAGGAGAAGCGAACATTGGATATGTCAGTTTCATTACTTGCAGAGTAGCATAGCACCATATATAGTCATAGTCTAGGTTTGGATTCGAACCAGCTACAGGATCACATCTCTCTTTTTTCTAAAACTCGGCAACGTCTCTTTACTGGTACACTAGCTTGTTCTGTACGCCTTCCCAAGTCTTTGATTTTCTTTCCCTTTTTTTTGCGAGGAAGGAGGACAAAATTGAGAGTTCCTGGGACTCGAACCCAAGACCTCTCGGTTGAAAACCAAGGGTGCTAGTCACTTATGTGGCGAACGTTCCCTGTGAGGAGGACGGCAGACGAACACATTTTCCTCGTAGTTTTCTTCCTATATATAAAAAGTATGCTACTTGGTGTCCACTTAGTCAACAAATGATTGTGCCAACCTTGACCGTTGGATTGACATTCAACGTCTGTCGCGTTTCTTCAGTCTCTTCTTCCTCGAGCCGCCAAAGCCAAACCAGCGCCGGCGGGACTGCCTGCTCCCGCCTCCCACGGCTGGCTGTGATCTTCCTCGGCTCCTGTTCGTTCCCATCCGAGGCCTCACCATCGTCCTCCGCCTTGGTTCACTCACCGCGGCACCGCCCTCTGGTGTTGTCAACATGGTCAACAACTGAGAGGAATAAGGAGATGATTGTACATGGTGAGGATGACAGTAGGGACCCAGTAGCGCGCGTAGTAATTTTGTTTTTTTCGGGACGGAGAAGGGTATCAACTTGGTTGTGCGGGACCCATGGCCCGTCTAGCCCAGGATTTTATTTCATATGTGTAGCACATGACCATCCCAGTTTTTTTTTCTTTCTGAAAAATGGCTAGCCAACTATTTTGTTTTTTGCAGAATAACCAACATAGGCCTACTTGCTTTTCTACGCCCTGCTGGGCCGGAAATCTTTCAAGACAAGGAGGGATGCATTTTGCCCAGAAAATGGGCTATAAGTAATAAGAAATGGGCTATAAGTAATAATAAATGGGCTAAGTAATAACAAATGGGCTGTAAATTGAAAAAATACAGCAAACATGCAATTAGTTCCAAAATACTGTTTTCTTTCAGATTTTGATATTTTAAATTTCATTGTTTTTGTGCGGGTAAAATTTCATTGAATTTAAATTAAGGTATATTTAGATTTAAAATTAATTTGAATCTGGCTAGAAATTTCGGGCTGTATGCTGTTTGGGACAGATTTGGAGGCTGACTTGTGGGTCTACTAGGTTGACGTGTACTTTGGCTTTGTCAACTTAGTCCACAAACGATTCTAGCAGCAGTGACCGTTAGATGTTAATCCAACGGCCGTGCTGCTTCTTCAATATCTGATCTTCTTGCTCCAGCCGCCAAACCAGCTCCAGTGGTACTGCCTGCTCCCGCCTACCGTGGCCGGCTGTGCTGCCGCACAGGCCGCACCGCCCCATCCTACTTCATTGCTGGCCAGGCCATTCCTCTACTCACCCACACCTCCTGTTATTTTCCAGCGGCAGCAGCCGGACCAATAAACCCTCGTACTCCCCACCGCGTGGGCAACCATTGCCGAGTCTTCCCCGGCTCCGTGTCGTTCCCTTCCTAGGCCTCGCCGTCCTCCACCGCCATGGTGCTCTCGGCACGGCCTAGTCAACGTGGTCAATGAATGACATCCATCGGCCATGGACTGTACATGGAGAGGCTGACAGCTGGGTCCACGGCCGCACACAAGGAAATGCCTCCTTATTATGCGCAAAATAATGATTCCTCCACCTGACAGCTGGGACCCACCGGAACGGCCTGTGTATTTCGTGAAAAAAATGTCCCCCCGCTGACATGTCGGACCCACCAGCTATATCTTCGCACGCAAGGAAGTGCCTCCTTATTATGCACAAAAAATGAATACCCCTTGCTAGCTGGGACCCACCATAGTGGGAGGATGACTTGTGGGCCAACTAAGTTGACGGGGACGGAGGGCTTTGTCAACTTATTCAATATGAACGATTCTAGCTCCAGTGACCGTACGATGTCCATCCAACGGCCGTAGTGCTTCTTTAACCTCTGGTCTTCTTGCTCCAGCCGCCCAAAGCAGTGCCGGTCGTGCCGCATGCTCCTGCCTCCCGTGGCCGACTGTGCTGCCGTGGAGGCCTCACCGCCCCCAACTATTCCCACCGCTGGCCAGGCCCTGTGGCGACCGCAGCCTCACACCACAGCCGAACCAGTGAACCATCGTACTCCTCTCCGCGCGGGCTTCCACTGCCGCGTCTTCCCCTTCCTAGGCCTCGCTGAGGGAGTCCTGGATTAGGGGGTGTCCGGATGGCCGAACTATGACCTTTGGCCGGACTCCCGGACTATGAAGATACAAGATTGAAGACTCCGTCCCGTGTCCGGATAGGACTTTCCTTGGCATGGAGGGCAAGCTTGGCGATACGATATGAAGATCTCCTCCCATTGTAACCGACTCTGTGTAACCCTAGCCCTCTCCAGTGTCTATATAAACCGGAGAGTTTTAGTCCGTAGGACGAATAACAATCATACCATAGGCTAGCTTCTAGGGTTTAGCCTCTCTGATCTCGTGGTAGATCAACTCTTGTACTACCCATATCATCAATATTAATCAAGCAGGAGTAGGGTTTTACCTCCATCGAGAGAGCCCGAACCTGGGTAAAAACATCATGTCCCTTGTCTCCTGTTACCATCCGCCTAGATGCACAGTTCGGGACCCCTTACCCGAGATCCGCCGGTTTTGACACCGACATTGGTGCTTTCATTGAGAGTTCCTTTGTGTCGTCACCGACAGGAAGGATGCCGCACCCCGTCTTTAAAGACGGCACTGTTGCTAAAGGATCTTTGGCTGTCGGCCAAACTCTCCGGATAGGCCGTTTTTTGATGACCGCCTGTTTGGCTGCCGCACCAGCGATGACCTCTCGGGTCATCGAAAGCAATCTCCAGATTAGCTCGGAACTTGCCGATCAGTAAGATCCGATGGAGCTCTCTTCCCTAAACGAGCTCTTGGATCGCATCACCGCCCTGGGAGTCGCTACAGATTACGGCCAGATTGGGCTTAAACCCGACCAGAGAGAGATCGACTCTCCCCAGGTCACCCACCATGTTGAAGTGGTGGAAGAACAATGGGGCGAATCTTCACCCATCCTAAGGACCAGATGTGTCCGGATTCCCGACCCCTCCAAGCCGGACATCCGCGGACGGGAGGATGTTGCCCAAGCCCTGAACCTAAAGTCAGGCAGCAGGCCTGATTCATTGAATAACGTCCAAGAAAACAAGCTTCCGAATTCGGAAATTTCTTGGCCCCTGAATCTTATATCGAGCGAGGTTCCGGATTTAAATCCACCCACCCACCCAAATATAAGGGATCTATCCCAAATACGACAAGAGCCCGGGGAAACAATACACCACTACTGGGCCAGATTCCTCCTGGTTATGAACAGGAATAAGGACTGCCATGAGAAGGACGCAATTTCATTCTTCTGTAACAACTGCACAGAATCGGAATCGTCAATGCCATAAGTCGCCGCGAAATTACATGCTTCACCGACTTGACATCCATGGTACGAAAGTACTGTGCGACAGAAAGCGTTCGGAAAACTGAATCTAAATTCTGGGACAATCCGGCCCTGAACACAATCCTAGTCCGAAACAAAAGGGTGCATTATCGCCAGGCACCTGAGCCAGACAGCAAAAAACAAAAACCCTCTATAGGGTATGGGACCGTACTGGAGGGATGGCTCAATGGACCCTGTAAAATTCATAGTTCAGGGGAAGTCACACCAACTCACAGCCTTAGAGCATGTTGGATACTCCGGCAGGTGGCCAGAAGTGGCGAGGAGCTTCTAACTCCAGAATCCGCAGAGCACCACCCCAGAAACGCCAGTACGGTGTCAACAGTCTTCGAGACTTTCGCATCAAACAATGCGAGGAAACGAACGCTCCGCAGCCTTACCGAAGTCTACCAAGTAGCAACAATAAACCCATGGAGTGACATGGCTATTACCTTTAATGCCAGTGACGAACCAAAATTCCGGACAGCCCGAGCACCAGCCGCATTGGTCCTTAGTCCGATAGTGGACGGCTTCTGGCTTACAAAGGTACTCATGGACGGCGGCAGCGGACTGAACCTCATCTACGAGGAAACCCTACGAAAAATGGAAATAGACTGGAGCCGCATTGAGCGAAGCAACACAACCTTTAGAGGAATAATACCAAGCCAGGAAGCGTACTGTTCAGGGAAAATCACACTGGATGTGGTGTTCGGCACGCCGGATAATTACAGATCTGAGGAGGTCACATTTCAAGTGGCCCCGTTCAGCAGCGGATACCACGCTCTATTAGGGCGAGAAGCATTCACAATTTTTCAAGCTATACCCCATTACGGGTACATGAAGCTCAAAATGCCCGGACCCAACGGAATCATCACTCTTGCTAGTGATCCGGACACAGCATTCCGCGCCAAAAACAAGACAGCCGCACTGGTCCTCGAGGCATTATCCGAAGCCCTAGCGGCCGAGGAACTAACTGCGTTGCGCTCCATGGTGGACAGGGACGATGCGATACTAGATAAGAGATCCAAGTCCACCTCTTTTAAATCAGCGGATGAAATAGTCAAATTCCAAGTCCATCCAACGGACCCTACAAAAACGGCCTCCATCGAGGCACAATTAAAGCCCGATGTAGACGCCGCACTATGAGAATTCCTACCGGAAAATTGGGACATTTTTGCCTAGCACCCTTCAGACATGCCAGGAATCCCACGCCGGCAGGCCGAGCATAGGTTAAATATCCTAAAAGGATTCAAGCCAGTCAAACAAACTCTTCGGCGCTTCTCCGAACCCAAGAGACAGGCCATGGGAGAGGAACTAGCCAAACTATTGGAGGCCGGATTCATCAGAGATATAAAACATCCGGATTGGCTAGCAAACCTGGTAATGGTACCAAAGACGGACAAATCCTGGCGCCTATGTGTCGATTTCAAGGACCTTAACAAGGCTTGCCCAAAGGATCCCTTCCCCCTCCCCCGCATCGATCAAATTATCGATGCTACCGCAGGACACGATTCATTGTGCTTCCTCGACGCATACTCCGGCTACCACCAAATTAAGATGGCAGAGCCAGACCAAGCCGCAACGACATTCATTACTCCATATGGCCCATTCTGCTTCAACACGATGCCCTTCGGGCTCAAAAACGCCGACGCAACATATCAGCGCAAGATTCAGACATGTCTGGCCAACCAGATTAGCAAAATAGTTGAAGCGTACGTACATGACATGGTCGTCAAAACCAAACACGTCGAAACTCTAGTAGACGACTTGAGGCTCACATTCGACAATCTCTGAGCATATGACATTAAGCTCAACCCGGAAAAATGCATTTTCGGCGTACCGGCCGGAAAGCTCTTGGGCTTCATCGTATCCGGTAGAGGAATTGAAGCAAACCCAGCCAAGATCCGAGCTCTGTCATAATTGGATATCCCAAAAGACCTCAAGCAAATACAAAAATTGACTGGATGCGTGGCGGCTCTAAGCCGCTTTATCTCCCGCTTAGGAGAAAAGGCATTACCCCTTTATCGCCTCGTGCAGCGCACCGAACACTTCGAGTGGACGGATGCCGCCACGGCCGGACTTGAAGAAATCAAAGCCATATTGGCAACAAATCCGGTCCTGGCCGCGCCCAACACGGGCGAACCAATGTTATTATACATCGCGGCAACCCATCAAGTTGTAAGCGCACTGCTCGTTGTCGAACGAGAAACGGACGGACACAAGTTCCCTCTCCAAAAACCAGTTTACTACGTGTCCACTGTCCTAACTCCATGCAATTCAAGGTACCCGCATTATCAAAAGATAGCATACGCGGTGTTCATGGCATCCCGGAAGCTGCGACACTATTTCCAAGAGTGTTCGATAACAGTAGCCTCCGAAGTACCTCTTAATGACATTATAAACAACCGCGACGCAATGGGCCGGATTGCCAAATGGGCCATTGAGCTCCTCCCGTTCGACATAACTTACAAGCCACAACGAGCAATTAAGTCGCAGGTTTTGGCCGACTTCATCGCCGAATGGGCTGAAGCCGAGCTCCCTAAAGAGTACGGCGCATATTCCAACTGGATCATGCACTTCGACGGCTCCAAAATGTTGGCTGGCCTAGGGGCTGGCGTTGTTCTGACGTCCCCAACCGGAGATACAGTCCAATACGTACTTCAAATAATGTACACGGACTCCAACAACGCAGCCGAATACGAGGCCCTTCTACATGGTCTCCGGATGGCAGTCTCCATGGGCATTCAGCGCCTAGAGGTCCGCGGGGATTCAAACCTCGCGATATCCCAAATAAATGGAGACTTTGATGCCAAGGATCCGAAAATGGTAGCTTATCGCAACGCCGTCTTAAAGATGTCAGCTCGGTTTGAGGGGCTCGAATTTCACCATATAGCCCGGGAGAACAACCAGGCAGCAGACGTGTTGGCACGCATTGGCGCAAAGCGCATGCCGTCCCTCCTAACATCTTCCTAGAGAGGCTTTTCAAGCCATCTGTATCATGGGAGGGAGAGTTCAGAAACAACAGCCCGAACATAACCACACTACCCCTCACCGAACATTCTGACACAGTCGGTGGCTCCGCCAATGAAACAACACCGTCAGCCCACACAATAATGGCAGTCATTGCCCCGTGGACAGAACCATTCCTAGCCTACCTAACTAGGCAGGAACTTCCCGAGGACCAAAACGAGGCCCGCTGCATAGTGCGGCGATCTAAAGCCTATAAAGTCCACAAGGGAGAGCTTTATAAGAAAAGCACAACCAGAGTCCTTCAAAGGTGTATCTCCGAAGAGGAAGGGAGAAATCTTCTGGCTGAAATTCATGCCGGACTCGGAGGGCACCACGCTGCAGCCTGGGCCCTTGTAAGCAAGGCCTTCCGTACCGGATTTTATTGGCCGACGGCCCGGGCAGACGCTCAGGACTTAGTGCAGTGATGCGTCGGTTGCCAATTATTCGCTAATCAAAGCCACATGCCGCCTACCGCCCTACAAACCATACCAATTACCTGGCCTTTTGCGGTCTGGGGGCTTGACATGGTTGGACCCCTTAATGGAGGAACCCACAAGCAAAAATATCTACTGGTCATGGTGGATAAATTCACCAAATGGATAGAGGCCAAGCCTGTAAAGACGGCCGAATCCGGACCGGTGATAGACTTCATATCCGGGGTTGTACACCGCTACGACATCCCCCACAGCATCATCACTGACAATGGCACAAACTTTACGGTCGACGAAGTTAAAATCTGGTGCAAAAACATGGGCATTAAGCTCGACTATGCTTCAGTCTACCACCCACAAACCAACGGTCAAGTCGAGCGAGCCAACGGTCTCATCATGAGCGGCATCAAACCTAGACTAGTGCGATCGAATCTAACACGCACTGGGTAGAGGAGCTCGACTCCGTACTCTGGGGGCTGCGGACCACACCGAATCGCACTACCGGATTCACACCATTTTTTATGGTATACGACACAGAGGCAGTCCTGCCCTGCGACATAATTCATGACTCACCTCGCGTGCGCATGTACGAAGAAAGAGAAGCCGAGGTCGATTGGCAGGACAGCTTGGACGCATTGGAGGAGGAGCGCGACGTAGCAAAAGCCCGTTCCGCATTCTATCAACAGCAGGCTTGAAGATATCAAAGCAGAGAAGTACGGGCCAAAACTTACAACGTTGGCGAACTAGTTCTGCGCCTGCCGGACAAGAAAAAGGACAAACTAAAGCCCAAATGGGAGGGTCCCTTCATAATCGACCAAGTCCTGACTGGTGGAGCGTACCGTCTGCGAAACGCATCGGACAACCGACTCGAGCCGAACCCATGGAACGCAGCACGCCTACGAAAATTCTACGCCTAGCGCCGGACTCCATGTTCGTCTCCTTCCTCTGTCCCTTTTTTTATTTTATCTTTTTTTCAAATTAGCTGCCTGGTATTTCTCTCCTTCTCCCTACCTTTTGCTCCCAAGCCTTAGGGGCTTGCCTGAGTGTTGCTCGCACACACTTGACGCGCCACCCGTGCTCATTATACCTGGGGGCTTCTTTATCAGAAGTTTATATAAACGGGCTTCATGCCCAAAACATGTGTGACACTTCCGCATGAACCTTTTATACACCATTATATGCATCGATATGACTTAAGTTTTGGCCAAGCTGGGTTGCCTGGCTCCTGTGCTTACTCCTACGTTCCCGTTTGTTCGACTAGGTGGTAAAGGGAGCACCTCTGCGATTGTTACTGCCGGGTCAGCCGGATGTTTACCTCAGATTGGGTGAAGCCGAAAGCTAGCGTTCTTAAGAGAATATTCGACCGGTGAACTAAAAGATGATTTTTCTTGTTTATTTATCTGCCCCCAGATGCTTTTTCTGCTCTTTCTCGCAGTTCGGACATGCACTTTAGGGCATGCCTCCCAGGGAAAGGAACCCCTAACGGAACTATTCTCCCTGAAAGATGTTTCTTACTAACCATGTAATATAACATAACTAGTTGGGCACTTGTCTGCTAAAGCACTTATGACCCCTACGCCTTATCTCCATGCATGCCCCGGTTCTTACATAACCGAGAGGGTATTCGGACACACTCCGGACTATCGGGTCCAGAGGTTGAAGCGAAAAGGTCCGCAATGACAAACGATCTACAATCCGGTTAGAAGGCATTTTTCATGTCATTTTAAATTACATAGTCAATTCAACTCGGTATATTCTTCTTCAATACCATCCAACAAACGGTCTAATTTACAGTCCTGTTGAGAATACTTGGCAGCCAGCTCTACCTGGCCATACACCAAACTGACAAGGATCTCCTTCCCATCCTGCCCCACAGGGCTGACCTTGGCCATGTGGTTTGGGTCAGCCTTCGTGTACCGAGTCTTCACCATGGACCAGGCCTCCCTGGCACCTTGACGGCAGGCCGATATCTTCCATAACCGGAAGCGCTGCTGCACTCCCTTCAGCTTCTCTGCAAGCTCTCCAAGGCCTTCGGGCATGGAGAGGGATGGCCACATAGCCTGGATGACTCCTTGCATCGCCTGCCGAACTCGTTCGTACAGTTGCAACAGCTCGGGAAGAAGGTCCCCGCTGAACCGGGCATTTCCTCCGCAGGACGACCTGTCAGCATACCTACAGACATAGCTCTATCAATCGACTTCCTCGCCGAACTCTTTTTTCGAAGATTCGTTCAAGCACTTACTAAAAATGCCGCGTCGGAGTCTCCGATTTTCCTTTACGGAATCAGACAGCTGAGCACGAACATCCTTTAGTTCCTCGCCCAGCTGGGTATTGGCGTCTTGAAGTTTGTTCTTCTCTTGCCTCACCCTCGTCAGCACACTCTCGCCAGCCTTTAGTTGGCGTAGGAGTTGTTGCTTGTCCGGATTCACTCCGGCCCCATCTGCACTGTTATCATCAGAATTGCACACATGCCGCACTTCACAACGGAGTTATCTTTCGAAGCATATATTACCTGGGGGGTCCCCTTGGCACTATCTGAAGCGGCCAGTGCAGCCTCAAGTTGGGCCTTGCACTCTTCTATCTCCTGGGACAGTTGCGTGTTCCTTTTTGTAAGATCCTGCATAACATATGATCCTTAAATCAGTTATCTTAACTGTTTCAAGTCTCGGGGGCTACTGACATATATAACTATCAGATTTACTCACCCGTATGTCTTTCACATACTGCTCTATGGCTCTGGCTAGACCATTTTGAGTGGCACGGAGGTACGCATCTCCCGTATTAAACGCGTCCAACGCCTCTGGGGAAAAACATGCGTCACGAAGAACAGTCCGGCGACGCCTGTGGTTCATGGCGCTCTCCACCTCTGAATTGGTGGCAGAAAGCCCGTCTGCGTCCTTTGTTGGAGGAACGTCCGATGCGCACCCCATGTTCGCCTGTGCTTCCGAACCCGGCCTTGAAGCCTGGCTGGTGGATATAGTCCGGCGGGCTCTCTTCTTCTGAGGAGAGCATGAGTGTTAGTGTGACTTGAGGGCATAAACCCTAGGCGTTAAATTTGCGTGCCGTACCGTTGCGCTAGAATCTCGATCTGGTCCGCATTTCTTTTTAGCCCGCCTGGCTTCAGCGGCCCTTGTTGGCTGACCACCGCGGGCTCAGCTCCCCGCCTCAAGGATTTCCCCTGCAAAACGAAACACTATTGGTTTACGGCATTCAAAATAAGGCATGGATGGATCCTCTTGAAAGTATTGGGATTTCGGTCTCGGTTACCTTTGAGGCTGGAAGTAGTCCGGGATAGTCGGCCGTAATGGCCACTAAGGTATTGTCCTTACTCAGTTGATAAAACACCCCATCAATTAGCTCCACACATAAGTCCGGACCCTCTTGGGAGTCCGGGTTGAGGGACCGCTCCAGGTCCTCGGGTTGTGGAGGAGGGCTGCTTATCTCCTTCACAGTCTGGCGCAGCTCCTGCGTTAGAATTACCAGACTGAGTACTCAATTATGGGAATTTGAAAATAGGTAGGCAGGTGAAAATGTTCGCTCACCCAACTTGGAGGACTATACATGGAGAATCCGCCCCGTGGGTTGACCCGGAGGAATTCCTCTTCTTCTCCCTTGTACAAAGCGGATAAAATCTTCGTTAAAGTGGCAGCCAAATCCGGCCCCTTGCGACCGCACCGGGTGGCATCGTCCTCCCCGTTGAAATCCCACATGGGGTGGCCTCTATACTGAAGCGGCTGCACCCCCCGTGTAATGCATGTGGCCATGACCTCGATCATGGTCAATCCGGAATGAGCCATCAATCTTATCCGACTCATCAGGTAAAGAACATCCCTGTCCGTTTCCCTCCGAGGGTTCCGTGGGCGCCAGCTCAGGCGTTTCTTCAACGGAGTGTTATTAAACTCAGGGAGGCCGATCTGTACAGGGTCCAGCAGGGGGACGTCATCCATATAAAACCATTCCGAAGGCCAGTCCTCGGACGCCTTCTTTGGGGTACCGGATAGATATCCGGTCCCGGCGATGCTCCATAGTTCGGCTCCGCCCACTTGATAAATTGACCCCTCCTAAGAGCGGGGCACAAGGCAGAACAACCTCTTCCACAGTGTGAAATGGGCCTCGATGCCTAAGAACAGCTCGTAGAGGGCCACAAAGCCCGCAACATGCAGTATGGAGGCGGGTGTGAGGTTGTGTAGCTGGAGGCCATCGAACTCCAGTAGGCCTCGAAGAAACGGATGAATTGGAAATCCGAGTCCTCTTATTAAATAAGGAACTGGGCACACCCGCTCTCCTTGAGAGGGATTGGGGACGCTCTCTGCCTGCTCTCCGCCGCTATAGGTGGCAATCTCGGATCGAACTGGGACCATATATGCTGGGGGGAGGAGCCCCTTGGATTGAAGCACTACTAGCTTTCTATACGGGACGGAACACCGCTCCCAGTCTCTGGGCCGAGGGCTGGAGAGGCGAGAGGAGGAGCTACTTCGGCTGGCCATGGTGGAATGGATCTCTGTCGAAAGCGCTGTGCTGAATACTCGCGGAGGGAAGGTGGTGTGAATTGGATCTAAATCCCCGCCTCTTTTTATGAGCGGCTCATTTAC
>NC_041385.1:157677959-157685192 GCF_002162155.2 Triticum dicoccoides
GGGGTAAACAAAAAAAACCTGGCTTTTCACATTCGTTTGACACGTGGAAGATGGTCATTATTGGGCACAGAAGCCGAGGAGAGTGGTACGCGCTAGAAGCCGGACACTATCCGACAGGTACATGGATTTTGGAGAAGAACCCGCCTTGCAATGCCGAAGATAAATTTGCACGCCGTACTTACCGTCATTGAAGCCTGGTTCGGGGGCTACTGAGGGAGTCCTGGATTAGGGGGTGTCCGGATGGAAGGACTATGACCTTTGGCCGGACTCCCGGACTATGAAGATACAAGATTTAAGACTCCGTCCCGTGTCCGGATAGGACTTTCCTTGGCGTGGAGGGAAAGCATGGCGATACAATATGAAGATCTCCTCCCATTGTAACCGACTCTGGGTAACCCTAGCCCTCTCCGATGTCTATATAAACCGAAGAGTTTTAGTCCGTAGGATGAACAACAATCATACCATAGGCTAGCTTCTAGGGTTTAGCCTCTCTGATCTCGTGGTAGATCAACTCTTGTACTACCCATATCATCAATATTAATCAAGCAGGAGTAGGGTTTTACCTCCATCGAGAGGGCCCGAACCTGAGTAAAAACATCGTGTCCCTTGTCTCCTGTTACCATCCGCCTAGACGCACAGTTCGGGACCCCCTACCCGAGATCCGCCGGTTTTGACACCGACACTCGCCGTCGTCTATCGCGGTGGTGCTCTCGGCGCGGCCTGGTCAACGTGGTCAAGGAACGACTTCCATCGGACATGGACTGTACGTGGAGAGGCTGACAGCTGGGTCCACGACCGCTGCAAGGAAGTGCGTCCTTATTACACGGAAAATAATGATTCCTCCACCTGACAGTTGGGACCCACCGGACGGGCCACTGTATTTCGCGAAAAAAACATTTCCCCCTGACTGCTGGGACCCACTAGCTACATCTTCGCATGCAAGGAAGTGCGTCCGAGCAAAAAAAAACGATTCGCCCCCTTGACTGCTGGGACCCACCAGCTACATCTTCGCACGCAAGGAAGTGCGTCCGGACAAAAAAAATGATTCTCCCCCTGACTGCTGGGACCCACCAGCTACATCTTCGCACGCAAGGAAGTGCGTCCGAAAAAATGATTCTTCCCCTGACTGCTGGGACCCACCAGCTACATCTTCGCACGCAAGGAAGTGCCTGACAGTCGGGACCCACCTGGTCGAAGTGTACATTGCGTTGTCATTCTGGTCGCGAACGTGTACGTACATACTGGTGGATGTAGAGGCGCGCACGTGTCATAGTAGAGGCGCACACTTGTCGTAGTAGAGGCGCGCACGTAGCATGTACATGTACGTACAACGACCAGGGTGCAAGAAAGAAAATACGGCCACGTACATACATACGGGCGGGGTCTCGAGCGCCTACTCGCGCATATATACGTCGGCCAGGGCTCGTGTACATGGCTGGGTCAAAAGGAGAAACAGCGTCGTCATCGTGTTCATGGGGAGCCAACCGGCTGGGTTGGAACAGAATGCGTCGTCGTGTTCATCGGGAGGGCTTGGATGGAGCATGTGATGGAAACGAGGCCTGACGTACCGCAGAACGGAGGAAACGGCCTTGTGTTTGACTGGCCATGTTCGAAACGGGATCCTGTTCATCGGGAGGGGTCTGGCGTACCGCAAAACGGAGGAAATAGACCTCCTACGGTCGAAACGGGGGTCCTGTTGATCGGGAGGGGTGTGGCGTACCGCAAAACGGACGAAACAGACTTGTGTTGGAGTGCTACGGTTGAAACGGGGGTCCTGTTCATCGAGAGGGGTGTGGCGTACCGCAAAATGGGACTCCACGGGATATTGTTCATCTCCACCGTCGATCTCCTCCAGCCTCCACGGGCTACTGTTCATCTACCATCGACCTCCTCCAGGCTCCACCTGCGACTGTTCATCCACGGGCTCCTGTGCATCCAGCCTCCACCACGCGCTACTCCACCGACTACTGTTGAACCACCCCTCTCCACGGGCTCCTGTTCAACCACCCCTCCACGGGCTACTGTTCATCCACCCCTCCACCATCTACTGTTCATCCACCCCTCCACGGGGTCGTCCTGTTCATCCAGCCCTCCACGGGGTCCTGTTCATCCAGCCCCAACCGGCTCGATCGATCGGGGTCCTGTTCATCCAGAGGCAACGCCACGGGACCTGTTCATCCACTCCCACCACTCACTGTTCATCCAAACCCCCCCCCGCAACGCTCACTGTTCATCCAGAGAGGAAGCATCGATCGGCTTTAGTTAGCAGCAGTAGCGAAGGAATCGCTCGATCGGGTTCAGTTAACAGCCATCGATCGATCGCTCGGGTTCAGTAACGCGTAGCCTACAGTGCAATCGCTCGGGTTCAGTTAGAGCCCAACGCCTCACTCGGGTTCAGTTAGAGCCAACGCCTCGCACACACGCGCGTACGTGTACAAGAGAAACGCGCATCACTCGGCCCCCGACCACCCACCGTAACCGGGAACTCCCCGAAATTTTCCTCCCCCTGGCTTCTACCACGGTTTTTCCCGTCATGGACGGCCCAAAGAATGTCATGCAGCTGCCTCGCCGGCCCGCCCAGGACAAAAAGCCCATTTGCTGTCATGATTTTTTGTCATAGAAGCAGGAGCCCACCACATCTATGATGATACCGGGTTTTGTCACAATTATCGTCATAGAAGTGTCATATGTATGCCAATTTTTTTTCGTTCGACCCAAAATGTCACGGATGTGTCTTTGTTTTGTAGTGCATGGATCGCAAGTGAACCAGGGTGCAGCTGCCACCAGGACTCTCAGGACGACAGATCCCCCGCAGGAGCATGAAGGACGTTGGAGCAATGCGGGGGAAGCCTGGCGGCAGGGCCCTCCTCGCATCGCACGAAGCAGGGCCTTGCATGGAGGTAGGTTCCCTGCCGGGGAAGGCGCCGGCGAGCCCTTCTCCACGGGAGGGGGGCCTATGATCACCAAGGATGCCGCCAGGGTCCCCCTGGCCCCTTGGTCTTGTCCTGGTTTCCGGTCTCCCCAACGGTGGTCAGGGGTGGCGCATGGCGGGGTCCTCGTCGGGAGACATGAAGCAGGTCTCCGGCCTGTGAAGGTCTCCGCTCGGGACACTCTCACATAATAATGAGTGGGGCTGTACACGCCCTGGAGTCTCCTGAGTGCCGCCCTGGGGCCTCACGGGGGCTCCCGCCCACGTCCTAGTGGAAGCACCATGCTTCGCGCTGGCCGTCGACACTGTCCCCAATGACTATGCCCAGCCAGTGGAAGCACTTAGCTCCGCGCTCGTGAGAAGACTGAAGACTAAAGACTAGCTAGGCACCGGACGCGGCCGTCTGCTTTTGGCCTCCTTTTTGTACTTGCTTGCCGACTTCTTGAAGTAGTTTGTTTTTCGTGCGTTTATAAAAATGGGGGGAGTTTTCTCGTTCATGTCTCTCTCTTTCCTTCAGTTCTTGCGTTCTTTCTGGAGCTCGTGACCGCCACCCTGCCCTCAAGCGCCTCGCAAGCGGGGGCTTGGTACGGTGTATGCGCTGGTGCCGATCGCCCCCCAGGGGGCTCGAGGGTGCGGCCGCCTCGCGCCCCACCTCGCCACAGCCTGGCAGTGGGCTTCTCACGAGGCACTCTTGGGCAGGCCGGCAGGCCCCTCGAGAGGCACAGAACCTCGCGAGCCCGCAGTAGGCTCGCCTCAGGAGAAGGGGCTCGGCTGTGACGCTAGGCCCCACTCAAGACCCCTAAAAATCGAGATAAGTCATAAAGAACTACCTCGCTCTGCGACCCGCAGCCCTGCAGGGCCCCGCTCCGGGTGTTACTTCAAAAGCATTTAGCAATCTCACACATCATGAGGGGAACCCCCTTTTTAAAATGCTCTCACAAGAATTCGTTCAAGTTTTCATCATACAGGTTAAAGCAAAAGAAACACGGGCCTAGCTAGACGCGCCTTCTTCGTCGCTCCCATCCACGCTGCTTGTGCCGTAGCTGCCATCCTCCTCGTCATCACCACCCGTGCCAGCTTCTTCGGCCGCGAGCACAACCGTGTTGTCCTCAGGAGTCAGCTCCTTCACCACGGCGTCCACATGGCCATCCACCCACTTGGCGATCTTGTCTTGGTTGGCCGCAGGCATGGGGGCTAGCACGGTGCCGAAATCGAAGTGGGAATCAAGATTCAGGAGGTTGCTGAAGATGCGCGAGAGTGCACGCCCGAGGAGGCCCCGACTCCTCTCCTCGACAAGATGGCGAGCTTTTGCAGCCTGATCTTCCAGGCGGGTCACCATATCAGTGAAGAAGTTGAGATGGCCGGTGTAGTCGCTTTCCTGCGGGTGAGGAGCGCTCTCGTCACAAATAGCACCCAAGGCGTTGTTGGCTCTGACGCGCATACCTTGGAGCATGGAGCCGTGCTCGCATTCCAATGTCAAGCGGCAGCTCTTTTCACTCGAAGCCTTCTTCAGGAGGGAGGCGGTGTCTTCGACTTGCTTCTGGAGAGAGGATATCTCGGCACGGGTAGAATTCAGGGCATATTCGTAGGAAGTCAGGGCTCCTCGGACAGCGCTCTCATGCTGCTCCACAGCATGCAGCTCAGTCTTCAGGGCGGAGGTCTAGCCCTAAAGCTCAGCCTTAAGCAGCTCCAGGTCCAGGCGGTGCCTTCCAGCCAGCTCAGCACATGCCTTCACCACCCTCTCCTCCACCTCCACCCGGACCTGAGCTTCTCGGGCGGCGATGGCGTCCTCAGCCACGGTGGCCTGTCGCTCCCTCACGTCCAGCCTCTCCAGCACCAAGCTGTGTTCCACGGTCTCAAGCACCAAGTCTTCATGGCGCCTCAGGAGATCCGCCTCGGCAAGGGCCACCTCGCCTGGTGAGGAGGCCAGCAGGGCACGACGCTCCTCGACTTCGCGCTGCAGAGCCGCATTTGAAGACAGAAGATCTCGCTCCCGCTCCTCAGCCGCCTCGCGACGACGGTTGGCTGCCTCAGCCTCTTCCATGTGCTACCTCTTGAGCACTACGTTGGTTTTCCCTTGAAGAGGAAAGGGTGATGCAACAAAGTAGCGTAAGTATTTCCCTCAGTTTTTGAGAACCAAGGTATCAATCCAGTAGGAGGCTCCTCACAAGTCCCTCATACCTACACAAACAAACAAGAACCTTGCAACCAACGTGATAAAGGGGTTGTCAATCCCTTCACGGCCACTTGCGAAAGTGAGATCTGATAGAGATAATAAGATAAGATAAATATTTTTGGTATTTTTATGATACAGATTGAAAAGTAAAGATTGCAAAATAAAGTAGATCGGAAACTTATATGACAAATGATAGACCCGGGGGCCATAGGTTTCACTAGTGGCTTCTCTCAAGATAGCATACGTATTATGGGGGGTGAACAAATTATTGTCGAGCAATTGATAGAAAAGTGCATAGTTATGAGATTATCTAGGCATGATCATGTATATAGGCATCACATCCACAACAAGTAGACCGACTCCTGCCTGCATCTACTACTATTACTCCACACATCGACTGCTATCCAGCATGCATCTAGAGTATTAAGTTCATAAGAACAGAGTAACGCATTAGGCAAGATGACATGATGTAGAGGGATAAACTCAAGGAATATGATATAAACCCCATCTTTTTATCCTCGATGGCAACAATACAATACGTACCTTGCTGCCCCTGTTGTCACTGGGAAAGGACACCGCAAGATTGAACCCAAAGCTAAGCACTTCTCCCATTGCAAGAAAGATCAATCCAGTAGGCCAAACCAAACTGATAATTCGAAGAGACTAGCAAAGATAACAAAGCATACAAAAAAGAATTCAGAGGAGATTCAAATATTTCTCATAGATAAACTTGATCATAAACCCACAATTCATCGGATCTCGACAAACATACCGCAAAAAGAGTTACATCGAATAGATCTCCAAGAAGATCAAGGAGAACTTTGTATTGAGATTCAAAGATAGAGAAGAAGCCATCTAGCTAATAACTATGGACCCAAAGGTCTATGGTAAACTACTCACAACTCATCAGAGAGGCCTTGGCGATGATGTAGAAGCCCTCCGTGATCGATTCCTGATAACCCACAAGTGTATAGCCTCTTTCAATAAGTAAGAGTGTCGAAACCAACGAGGAGCTAAAGGTAGAAAAATATATATTCTCTCAAGTCCTATCTGCCACTCATACGACTCTACGAACGCTTGACGTTCGCTTTACCTAGAACAAGTATGAAACTAGAAGTACTTTGTAGGTGTGATAGGATAGTTTTGCAAGATAATAAAGGGCACATAAATATAAAGTAGGGGCTGTTTAGATAAATAAACAATAAAGTAAATATAGCAAGTGTGGAAAAGTGGTGATAGGAGTTGCGGAATTGTCCCTAAGCAATTGACTACTTTACTAGACCGGTAGCAAGTTTTATGTGGGAGAGGCCACTGCTATCATGTCATCCCTGACTTGGAATTCTATGCACTTATGATTAGAACTATTAGCAAACATCCGCAACTACTAATGTTCATTAAAGTAAAACCCAACCATATCATTAAGACATATTGTTTCCCCTTCAATCCCGTATGCATCAATTTCTATGCTAGGTTGAAGCTTCTGTCACTCTTGCCCTCCAATACATAGTCCTATCAACATACAACTAACCCTATGGTGTGGTCCATGCGCACGCTCATATGATGGGCACCAAAGGACAACAACATAACCACAAGCAAATTAAATCAATCATAGCAATTCATCAACCACCAATAGGACAACGAAAATCTACTCAGACATCATAGGATGGCAACACATCATTGGATAATAATATGAAGCATAAAGCACCATGTTCAAGTAGAGGGTACAGCGGGTTGCGGGAGAGTGGACCGCTGAATATAGATGGGGGAAGGTGATGGATATGTTGGTGAAGATGGCGGAGGTGTTGGTGAAGATCGCGGTGATGATGATGGCCCCCCGGCGGTGTTCTGGCGCCACCGGAAGCAAGGGGGAGAGAGCCCTCCTTCTTCTTCTTCTTCTTCCTTGACCTTCTCCCTAGATGGGAGAAGGGTTTCTCCTCTAGTCCTTGGCTCCCATGGCTTGGGAGGGGCGAGAGCCCCTCCGAGATTGGATCTATCTCTCTGTCTCTCTCTGTTTCTGTGTTCTCTGATTCTGCCCCTTCACCGTTTCTTTTATATCCGGAGATCCTAACTCAGATTGGGGTGAATCTTTCGCCCAGATTTTTCTCATAAAATTAGCTTTCTTGCAGCA
>NC_041385.1:157685691-157698566 GCF_002162155.2 Triticum dicoccoides
GCCCCTGTCTCCTGGCCACCTCGGGCACCATTTCACGTTGATTTTACTTCCCAAAAATCACAAATATTCCAAAATAATTCTCCCTCCGTTTTTATCCCGTTTGGACTCCATTTGATATAGGTTTTCTGCGAAATATAAAACATGCAACAAACAGGAACTGGCACTGGGCACTGGATCAATATGTTAGTCCCAAAAATAGTATAAAAAGTTGCCAAAAGTATGTGAAAGTTGAAGAATATTGGCATGGAACAATCAAAAATTATAGATACGATCGAGACGTATCAGCATCCCCAAGCTTAATTCCTGCTCGTCCTCGAGTAGATAAATGGTACAAAAGATAATTTTTGATGTGGAATGCTACCTAGCATAATCTTGATCATATGTCTAATCATGGCATAAATATTAGGACACGAGTGATTCAAGGCAATAGTCTATCATTTGACATAAAAACAATAATACTTCAAGCATACCAACCAAGAAATTATGTCTTATCGAAATAACATAGCCAAAGAAAGCTCATCCCTACAAAATCATATAGTCTGGCTATGCTCCATCTTCATTACACAAAAAACTCCCATCATGCACAACCCCGGTTTCAGCCAAGCAATTGGTTCATACTTTTTAACGCGCTTCAGCTTTTTCAACTCTTACGCAATACATGAGCGCAAGCCATGGACATAGCACTATGGTGGTATATGGTGGTGGTTGTGAGGACAAAAAGGGAGAAGATAGTCTCACATCAACTAGGCGTATCAACGGGCTATGGAGATGCCCATCAATAGATATCAATGTGAGTGAGTAGGGATTGCCATGCAACGGATGCACTAGAGCTATAAATATATGAAAGCTCAACAAAAGAAACTAAGTGGGTGTGCATCCAACTTGCTTGCTCACGAAGACCTAGGGCATTTGAGGAAGCCCATCATCGGAGTATACAAGCCAAGTTCTATAATGAAAATTCCCACTAGTATCACTACAAAAAAAACACTTCCGTGATGATACGTGTTTGTCACAGTAGGTCGCATTTTTTGTCATGCATGTACATCCATGACGATTTTATGACAGAATCAAGATAGTCATACCTGTGCTGTCGTAGAAGAGTTCCATGACATTACCAAAATTATCATCACGGAAGTGTCCACTTCCATGACGATAAATCGCGGGTCACATAAGTGCTTTCGTCAAGGGTGACCGACACGTGGCATCCACCGTAATGGAACACTGTTAAGCTATCAGGTCGGGTTTTGGATCCGATAACCCGTTAACAGCCCCGACCAATGGGGATTTTCCACGTGTAAAATCATCATTGGCTGGAGGAAACACGTGTCGGCTCACCATTGGGATAGATGTCATCCGCTCATTGGACCGAAGGCGCCTATGATACGGCGACACGTGGCATGGTCCAACAGAGGCCCATTCCTGTGAAAAGGCTGGCCCATTTGACTTGGTCAAAAGGTGGCGGGCCGGCCCACGGAAAGCCTGTTAACGGCCTGTTCGCATATAGCTCATTTACAGCCTGCTAACCCAGGGCCCATTACGCCCTATCCGAATTAGGCCCAATAGCGTCATCTGTGCCGTCCAATATGATTCCAGCCCGTTTTAACTTCCGGCCCATGTGTGGCCCATGACTTCTTTCGGCCCATATGAGGCCCTTTGTAACTATTGGCCCATTAACGGCCCGTGGTGAAACTAGCCCGTAATGAACAGTGTATCACTTTATACCCATTAACGGCCCGTTATTCTATTGGGCCGTTTCCAGCCCAAGTTATCTTTCGGCCTTCTCAGGGCCCATTGATTCTTGGGCTCATTTGCAGCATTCGGTTACATACGACCCGTTACTGTCATTTTCTGCTTGTGGGACAAATTCAGCCCGTCGTTACACTCAGCCCGTTTGCGGACTGTTAATACATTGGGCCGTTTTCATGTAAAAAAACCCGTTGGGCTGTTTTCATAGAGTTATCAAATACGGTCTATTAACAGCCCGTTATGGTCCACGAATAGTATGAACCATGATTGGTGAAATGATGATACACTCCATAGAAGGCCCATGGATCTACGACTCGTATGAGGCCCATGGATCTACGGCCCGTATGAGGCCCATGGATCTATGGCCCGTAGAAGGCCCATCGACCCTACAGCCCGTAGAAGGCCCATGGACCCTAAGGCCCGTATAGAAGGCCAATGGATCCTGTGGCCCGTATAGAAGGCCAATGGATCCTATGGCCGAAAGAAGGCCCATGGATCATACGGCCTGCAGGAGGCCCATGGTTACAACAGTCCGTGTGTTGCCATGATTATTTTGGCCTAGTTACCAAAAATAGGCTACTGTGGCCACTAGAAAAACACAGAAAAAGAACTGCAGTGACTACAAGCAAACAACTAAACAAGACAATAAGGAAATAAATAAGCAAGCAATTAACGCTAGCCTATTACCGCTATTACACATATTACATCCACTGGGCATCAAAGTTCGCCACCAGTGCAAATATAGGGAACAAAGCAGCATATTACATACACTGGCCGTCAAAATTGGCCACCAGTGCAAATAAACGCGGCAGCAAAACAAGAGCATAACTGAAACAACTTCAGAGGAGCTCAAGAAACGTTATCCTGGGTATCCACTATGCTGGCAATAAGCTTAGCAAGCTGATTAACTTTGTCATGTTTGGTGCTAAAATCCTCCAACGCTTGATGTTACACTAGAAAGTATGCATCTGAATGCTCCAGGGGCTTCCGCAGTCCTTCCGCTTCTTATCGTAGCACAGCTGATCGATGTCTTTCAGCTTGTAGTTGAGACTCAAGAAACCGAACTAATTCAGACAGTGAGTTTGAATAGCTTGTGCAAGCGATAGTGGCTAACTCAAACACTAAACCAAGACAGGACTTTGGGGTTGTCTCGCTGTCTTCAAGATAGTCTTCCTTAGCTGTTTTATCAGCTTTGTTGGAGACCAACAAGGATGTGCCACTATCCTGAACCTTATCTGCATTACTTCCTTTACCATTGCTTAATAAGGCACTCTTCCCCAATATTCTGTCAGCATTCTAAAAGAAGAAACAAGCAGACACATAACAAGTTTAGCATGTACTAGTATATGAAACTCATTTCGGTGAACCAGTTCATTAGTAAGGTGGACATGATTAAACTACCAAGTCTTCTATTGCCAAGTACTAGTACATAATAAAAGCATCAAACAAACATATATCTATGTCCTATGGTCACTGCATTGTCTTGCCAAATCAAAATAGAGACACGGGTCAAATCATATCAGTTCAAGACAAAGCAGCAGTGAAAGAATACAAAGCGTGGGAAACTACACGGCACAATAAGATTTCAGATGGGTACCACGGGTCTACATGTACAACAACACTATTGGCTCTGTTGTGATGCTAGTAATGTGCATGATATGAAAGTCAACTGTATACACAATTGAAATTGAAATCAAAAGAGCTATTGATAAGAGCAAACCTGTTAAAGAAACATGCGTGAACATACCTGTTGTGCCATTGGAGTTTAGATTGGATCCTTCAATTTAAAAATAAGTTTGTATGCGTAAATACAATGATACAAGAGCAAAGCAATCATAGTTAAAAAAGGCGCGCCTAAGCGAGCGCTTAAGCGCGCCTAGGTTCTAGGCGTTGGAAAAACGCATTGCGCATAACTATGCTTAATGTGTGCATAACTGCACATAAGCATGCGCTTTGGTCACTAAAGTGCAAGGCGGTGGGAAAACGCACAATTAACGCCTAGCGCTTTTTTGAACTATGATAGCAATGGAATCTTAAATTAGAACAGTTGTTCTTCAGGTTTAGGCACTTGTTCTACATGAACAGAGTACAGTAAGATGCAAGAATATAATACTTAAAAATAGAAAATGAGCTCATAGACCTTACCACATTCTTGGTTCGGGACCAGTACAGAACAAGGCATTCCCAGTCATCGTCCAGTAAATATGTCTCAGGAGAACGTAAGAGAATTTGATGAGTTTCTTTGCTGGTGAAGTACGTTTTCTTCAGGTAATTCCGATACTGCCACCAAGCATTCTTGAAGATAGCAGAGGTATTAGCATAGCTTACCTCATCCTGAGTTTCCAAATCGGTCCTTCTCTATAGAGAAAAATGGGAAAATTTGCTGTATTATAACCATCATGGAGGTAGGATGTATGGGACGAAGCAAAGTAATTGCATGAATAACATTACTTACACATAACTCCTGGACAAACACCTGCAATTGGCATTTTCCTTCATCTTCAGTATAATATTTCCAAGATGGGAAGATACACACACACGATTTAACAACATCAAATGCGATAGATGCTAAACTACGACTAGCTGGTTGTGCTTCCTCCACAGGAATAGGCATACTAACTGGTGGAGTTGGGGTTCGCCGTGATAGTACTGGCCATTTGGGCATGGGAGCTGCCTTACTAACTGCTCTTGTTTGGGAGCTCTGTGGTGGGGATGGTGCTGTGTCAACAGGAACTGGGTTACTATCGGCTGGGGTTGGGGTTAGATTGGGTGAAGCTGGTTCTCTGTCCGTCGCAGTAGGGGTACAATCTGCGAGAGTTTTGGTTATGTGTGGTAGGGCTGGTTCTTTTGCATGTACAACTGGGGTGCTATCTCCACCAAGAGGTAGCACTGTTTTATTTGAAGACCATGTTTTTAGTTCGCTAGATACTGGCATCACCCGCTCCAATTCAAATGGCTGATAAACAGGAAACGTAGTTGAATGTACATACATTGTATGAGAGACAGATGCAATAGATAGCATGGAAAAAAGAGGGCATGAAATAGTTGACATGTATATTTTTTAACTAAAACAGATAACATGACATAATTTCACATATATGATGTCTATCAAAACTGGATAGCATAGCATAACATAATTCAAAGATATGATGAATAACTAAACATGATCGCATGACATAATTCACCTACATGTTATCTAAGTAATCAGGATCGCATCATTTAATTCACATATGTGATTTATATGCTAAACAGAGGGCATTCGATATGATGTCTGAACTAAGAACATGGTGTCAAATATTGTGTATATGATGTCTAAACTATGCAATGCAAGACACCGTATGCATGATATGAGCAGTATAACCGTGCCAAGTTAGAGCATACACCTCAATGGGGGAATAGGACTGGTCATCTGTCTCTGAATCCATCTCTGAGGAGCTATCGGGACCCAACAAGAGATCTGCTTCGACAGGTAGCACTGTCTGCTCTGAAGGCCTTGTTTTCACTCTAGATTTTTCCATTTCCCACCCAAATGGCTGATTCACAGGAAGAGTAGTTTAATGTACAAACATTGTCGACAAATGGAAATGTAATGAATAAAAGGATGGGCAAGATATCATTCAAATATATGATGCCTGGTTAAATAGGATGGCATTGCACATTTCACATATATTATGGCTGGCTAAAAGACACGAGACTGCAGAAGTCCCATATATGATATAGAAACTAAACAGGTGGCATTATAAAACATATCTAAACTAAGCAGATGACATATATGATGTCAAAAGTAGGCACTGCAAGGAAACATATGCATGATATGACTAACATCATCATGCCAAAGTAGAGCAAATACCTTGGGGGGTAAATAGGAGTGGTCAGCGGTGTCTAAATCCGCCTCAGAACAGATATCTTCCTCTGGATTATAATCTGGAGAGGGGTGGGGAGGGTTTGCCATTGAAGCCACCATGGAGCGATGTCTGCATGACATTGTATTGACGCACAAAACTCTTCTCTTTTTCTCTACATGTTCAGCATGACTGTGTACAATATCTGACATGCATACGAAAAAATATAGTGAGATTATGTAAGGAGAGCATGCAAAAATTTAGAGTGATGGTAACAACCAATGGATGGATCCAAAAATAATGATAGCAGGCTTGGGTGTTTGGTTTACAGGAATTGGAAGAGCAGAGGAATGCAAAGAAACATGGCCAAAATAAAGTGAAACCATATGAAAGCGTGTACAGTTAGAATGTTATTCTGGCACTAATGCAGTTGGTCTTGTTTTCATGCATAGGATTTTGAAAAGTAGGTCCAGGTGGATGTTTTGCTTCATTCCTTTCAAGAAAATGCATGAATAATTGAATAGTAGAGTGCCATTGGAAAATTCCCTATTCCTATGTTTTTCTGTTGAACCAAAATAGCCCTAATGGATCGACGTGAATGTATAGTAATAAGTGATGCAACAAGTGTACAACCTCTTTGCCGTAGCCGTGTCGACCTCAGCATCATTGGATTGGTCGCTGAAGCAGTTGAGGCAGAGGTGGCTGTCAGAGGTGTGGAGGAAGATCTGAGGAATCTGTAGACGGCGTCCAGGGCACTGCTCTATTGTGATGGATCGTTCTATCGTTGGAGCAGCTCCGGTGAGCCGTAAGACGTCAAGGCTGAAGCAACATAAGACAGACATCGTCAATCTCAAGTGGGATTCTAATAGCATCTCCAATAGATGATGTAAAATGGATGTAAAATTAACATCACCAAAAACCACCTGACTACAACAAATGAGGTAAAAACTGTTGACTCTGAACTTAACTGTTGAAACTGAAACTTACTGTGGAATCTGAATGCTACCGTCAAAACTGAATGCAATGGTAGCAGAGATGCACTTGACATGTAGTTTAGGGAGGGCCTGCAGTTCATCTTCAACCTGCACCCCCCTGAGCCGCCAGCCACCACCGACCGAACCGCCGGTGTCGTGGTTCTAAGTCTGACAGTAGAAAGGGGTAGGTATGGAGAGGCAAGATCTTAGCTACGGAGAAGATGTACACACGATGTTTACGAGTTCAGGCCCTTCTCGGAGGAAGTAATAGCCTTACATCTCGGTGCCCGGAGGCGGTCGATTGGATTATATGTGTTGGATTACAGAAGGTCCGAACCCTTGTGCCAGAGGAGGGGGGTGGCTTATATAGAGTGCGCCAGGACCCCTGCTCGCCTCCATTACAAGGGAACTAATGTACATAAAGTAGGGGCGTTACTGGTAACGCCTACATTAAGTACTCTTAATGCTCATGAAGACTAAGGAGTAAATATCTGGCCGTTGTGTACTCTCCTGACTACTGGTCTTTGATATGGTTGAGTGATCTTCCTTGTAGTCGAGTGACGATAGGTAACGACCGTCGAGTGATGTGACCGCCGAGTGGATTGCACTCGAGGTATGAGATTGGTGCTCTTCTGTTGACTCTTGGTCTTTTCATCTTCCAGGGTAGTGACCTTGGGTAGGACGTATGGGTCGAGCCTATGACCCTACCCCAGGTCTGTATCCTCGTCAGTAGCCCCCGAATGGATTAAGGTGTGAGAAGAAAGTAAGACAACATTGGACCTGTTCTGTGTTTCGTGTCTCCGCGAGTGTTTCCTGTTAGATTGAACGCCTACGTTGATACTTCTGAGTCGACTCGGTTGCCTTGATCCATTCAGAAAGTCGTCGATTGAACTGGTGGCCTCATGCGTCGAGTGTCATGTGGGAGCGTGAGATCTCGGGCGCGATTGCCTGCGGGGAATCCCGGATTCCGTGAGATACGAAATTTCGGAGGCGCGCGCGGGTAGGAGGGCGCCGAAAAAAGGGGGACCCGAACGAGCTGAGAAGCCTCGTTTATCGCGCCGCCTTTTTCGCCACGTTCGATGCACGCAACTGTAGTAGGATTTGACGGGATTGCCTGGCCCCACACGCCAGTCACTCGGAAGTGAGCCTTTATAAGGCGACGGGACCGGGGTGTTTGCACTGTGCACGCCTGCCTCTTCTTCTTCTTCCTCCGCTTCTCCACCGCACCCAGCGCCTCCACCTCCGACGCCACCGCTTCCCCACCATGGTGAAGGACAAGACTGCGGCGCTAGAGCGCGCCAAGAAGGCGACGAGAGCGGCAAAGGGCAAGAAACCAAGCCGCGGATCGTCATCGCGCTCGGGGTTGCCGCCGGGCTAGATCCAAGGCGATTGGATCCGGTCTTCGATTCGGCAGGAGGATCTGACCGAGATGGAGGAGTCCGGGCTGATCGCGGCGGGGGCGGCGAGGCTGCCGAAGGGAGAGACGGAGCCACAACCTCGACCGGGTGAGTGTGTTTTGCTCGCCACACATGTCGACCGGGGCTTCTCACTTCCTCCTCACCCTTTCTTCCGCGGGTTCTTAAACTTTTTCGGGGCACAACTCCACCACTTTCCCCCCAACAGCATCACGTACCTAGCCGAATTCGTGTTGATGTACGAGAATTTTTTAGGATGCCGACCGCACTGGGGTCTCTTCAAACATATCTTCACTATTCGTTCCCAGTCGGTTAAGAAGGCAAAGTTGAGTGACTCGAAAACCCACGTGATCCAGATGTGCGGGGGCTTGGGCGTCCAAAAGAGGAATAGGAGTGCTTTCCCTGCTGTGACCCTTCCCGAATCTGTCAGGGGTTGGCACTCATACTGGTTCTACTGCCAGGACGTTGCGACTCCAGGTCAGTCGACCGGTCTTCCTCCTTTTTCATTCGACCGTGTCCAGACTCCTGCTCCACTGAAGGTTACCGCCGCCGAGACCATGGAGACGAGGATGTTAGTGGACCGAGTGGTCCAACTCATTAACGAGGGAGTCACTAGCTTGGATTTGCTAGAGGTGTTTCTCGCTCGACGGATCCAGCCTCTCCAGGCCCGTGACCACCCGATGTGGTTGTATTCTGGACCAGGCGACTCCACTCGGGTCCATCCAGAAGAAGTGCCGCTCGACACCGTGGCCTTGTGGTTGAATGGTATGACGGGCAACCAAGATAACCCCAGAGGATCTAGGCGAATTGTCCCTTTCGGAAGCGACAACCCACCCGACAAGGTACATTCTCTGTTCCGACTATTTTCCGTTTGTGTTCCGACTGCACTCGGCATTGGCTGACTCTTGTTTTGACCAATTTGCTTTGTAGGTATTCACTGAGATATACTCAATGCCCAACGGCGAACAGGCCTTGGTATAGGACCAGGAGGGGGAGGACAGTGCGGAGGAGAGTGGCGAATGGGAGTCTCCGGGAGAGGAGGATGAGGAGAGCGAGGAGTCGGACAAAGAGGAAGAGGTCGACTCGCCGCCGCGCTCTGAGCGCCGATCCAAGCAGCAATACGATCCATCTGGAGGTCGTGTGAAGAGTGCGGCTCCAAGCGCCACCACCCAGAAACGCGCTCGGACGTCGAGCCCGGAGCCGACGGAGAAGGTGGCTAAGCAGCCAAAGGTTGCCCCCTCCAAGACCTGAAAGACGCTGCCGCGAATCAAGATGGACGTCCCCGTTGCCTCAGGGTAGGTATCTTGTTTGTGTTTCTGTAAGTCGACTGAATGTTTTCTCGATCCGGCTGACTAATTCTTGAATGCTTTCAGCCCCGCCTCTGCTGCCACTGACATGGATGTTGATAAGGCGCCAGAAGACGAAGAAGCCACCTCACGAGCTGGTAAGTCCATTCAACCCAATTCTGTTTAACTGAATGGGTGGTCGACTGACTAAAAATTTGGTGCTTCTCTTCTTGCGTAGCTCCGCAAGATATCGTTGTGCTCCCTGATGACGAAGAAGAAGAAGAGCCTCTACAGGAGAGGAGGAAGAGGAGTGGAGGGTCGACCAGGAGGAGACTCGAAGTCCAAATTCCTGAATCGACACCGACACCTGAGATAATGGCTTGGACCAACGTCACGTTTGCTGACCCGTTGATGACTGATCGTCCGTTGGGGTCGACTGCATAGACACTTAATGCACCGGTGCAACTCCACTCGTCTGACCCGGCCACTACTTTGGCCCCTCTGGAGCCATCTCTCTTTGCTACATATCAAACTCCGGACGACTCTCCGAGTGCCGCTAGGGAAGCTCTTCGCCAGGCGAATCTTGTCATGGAGCAGGTGAAAGTGTTGCATCAAGCTAGCCAGATAGCCTACAATGCCAGCACCACTCTTCAGACCAATGTCCAGGTCAGTAAACTTCCGACTAAACTTTTGAACGTTGCTTTATATGTGAACACCCACTGGGTGTTCTCCTATTTGGAACTCGAGTAATCTCCGATTTTGTATTTTCCGAATCAGTGGGGGCACGTCGAGTGCACCCATTGGGTGTAGTCCCCGAGACCACAGTGGGTTACTGGCAGTCGACTGAGGTCTGATGAAAGTTGATCATTCTGTCCCTTCGCTCTTTTTTTGAACTCTTTGCTGAGTACTGATCTGATCCAGTGGGGGCACGCTTAGTGCACCCACTGGGTGTAGTCCCCGAGACTACTGTTGAATGTTTTGATTTGATGGTAGTCTTAGAGTAAATCTTTTCCTTCACTTTATGTGTTGACTGACATGTCTGTCTTTCTGGCTGCAGAGGTCTTGTGATCTTGGAGCTCGGCTCACCGACTTGAAGAAGAAGCATATCAGTGTTGAACTTGACCTCGAACTTGCAAAGAAGAACCTGAAGAAAGCTCAAGAAGAAACAGCCATAATGGGAGGTAATCGCTCGACCACCTCGTCTGCTTTGTAGCTTTATGCTTGGCGTCGGCTTTTCTTTCAGTCTCTTTGAACCGAGTGAATTCACACAAGCAGATCTGCGTAGTGAAAATCGCCAATTTCAGTCTCGTCTAAAGAGTGTTGTTTCTTTAGCGAGGATGAAGGAAGCTCTAGAGCAGAAGGATCTGGATCTGGCAGCTGCTCAAAAGGAAGCGCGCGAGAAGACGAAGCTTGCGGACGAGAAGCTGGCTTCGGTCAGCAAGTTGGAGGATGAGAATGCAACATTGAAGACGGCTGTCTCGGACGCCAACCGTGAAGTCGAGTGGCTGAAGAAGGACAAGGAGAATTTGACCGTTGAAGTCGAGGGCATCAAGACCAAGGCCGGCAAGCTAGAGTCTCATTTGGAACAACTCGCGGCAAAGCTTGTCATGAAGCTGGAAGGTATGTCTACTCAGTTAGATAACATTCATCGACTAGGATTTGCAATACTATCGACTCATTCATTGTTCGTTGTGGTGTAACAGAATTTTGTCGGGACTTCGAGGCTGAAACCGGACGGGTCGAGACAGGTCTCGACCCTATCAACTGCCCCATGAAAGATGAAGTCACGATGAACTTGCTTCGGCTGGAATCGCGCTTGGACGATGTAGTCGACTATCTGGCTCGGCTGAAGGCGGCGATGGTCCGAGTGGACGCTGAACTCTGGCCTCAAGCGGAGATGTCCCAAGACCTCGAGTCTTTGATGACTCGGCTAAATCAGATCGCAGACCGAGTGCAAGAGTGGAAGAAATCTTCTGCCCGCTGCGGTGCTGATGTCGCCTTGTCTTTGGTCCGAGTGCATTGCAAGGATGCAAGGGAAGACAAGCTGGCAGCTCGCAAAGAGGCGAACACCAAGAAGCATTCCTTCCAGGACTTCATGGACACCTTCCTCGAGGCAGCCACTCGCATCGCCGACAGCATCGATCTTGACAGCTTCTGTGACCCGGCCAGTCCTTCTCCCGCCGAGTGACGAAAAAACATTCTGCCACCGCTTTTATTTGCCTCGGGATGCCAAGTGGATTTGTAATCGTTAAAACTTCTTCGGGCGTGGCGCTCGAGCACTTTATTTTGCGGTTTAAGAAACTTCGGATTTATCACTTCACATATGGCGTCTGTCTTCGAATGAAATTCACCTTTCCTTTGAATTATTGTCTGTTTGCTTAATGCAACTTCTGGAGAAGAAAGGCTAGTCGACCGGTCGGGTAAGGTTTGCTTAATTCTGGTGATCCTCGAGTAGCATCGATCAGCTCATCAGCAAGGCACTCAACAATGGTCTTGATGTTCCAGTCGACCGGTTGGGTGATACTTGAGTAGCATTGATCAGCTCATCAGCAAGGCACTCGGCAATGGTCTTGATGTTCCAGTCGACCGGTGAGGTGACCCTTGAGTAGCATTGATCAACTCATCAGCAAGGCACTCAACAATGGTCTTTACATTCCAGTTGACCGGTCGGGTGATCCTTGAGTAGCATTGATCGGCTCATCAGCGAGGCACTCAGCATTGGTCTTGATGTTCCAGTCGACCGGTCAGGTGACCCTTGAGTAGCATTGATCAGCTCATCAGCAAGGCACTCAACAATGGTCTTGACGTTCCAGTCGACCGATCGGGTGATCCTTGAGTAGCATTGATCAGCTCATCAGCGAGGCACTCAACATTGGTCTTGACGTTCCAGTCGACCGGTCGGGTAAGGTTTTCAGAACTTAGGCGAGCGTTGGGCCGCAGCTAAGCCTCCGAGTGAGAGGATTGCTCATCGCTCGGTAGGATTTTTTCAAACTTAGGCGAGTACGAGACTACAGCTAAGCCCCCGAGCGGGAGGATCGCTCTCCACTCGGCAGGATTTTTTCAAACTTAGGCGAGTACGAGACTGTAGCTAAGCCCCCCAGCGGGAGGATCACTCTCCACTCGGTAGGATTTTTTCAAACTTAGGTGAGTACGAGACTGCAGCTAAGCCCCCGAGCGGGAGGATCGCTCCCCACTCGGTAGGATTTTTAACACTTAGGCGAGCACTGGGCTGCAGCTAAGCCCCTGAGTGAGAGGCAGACTCATCACTCGGTAGGATTTTTAACACTTAGGCGAGCATTGGGCTGCAGCTAAGCCTCCGAGTGAGAGGCAGACTCATCACTCGGTAGGATTTTTAACACTTAGGCGAGCACTGGGCTGCAGCTAAGCCTCCGAGTGAGAGGCAGACTCATCACTCGGTAGGATTTTTAACACTTAGGCGAGCACTGGGCTACAGCTAAGCCCCCGAGTGAGAGGAAAACTCATCACTCGGTAGGATTTTTAACACTTAGGCGAGCACTAGGCTGGAGCTAAGCCCCCGAGTGAGAGGCAGACTCATCACTCGGTAGGGCACAGGGCTGCAACTAAGCCTCCGAGTGAGAGGCAAACTCATCA
>NC_041385.1:157698659-157708878 GCF_002162155.2 Triticum dicoccoides
ACTGGGCTGCAGCTAAGCCTCCGAGTGAGAGGCAGACTCATCACTCGGTAGGATTTTTAACACTTAGGCGAGCACTGGGTTGCTGCTAAGCGCCCGAGTGAGAGGCAGACTCATCACTCGGTAGGATTTTTAACACTTAGGCGAGCACTGGGCTGCAGCTAAGCCTTCGAGTGAGAGGCAGACTCGTCACTCAGTAGGATTTTGAACACTTAGGCGAGCACTGGGCTGCAGCTAAGCCCCCGAGTGAGAGGCGGACTCATCACTCGGTAGGATTTTTAACACTTAGGCGAGCACTGGGCTGCAGCTAAGCCCCCGAGTGAGAGGCGGACTCATCACTCGGTAGGATTTTTATCGATTTGCTTCAAGAGAAACAGATTCGTGGCTAAGGTAATGTACACAAAAGAAACAAACAACAACCATTCGGAAGGAGTAAATTATGTCTTTTGATAGTCAAGCTAAAAGGTATTCCTTATTACATCTGATCGGCCTAAAACATCTAAGAATAGAAAGGGCGAAGCAGATCCGCATTCCAGGCGCGCGGCTCATCTTTGTTGTGTTCGATGTTGAAGAGGCGGTATGCTCCGTTGTGGAGCACCTTAGTGATGACGAAAGGGCCTTCCCAAGCGGGGCGAGCTTGTGTGGCTTTTGCTGATCCACTCGGAGGACCAAGTCCCCTTCCTGGAATGCACGACCCCTTACGTTCTTGGCGTGGAATCGACGTAAGTCTTGCTGATAAATGGTCGACCGGATCAAGGCCATCTCTCTTTCTTCCTCCAAGAGGTCGACTGCATCTTGTCGAGCTTGCTCTACCTCTTCTTCTAAGAAGAGTTCGACTCGAGGAGCGTTGTGGAGGAAATCGCTCGGCAAAACGGCTTCGACTCCGTAAACTAGAAAGAATGGAGTCCGTCTAGTCGACCGATTGGGGGTTGTCCTCAGTCCCCAAAGCACCGATGGAAGTTCGTCGACCCAAGCCCCTGCCGTGTGCATGAGGTCACACATTAACCAAGGCTTTAGTCCTTTGAGAATCAATCCATTCGCTTGTTCCGCCTGTCCATTCGACTGGGGATGGGCGACTGAAGCGTAATCGACCCTCGTGCCTTGGTAGGCGCAAAAAGCTTTGAACTCTTCCGAATCGAAGTTAGAGCTGTTATCCGTGATGATGCTGTGTGGGACGCCATATCTGAATATGAGCTCTCTGATGAAACTCACGACTGTGCTTGCTTCAAGGCTCTTGATGGGCTTGGCTTCGATCCATTTGGTGAACTTGTCGACTGCTACCAGCACATGAGTAAATCCACTTCTGCCTGTCCCGAGAGGTCCAACCATGTCCAGTCCCCAAACGGCGAAAGGCCAGACGAGTGGAATAGTCTTCAGAGCTGATGCAGGTTTGTGGGACATGTTGGAATAAAACTGACAGCCTTCACACTTGTCCACTATTTCCTTTGCCATCTCGTTGGCGTGTGGCCAGTAAAACCCAGCTCGGTATGCTTTGGCTACGATGGTTATAGAGGACGCATGGTGACCACAGGTCCCCGAGTGAATATCGTTGAGGATTATTCGGCCTTCTTCTGGCGTGATGCACTTCTGGAAGGCTCTAATTACACTTTCCCTGAACAACTATCCCCTTATCATAGTGAAGGCCTTAGACCGTCGGACGATCTGTCGAGCCTCTTCTTCATCCTCTGGGAGTTCTTTCCTAAGGATGTATGCAACGTATGGCACTGTCCAGTCGGGCGTAATGACCAAAACCTCCATGATTAAGTCGACCATGGCTGGGACTTCGACTTCAGTCGGATCCGTGGCACTCTTGGGCTGTGGAGACTCTTCGGTGAAAGGGTCTTCCTGAACCAAAGGTGAATGGATATGTTCGAGAAACACATTTCGGGGAATAGCCTCTCTCTTGGAACCTATCTTGGCCAGCTCATCTGCAGCTTGATTTTTCAGTCGGGGCACATGGTGGAGCTCCAAACCTTCAAACCTCTTCTCTAGCTTTCTCACTGCATTGCAATAACCTGTCATGGCTGGACTCCTGACATCCCATTCCTTCATCACTTGATTAACCACCAAATCTGAGTCGCTGTAGACCATAAGATGACGGACGTTGAGTGAAATGGCCATACGCAACCGGTATAGAAGTGCTTCATATTCGGCTTCATTATTGGAGGAATCAAAATGAATCTGGAGGACGTAATTAAGCCTGTCTCCGCGGGGGGATACCAAAACTACCCCAGCACCTGAACCATTCAGCATCTTAGAGCCATCAAAAAACATAGTCCAATGCTCCGAGTGAACTTGAGTCGGCAATTGCTGCTCAATCCACTCGGCCAGAAAATCTGTAATTGCTTGGGACTTGATGGCCTTCTTTGCCTCGAACTTGATACCCACAGGGAGGAGTTCAATCGCCCATTTGGCCACTCGACCAGTTGCATCTCTGTTATTCAGAATTTCGGATAGTGGCGCATCGCTGACGACTGTGATGGAGTGGTCAGAGAGGTAATGCGCAACCTTCTTCATGGTCATGTATATTCCATAGACAAGCTTCTGATAATGTGGGTATCGCTGCTTGGACGGAGTCAAAACTTCAGAGAGATAATAGACTGGGCGTTGGAACTTGTAGGCTTTTCCTTCTACCTCCCGTTCGACCGTGAGTACTGTACTGACAACTTGTCCAGTGGCTGCAATGTAGAGCAGTAAAGGCTCTTTGCTGATTGGCGCAGCGAGCACCGGCTGGGTGGACAACAGGGTTTTGAGCTCTGCAAACGCTGCTTCAGTTTCATCAGTCCACTCGAACTTATCAGACTTCTTCATCAATCGGTAAAGAGGCAAGGCCTTTTCACCAAGATGAGAAATGAATCGACTCAGGGCGGCCAAACAACCAGTCAACTTCTAGACGTCATGCACTCGCACGGGGCGTTTCATTCGGAAGATGGTATCAAATTTCTGTGGATTGGCATCGATCCCTCGTTCAGAAACGAGAAAACCGTGTAACTTTCCCCCTGGAACTCCGAACGTGCATTTTAACGGATTAAGCTTGATATCGTACCTTCTCAGGTTGGCAAAGGTTTCTGGAAGGTCAGTCAATAGGTCAGAACCTTTGCGAGACTTGACCACGATGTCATCCATGCACGCTTCCACATTCCGACTGATTTGAGTGAGTAGGCACTTCTGAATCATTCTCATGAATGTGGCTCCGGCATTTTTCAAACCAAAAGGCATGGTGACATAGCAAAAGGACCCGAATGGGGTGATGAAGGCTATTTTTATTTCATCAGGACCATACAGTCGGATCTGGTGGTATCCGGAATATGCATCTAAGAAAGACAAGCGTTCACATCCCGCAGTCGAGTCAACAATCTGATCGATGCGAGGGAGAGGGAAGTGATCTTTCGGGCAGGCCCGATTGATATGCTTGAAATCAATGCACATACGAAGTGAATTATCCTTCTTAGGAACCATGACTACATTGGCTAACCACTCAGAGTGGTAGATTTCACGGATGAACTCTGCCGCCAACACTCGAGCCACTTCCTCGCCAATTGCTTTCCTCTTCTGCACGGCAGAACGCCGAAGGTGTTCTTTGACGGGTTTTATTTTGGGTCGACACGCAAAGGGTGCTCGGCCAGTCCCCTGGGCACACCAGGCATGTCAAAAGGTTTCCATGCAAAGATGTCCCAGTTCTCACGGAGGAACTGGATGAGCGCTTCTTCCTATTTGCTGTCAAGTGTTGTTGATATGTGAGTCGGCACAGCATTGGGATCCGTCGGGTGAACGTGAACTGGCTTTGTCTCACCAGTAGATTGGAATGCAGAATCTGTGGTGGGTTTCTTGGCTTTGAGCAAATCACTCGGATCCGCATTCTTCTGATATTCTTGTAATTCGACTGCTGCCATTTGTTCGTCGGCGATCTTGGAGCCTTTCTAGAAACACTCCTCAGCCTTCTGACGATTGCCTGTAACTGTGATCATGCCTTTGGGGCCAGGCATCTTCAGTTTGAGGTACACACAGCATGGTCGAGCCATAAAGCGCACATAGGTTGGCCTACCCAAAATGGCATGATAGGCACTCTGGAAATCCACGACTTCAAATGTCAACTTCTCCTTACGGTAATGCTTTGAATCACCGAAAACCACGTCGAGGGAGATCTGGCTGAGTGATTCAGCCTTCTTCCCAGGAATAACACCATGGAAACTCATATTACTCTCGCTAAGCTTGGACATCAGAATGCCCTTCCCTTTCAAGGTCTCAGTGTAGAGGATGTTCAGACCACTGCCACCGTCCATCAGTACTTTGGTCAGTCGAGTGCCTCCAACCACGGGGTCGACTACCAGAGCTTGCCTCCCAGGGGTGGCTACGCGAGCAGGGTGATCAGACTAGTCGAACACAATGGCTGTTTGAGACCATCTAAGGTAGGTGGTCGTCGCCGCCGGAGCGACCATGTTCACCTCCCTATTGATGACCTTCAATCGACTCTTGCTTTCAACGTCAGCAAATATCATCAGAGTGGAATTGACTTTGGGATAACCATCGTCTTCCACATCATCTTCACCTTGATCTGACTCTTTCTCTTTCTCATTGGGTTGTTTCTCTCGGAACTGCTGGATAAGGAGTCGACACTGCCGGGTCGTATGCTTCGGGTAAATCAGATTACCTTCTTCATCTTTCTTCGTGTGGATGTGGCATGGAAAATCCATCACATCATTTCCTTCCTTATCCTTCACCTTCTTAGGGGGCTAGGGCCCCTTAGGTTTTCCCTTAAACTTTCCTTGATTCACTGCCGCAATCTCTCCAGGAGCCACTGGCTCGGCCTTGCGTTTCTGCTTCCGACTGGAATTACCCCCACCGGTCTCTTGGCCAATTGGTTTTCTCTTCCCGCTGCGGAGTCGATCCTCTTCTTCTCTGATAGCGTATCGGGTGGCTATCTCCATCATTCGGGCCAGAGTCATATCCCCAGTCCGACCGAATTTCAAGACCAACTCCCTATATTTGGCGCCTTCCTTGAAGGCGCACACAGCTTGATGCTCTGAAACATTCTCGACGGTGTGATGCAAAGTGGACCATCTCTGGATGAATTCCCTCAAAGTATCATTCGGCTTCTGCACGCAGTGCTGTAGCTCGGGCAATCCTCTGGGTCGCTTGCACGTGCCCTCGAAAGTTCTCACGAACACTCAGGACAACTCTTCCCAACTATAAATACTGTCCGGAGCCAACAGAGTCAGCCATGCTCTGGCCGACCCTTCCAACATGAGTGGGAGATGCTTCATAGCAATCTCGTCATGACCGCCTCCGATCTGCATAGCCACTCGGTAATCTTCAAGCCAAGTTTCAGGCTTAGACTCACCGGTGAACTTACTGACCCCAGTTGCCAGCCTGAAGTTAGGAGGTATCACTGCTGCCCCGATGGCCCTGCTGAAACACTCGGGACCTGAAACAGCACTCGGCTGCCACTTGGACGATCTCTGCCAGGGTCTTCTCTGTGTGCTCTATTCCGGTCGACCAGGCCCTGAACGAGTATAGACCTCGCGTCAAAGCCCAGTTCTCTTGGGTCGACCGAATTCCTGCGCTCGCCACTTTGACAGCGCCTATCATCGTTCCGCCGAGGCACATATGATGCACTCCTCGAAGGAGGCGTGGGTCCTCGACGACGATTGTCATGGTCGAGTGGAAGATCATACCGCCCACGGCCTTCACACCATGGAGGCGATCTCGGGTTGTGGGCTGACTGAACCGTGTCCGCTGCAACGATCTGCTATGAATCCTACTCCGCGACTGAGATACTGTTGTATTCTGCTCTCCTGCTGCCCTGAGCAAGGCTCAGGTCTGCATCAGCCCTCTGCCGGCTTCTGACTGGGAAGGTTGGATCGACTCTGCTATCCGGGCTGCAGCTGTGAGATTCTGAATCGGAGTGCGGTATACCTTAGGCGGGGGCGGGAAAAGCTGTCGTTGACTGGATTCATGGATCCGCTCCTGGGTGCGCTCGTCGAGAGCGCGCTGAAGGTTGTCCAGTCGAGTGCGCTCAACCAAGTTGGCTAGGCGCACCTCTTCCAAGGCCCGAGCTTCGGGGGTTTCCCCAACGATGGGCGTATGGAGTGCATCCATGTTGCAGCGTCGAAGGTCCTCCCTCTGTTGCGAAGAGAGGGGCTCGGGTTGGTACTCCTCATGGATGTGTGACAGATTACCGCCTCCATCTCCATTGCCCTCGCGACGGAACCCAAGAGGGCTGTGAGGGCCATCGACCATCAGAACTTCGGCTGCAGGATCACTGCTATCACACTCGAATGCAGTCTCCGCAGAGCCAGTCGATAGATCGAACAGGCCGTGGAGGGCCTCATTGGGCTCGATTGCCGCGACTTGATGGGTGGTCAAGCGTCGAGCCACCACGTGTTTCACCCAGCGCTGAAGCAGCGATCGACCGGATCGCTTACGGCGGGGAACAGCGCGGTGAGAAGACATTGTCGGAGCCGACTGATACAGAGTCGATGGCTGCCGGAGAAGGACGCCGCGAACACACGCGCGAAAGTGCGTCGCCCCTCGAAGGGGGAGCACTTCGACGTCGAGCGGAGCTTCTTGAAGCCACGCCGAGTCGTCGATGACGAAAACGAGCGCACCGAGACAGATCTCGCGGCCCTGAACCATCTCGCCGCTGGAAACCATGATGATGGTCGGAAAAACATGCAACTTCACCGATAAGCCGCTAAGACACCTGCCGCAGGGTGAGCGCCAACTGTCGTGGTTCTAAGTCTGACAGTAGAAAGGGGGGTAGGTATGGAGAGGCAAGATCTTAGCTACGGAGAAGATGTACACACGATGTTTACGAGTTCAGGCCCTTCTCGAAGGAAGTAATAGCCCTACGTCTCGGTGCCCGGAGGCGGTCGATTGGATTATATGTGTTGGATTACAGAAGGTTCGAGCCCTTGTGCCAGAGGACGGGGATGGCTTATATAGAGTGCGCCAGGACCCCTGCCCACCTCCATTACAAGGGAACTAATGTACATAAAGTAGGGGCGTTACTGGTAACGCCAGCATTAAGTACTCTTAATGCTCATGAAGACTAAGGAGTAAATATCTGGCCGTTGTGTACTCTCCTGACTACTGGTCTTCGATATGGTCGAGTGATCTTCCTTGTAGTCGAGTGATGATAGGTAACGACCGTCGAGTGACGTGACCGTCGAGTGGATTGCACTCGATGTATGAGACTGGTGCTCTTCTGTTGACTCTTGGTCTTTTCATCTTCCAGGGTAGTGACCTTGGGTAGGACGTATGGGTTGAGCCTATGACCCTACCCTAGGTCTGTATCCTCGTCAGCCGGCCCCAGCGTCGCCTCGCCGCCCCGAAACAACTCGCCACTGCCGCCCCGGCCAGCCCTCTAGGCCCCCCGCCCCCACCCTGAACCCTAAGATAGATAGTGGGGTACCTCTCCGGCGAGCCCCCGTCCCTACTGCGGGTGGTTCTTCCTTAACTCTGGAGAGCCCCCCAACCCCTAAAAATTGACTGACCCAAAAGTCGATTCAGTCGACTGAAGTGTGGCTTAATCGGAACAGAGCAGCAGCACGAGCGAGGGGGAGAGCAGCAGTAGCAGCTAGGTGAGCGAGCGAGAGCCGGAGCAGCAGCAGCAGCACGAGCGAGCGAGCGAGAGTCGGAGCAGCATCAGCAGATCCGGCTGGTATGGACGCCGCCGCCGAAGGGGCCTCGCACTGGGGGAGAGCCGCCGTGGAGATGTCGCCCGCGGCGCCGGCTTCAAGGTAGCCGCTCCATGGGGGTGCGGGACGGAGCACCGTCGGCGCCGGGAGGTCAAGTTAAGGAGAAGGTGCGATGCAATGAGTGTACAACCTCTTTGGTGGCGCCGAGTAGGCCTCGGCTTTGTCCGAGGAGTCGGTGAGGATGCTGCGGTTTTGGTGGAGCAGGTTAATGCGGTGCTATGGGGATGTAGCAGCCGTGATAGACGAGGCAATCATCAGAGTAGCTCCTTGGAGGTGGAGGACGGGGCGGCTGACCGGCCGGACGGCGAGATGGACGGCGGATCGTTATCCGGGGAGGCGAACGAGGGACGTCGAGCTATTGCGGTGGACAACGTCGTCGGGGAAGAGGCTCCGGCTGGGCAGCGGTGACATGGTGGATGGAGGTGGGTGGGGTTTTACGGCCTGGGATTTCGAATGGCGAAAAGGGGGCGATTGGAGGTGGTGAAGCATGACTTAGGGACGCGCTTGTTCAAAATGTAGGGTGTGTTACAAAAGTACCCCCCACCGATTTGAACTAGCGGCGCTTCCGGCTCAGGGTTAGAAGGGGGATTTCAGGTGTCGGGATTTGGCAGCTGGAGGGAGTTTTCGCGCGCGTTGTAATTTCGGGATAGCAAGGCGCGGGTTGTGAAGGTGCCAGTTTTGAGAGCACGATATCTGAATTTTCGGGATATAACAAGACACGGGTTGAATTTTAGGGACAAGCCTAACGTGTAGTAATATTGTACTTGTACATACCAAATCAATTCGCACTTCCCTCAACCAAAAAGAAAACGAAAAAAATAAAACTATTCACACCACACAAAGAGAGAGTCTTGCCCCGTTTTACTATACAAATGCTATTCAAAGCTACTCCCTCCTTCCATCTATATAGGGCCTAATGCGTTTTTCGATGCTAACTTTGACCAAATATTAGAGCAATGACATATGACATGCAACTTACACAAAGCACACCATTAAATTCGTCTGTGAAAGGTTGTTTCAATGATATAATTTTCACATTGTGCATGTCATGTACTATTAATCTTGTCAATAGTCAAAGGCGGTTTTAAAAATCTCATTACACCCTATATAGATGGAAGGAGGGAGTATGAATCCATGTTATTTCCGATTAAATTTTTTCGCTTGCTGTATAATGCATGTAACCTACTCATACCAACATTTTAGTGCATACCAAATGTCTATACTACCGCTGCAATTCGAACTAAATTTGAATTTGTTTCGCTATTTCAATAAGAATCTACAATCATGATTGTTGCCAACTTCAACCATCATTCGTGTATTACCTTAATAACACACCACATGATTACTATAGAGATAGATATGAACTATGTGTACTACATGAAATCGAATTCTATTTTTTGAATACACTTGGTGTTGATTCCAAATAATAGTACATTTGATGTACTAACTATATATTCATAATCTAAACCATTTTCCATATGTACACCATGTTTATAACACAAAGTATAGTGCCCCGCCCCCTACATTATGACAAGTATTTAGACCTGAGTTGCAAAAGCCACACATTAGCCCAAATTATAATCAATGTTCTACATTATGATATCTTCTTCAAGTATCCGTATCCACTTCTTTATAATGATTTATGATCTTTGTTCGTCTTTTACACCTTCACGATCCTCTTCTATTTGTAGCTAGCCAGCGCTAACTTTCTATCGTGCATGCACACGCCCGCCCCCCGGACACACCGTTAGCGTCCCCTCCATCGCACACGTTCATTATTTCTCTTTAGGTCGTCCACCAGCGGTGTGTGTAGGCCCCTCGGCTCCTTCTTTCTTGCACACACCGGTCGATATACCTCTCTAGCCAAGTGTTCCTACAACAAACACATATATACTTCCCCTCTTCTCTTCTCACCGTCCTTGCCCCCATATGTCCAATACAATTCCACGCAGGTGCACACTCCCGCCCCCTCTTTTCATTTATCACATGCTCGCACACTCCCCCCTCTCGACATGGTAGGCCTCTCGCACCACCTCCTAGCCACACCCTCTCCCCCTGTCTGCCTCTCCGGACCTTATTTGCTTCTAACACATGCAGGCGTGTATATGAACTGATCTCCCTACATTAGCCAGGTCGACTATAATTCATTTTCACCAAGCAGCAATACACTTACCTCGCTATGTCTCTCCTTTTCTCAGACACACGACGGTTGATCTTCCTATGTAGTTACGCATGCTTACCACAACCATATCTTCTCCCCTCATCATCCTTGAATACCTCCCGACCCGTCTCTCACACACACGTGCATAGACACACAGACATCCCCCGCCCTCTCTTATTGATATTGCACTCATACCCTCTATTTGTCTAGCAGGCCTCTCCCACCAATTGTGAGATGCCACTCCACCACCAACCCTCCGACGCTCTACCTTTGTCTTTTTCCCAACCTTATTCCTCTGCTACACATATCCATGAATGTCGATCGATCTCCCTCAATACATAGCTAGGTCTCTCTCCTTCCC
>NC_041385.1:157709414-157759787 GCF_002162155.2 Triticum dicoccoides
TCGAACGTTGTAGGTAGGTATCCATGCCACGGAGAAGAATTGCACCTCTGCCCTCTCAAATTCCAGTAGGCCAGCTGCCCTGTATCTTTGACGTGGGAAAACACAAACTTGATGGCATTCTTTATCGATCGCGCAGCCACACACTTCATCCCTATTTTCAATTCTATCGGTATCTCACGTCCATGACTCCGTTTCACACACATTGCATATGTTAAGTTTTTCTGATCGAGATATCATCAACACATTGCCTCTGTTTCGCACAAACCATCTCTCTCACACCCACCCACGTACGTACCTGCACCTAAAGAAGAAGTGCACGCAGGACGCACGTACTCATGTCTCGTTCCCGGCCACACCCGCGCGGGTACACGGTGGAGTTCGTTTCTGTACGAAAAGGCAGCCCACGTGATAATTTGACACGTGTAGCGGTTGTTTACTCGAAGGAGGGTCGGGTACCACACATAGAATATAAAATGATTGCCGTGGGGAAAATGGAAAAAATGGGTTTGCCTCTCTCTCTCAGCGTTGGTCAGTGATCCTGCCGCATCCCGTCCGCCGGCGGAAAGGGAGGATGTGCATCGTCTCTCCGTTCGACGGCGTTGAGGTAGCTCGTCCTGACCTGCGGTACCCACCGTTCTCTCTGACCAAGCTCCGGCGTGGTAGGGCCTTCGCCACTTGCTCGCTGCCGCAGTATGGGCAGATCCTGGCTGCCGGCGCCCTCCTTGTAACATCCCGACGACCCTCAGGTACAACTTCCTCTGGCCTTGCTCCACTGCCCATCTTCCCACGTTGCTGTATGTAGATCTTCTTTAGTTGTTTGCTTAAATTGTATCTCGGCCGACGTACTTTCCATCTTGCAATCTCGTCCTCAAACCATTTTTGATAAACCACCATGTGCTATCTTTCCCTTTTTACATGGAACATGCTTCTTTTTTGTCGGCGTATGTGTCTTCAACTCGTGTTATTGGGCAACAATTGTTTCCTTTCGACCTCGTTTTGCAAATAGGGCTATCCATTTTGACCTCGTTGCTATTGAGACCTTTTGGTGAACTGCACAAATCACTTTTCTGAAGAGTGTTTTGTGCAGTTCCACCAAAATGTCACACGGGCAACGTTTTTACATTTCTGTGGGACTGCGGAAAGGGAGATTGGTTTTTCTATCCTCCTCATCCAACTCCGTGCCTAATCTTCTCCAACAAGAAGTTAGTCCTAAAGAGAGATCGTAGAGGTGATTGGCTTCTATTTATGTGTGTTATGTTTCATCATCTAGTTCCACTATTACTATAATCACACTGACTGGATAACTTTGCAAACAGGGATGGTCCGCTCGATATTAGTGGAGCTGCATAAAATGATCGGATTGTGGTGTCCTTCATACACCTCTTTTTTGGCTATGGAGCTAGGTGAAACTAGCTGCCAAGCAATGAACACTGTGCCAAGGAAATGGAGCCATGCCTATGAACAACATCGATCAATTATATTTTTTTCTTTATTTGTACACCTTCTCACAACTTTGTCTTCAGTTGTGATGTGAATACTGGCGCTGATCTGCGAACCATTGAGATGCATTAGCCATGGTAGTTTCATTTGTATTTGATGGAATGTTGTAACGATATAATCTCGAGGCAAGACACATGAATCCTAAGTTGAAACCTTTTTCTTTCCTACGGGAACCAAAGCTGAAATCTTCATAGCATCACAGTACAATTTCATCAAAATTATGCGTACATATAAACAAATCCTGAAGGACTGATAGCAATGCCAGAAACAATTCAACATTGTTTCGCCGACATGTTGGACATCCTTCATCCGGCTCCACCTGCCATGCAGCAATATTGAGTGCACAACACAACTTCAGGGAAAGATTCACCCCGGTCATTGCGCCGCAGTAGTAATGACTAGTGAGCAGTCAAATCACATGGCCCCACCTTCGCCACAGTAAGTTGCTCGGACGAAGCAACCATCATTTCTCTGTTCTGCCTTGTTTCAAAAAAATCATTTCTTTGTTCCTTCAATCCGCTGGTACTCCCATATTCCCACAGTAATAAGTTGCTCGGGCGAATCAACCATCACTATATCTGCTCACGTGTGATGACCACATGAGCTATCCATTCAGATTGCATGTTAAAAAAAATAAAGGTCGATAACTAATGCGACAAACTTTCAAAAAAACAAACTAATGCGGCACCTCGGGCCAACGCGGCCAGATCGCATTTTGCACGAGATATTACACACCATGTTTCGTTGACATGTGGTCCCATTCCAACATATCAGTGAGACGACAACAAGTAGTAGGAGTATTTCTGAACGGACGTGTAGGCCGGGGCGCCTCTTCGTGAACCATGGCAAACTGGCAACCGTCCACCGACTCTTCGCCTTTCCCTCTCGATTTGGAACTGTTGTCGCACGCTCTTCCTCTCCCTCCTCCATTTTCCTTCAGCCCTTCACCCTTTCTTCTGCCATTGTTCGATCGTCTTCTCCATGGAGGGAACAGGCCGGAAACGACTCCGTTATTCTTGCCCCGATCTGAAACATGATGTGGTGGAGGAACTCATTAATCGGTGCAAGTAGATGCCGCTTGATAATGATACATATGATGTTAATATGCCATCGCTTGAGGGCAAGGCTTGGGCAGGCGCAAATGGAGATTGGGTTGTTTACATTGGGTCCAACTGCGAGTGGGAACTTGTGAATATGTACACTCGTGATCGGGTTCCACTTCCAAAAATCTCAGCAGACTGCCCGGAGGTTGAGCACACCGGTATTGTACGCACGTTCAAATATGATCATGGTGACTATCTTCTACGGAAGATAGCAATTTGTCGAGTTCCCAACCGCTCTTGGAATTACAACAACTATGAAGTTGTTGTTATCTTCGACAAGCTTGTTGCCATCCTTGGTGGTTTGACTTGATGGATATTGTTCAAAAATCAGTTTTTGTACACGGATGAGTACTGTGATGCAATTCAATACGAGGGTCTTGTGTTTGCTTCCACCGCTCATGGCATTGTTTTTGCATGGGATCCTCGTAGTTTCGGTACGTTTGTCTTCCACCGTAATTATAATTGTTTCATCCACATGCATGCGGGTTAACAAGTTTTCCTTTACTAATTAACCTTCTTCTTGTGTTTCCAAGGTCCTATGAACATTCCACCACCTATACTTGAAAATTTTTAGAACCAAGGGAGAGATGGCGATGGTGATGATCATGAGCATGAGGACGAGCAGAACGTATATACTTATTGGCGCCTGGCAACTAATTCCGATGGATCACCTCTTCTTGTGTGTATACAGCCCACTAATGATGTTACTACCGAGGGAGCACGTGTTGTCTCCCATGGTCGCACTCTCTGGACCTATTCCAACACCTGTTGCATGGTATTCGGGATGGATACTAGTGTGCTAGCACCAACACCTTCTCCCTGGTACAGAATTGATAGTCTTGGAGAAAACTCTCTCTTCCTTTGACAAAACTATCCGATGATGGTGAAAGGCGATCCAACTGCTGTTGACACAACGTTACTAGTACCATTTATGAGAAGCAACTGTGTCTATACCTCGGACATTAGGGTGGTTCCCTACCCTGGTACTGATATAGTAGGCCGCTTCAGCCTGGATGATCAGTCTTGCGTTGGTCTCGAGATCGACAATAGATGGCCCGTCCCAGAGATTCACTTGTGGTTCAAAGCAAGCGTTTCCAACGCCGAGGAATGGTTGAGTTGAAGTTCATTTCATTGCTTGTTATTTGTTGTGTGGTGAAAACTTTAGTATTTATAATGTATCCTCGTTGTCGATGTGGGTTGATGACCTATTGTATGTATTAAAATGATATGCCTGTGATAAACTTACTAAATTTATGAATGGCTTTCGAGTTGCTTCTGTGAGTGAGTGGTGCGACGAGGCAAAAAAATATTTTCCGAATACATAATTGTACGTGCATTGCAACAAGTTATCGGACGAGGCCAATCAACAATAGTAGTACACTATTTGTACTAGCTTCACATGCTTCGCGCGTCGTGCGGGTGTTTTTACTCTAGCCATATTGTACATAACTAGCACCTCGAATCCTCGATACTAGTACTATATAGTAAGTAGTAGGAGTAGTAGGGTGGCATGGGCCAGAACAAGCATTCACGTCCAGGAGTACGACACACGCCACCAGCACGACTTCCATCTGACACCATATTTCTTGGAGTCCGTCCTAGAGCAATCTCTTCAACCTCATCGTTTCTCTAACTCAGCCATCGTGCGGCGGGCGAGTGGGGGTTTGCCGATAGTCGGTTTCCTCAACTGCGGTCCCACTTGTAAGGCCAACTCCAACGCTGTATCAATATATGGATGTACTCTTCTTCCCAATACAAAAACTTGCATCCATTCTACTCCCTCCATTGCACAATACATGCCTTCTATTTGTCAAAATATATATGTATCTAGACATGTTTTAATATATAGGTACATCCATTTTTGGACAAATGGAAGTCAAGTATTTTGGAACGGAGGGAGTACACAATAAATTTTTAAGTTAGCACAACTAGTCTAATCCAGAAGTAGGTGACCTAGCCTAAGGTTAGTAGGTGACCTTGCGCTTGGCTCTTTGCCTCTTCCGGAAGTCGATGGTTCTACAGTAGTGCTTTTGGCAATCTGACACCAAATGAACTGTTGCACGTCCACCGCTTGTAAGCAAAAGTTTCTCCTCGTGCTGCGAGCCACCATGCACGCGTTGGCGAGAGAGAAGGCGTAATCAAGCTTCTCGTCATTCTGTGAGTTGACAGGACACATCAAAGTTACTCCCTCCCTTCCTAAATATTTTTATTTTTAGGATTTCTAATGGACTACCACACACTACAAAAAAATACACTTCCGTGATGATACATGTTTGTCACAGTAGGTCGCGTTGTTTGTCATGCATGTACATCCATGACGATTTTATGACAGAATCAAGATAGTCATACCTGTGCTGTCGTAGAAGTGTTCCATGACATTATCAAAATTATCATCACGGAAGTGTCCACTTCCATGACGATAAATCACGCGTCACAGAAGTGCTTTCGTCAAGGGTGACCGACACGTGGCCTCCACCGTAACGGAACACCTTAAGCTATCGGGTCGGGTTTTGGATCCGATAACCCGTTAACAGCCCCGACCAATGGGGATTTTCCACGTGTAAAATCATCATTAGCTGGAGGAAACACGTGTCGGCTCACCGTTGGGACATATGTCATCCTCTCACTGGACCGAAGGCGCCTATGATACGGCGACACGTGGCACAGCCAATAGAGGCCCATTCCTGTGAAAAGGCCGGCCCGTTTGACTTGGTCAAAAGGTGGCGGGCCGGCCCACGGAAAGCCTGTTAACGGCCTGTTCGCATATAGCCTATTTACAGCCCGCTAACCCAGGGCCCGTTACGCCCTATCCGAATTAGGCCTAGTAGCGTCATCTGGGCCGTCCAATATGATTCCAGCCCCTTTTAACTTCCGGCCCATGTGTGGCCCATGAATTCTTTCGGCCCATATGAGGCCCTTTGTAACTCTTGGCCCATTAACGACCCGTGGTGAAACTGGCCCGTAATGAACAATGTATCACTTTATACCCATTAACGGCCCATTATTCTATTGGACCATTTCCAGCCCAAGTTATCTTTCGGCCTTCTCAGGTCCCATTGATTCTTGGGCTCATTTGCAGCATTCGGTTGCATACGGCCCGTTACTGTCATTTTCTGATTGTGGGCCAAATTCAGCCCGTCTTTACAGTCGGCCCGTTTGCGGACTGTTAATACGTTGGGCCGTTTTCATGTAAAAAACCGTTGGGCTGTTTTCATAGAGTTATCAAATATGGTCTACTAACGGCCGGTTATGGTCCACGAATTGTATGGCCCATGATTGGCGAAATGATGATACGCCCCGTAGAAGGCCCATGGATCTACGACCCGTATGAGGCCCATGGATCTACAGCCCATAGAAGGCCCATGGGTCGTACGGCCCATAGAAGGCGCATGGACCCTACGGCCCGTAGAAGGCCCATGGACCCCAAGGCCCATATAGAAGGCCAATGGATCCTATGGCCCGTATAGAAGGCTAATGGATCCTATGGCCGGAAGAAGGCCCATGGATCATACGACCTGCAGGAGGCCCATGGTTACAACCGTCCGTGTGTTGCCATGATTATTTTGGCCTAGTTACCAAAAATAGGCTATTGTGGCCACTAGAAAAACACAGAAAAAGAACTACATTGACTACAAGCAAACAGCTACAATAAGGAAATAAATAAGCAAGCAATTAACGCTAGCCTATTACCGCTATTACACATATTACATCCACTGGGCATCAAAGTTCGCCACCAGTGCAAATATAGGGAACAAAGCAGCATATTACATACACTGGCCATCAAAGTTGGCCACCAATGCAAATAAACACGGCAGCAAAACAAGAGCATAACTGAAACAACTTCAGAAGAGCTCAAGAAACGTTATCCTGGTTCCACCATGCTGGGAATAAGCTTAGCAAGTTGATTAGCTTTGTCCTGTTTGGCGCTAAAATCCTCCAACGCTTGTTGTTGCACCAGAAAGTATGCATCTGAATGCTCCAGGGACTTCCGCAGTCCTTCCGCAGTCCTTCCGCTTCTTGTCGCAGCACAGCTGATCGATGTCTTTCAGCTTGTAGTTGAGACTCAAGAAACCGAACTGATTCAGACAGTGAGTTTGAATAGCTTGTGCAAGCGGTAGTGGCCAGTAACTCGAACACTAAACCAAGACAGGACTTTGGGGTTGTCTCGCTGTCTTCAAGATAGTCTTCCGTAGCTGTTTTATCAGCTGTTTTGGAGACCAACAAGGATGTGTCACTATCCTAAACCTTATCTGCATTACTTCCTTTACCATTGCTTAATAAGGCACTCTTCCCCAATATTCTGTCAGCATTCTAAAAGAAGAAACAAGCAGACACATAACGAGTTTAGCATGTACTAGTATATGAAACTCATTTCGGTGAACCAGTTCATTAGTAAGGTGGACATGATTAAACTGCCAAGTCTTCTATTGCCAAGTACTAGTACATAATAAAAGCATCAAACAAACATATATCTATGTCCTATGGTCACTTCATTGTCTTGCCAAATCAAAATAGAGACACAGTTCAAATCATATTAGTTCAAGACAAAGGAGCAGTGAAAAATTACAAAGCGTGGGAAACTACACGGCACAACAAGATTTCAGATGGGTACCACGGGTCTACATGTACAACAACACTATTGGCTCTGTTGTGATGCTAGTAATGTGCATGATATGAAAGTCAACTATATACACAATTGAAATTGAAATCAAAAGAGCTATTGATAAGGGCAAACCTGTTAAAGAAACATGCATGAACATACTTGCTGTGCCATTGGAGTTTCGATTGGATCCTTCAATTTAAAAATAAGTTTGTATCAGTAAATACAGTGATACAAGAGCAAAGCAATCATAGTTAAAAAAGGCGTGCCTAAGCGAGCGCTTAAGCGCGCCTAGGCTCTAGGCGTTGGCAAAACGCATTGCGCATAACTACGCTTAATCTGTGCATAACTGCGCATAAGCATGCGCTTTGGTCAGTAAAGCGCAAGGCGGTGGCAAAACACACAATTAACGCCTAGCGCTTTTTTGAACTATGATAGCAATGGAATCTTAAATTAGAATAGTTGTTCTTCAGGTTTAGGCACTTGTTCTACATGAACAGAGTACAGTAAGACGTAAGAATATAATACTTAAAAATAGAAAATGAGCTCACAGACCTTACCACATTCTTGGTTCGGGACCAGTACAGAACAAGGCGTTCTAGTCATCGTCCAGTAAATGTGTCTCAGGAGAACGTAAGGGAATTTGATGAGTTTCTTTGCCGGTGAAGTATGTTTTCTTCAGATAATTCTGATACTGCCACCAAGCATTCTTGAAGATAGCAGAGGTATTAGCACAGGTTACCTCATCCTGAGTTTCCAAATCGGTCCTTCTCTATAGAGAAAAATGGGAAAATTTGCTGTATTATAACCATCATGGAGGTAGGATGTATGGGACGAAGCAAAGTAATTGCCATGAATAACATTACTTACACATAACTCCTGGATAAACACCTGCAACTGGCATTTTCCTTTATCTTCAGTATAATATTTCCAAGATGGGAAGATACGCACATACGATTTAACAACATCAAATGCGATAGATGCTAAACTACGACTAGCTGGTTGTGCTTCCTCAACAGGAATAGGCGTACTAACTGGTGGAGTTGGGGTTCGCCGTGATAGTACTGGCCCTTTGGGCACTGGAGCTACCTTACTAACTGCTCTTGTTTGGGAGCTCTGTGGTGGAGATGGTGCTGTGTCAACAGGAACTGGGTTACCATCGGCCGGGGTTGGGGTTAGATTGGGTGGAGCTGGTTCTCCGTCCATCGCAGTAGGGGTACAATCTACGAGAGTTTGGGTTAGTGTGGTAGGGCTGGTTCTTGTGCATGTACAACCACTACTAGGGAAAAGCCTATACACAGAAATTTAGCAACAGCGCGTGTCAAAAAAGAGCGCTAGTGCTAGATAGCAGTAGCGATTAATGAAAAACCGCGCTACAGATACAATCTTAGCAGTAGCGTGTGTAGTGCCAAAAGCGCTACTACTAATATTCCCGTTGGTAGAATGATAGGATACGCATAGCAGTAGCGGGCTTGGAAGAAGCGCGCTACCGCTAGGGCATAAGTAGTAGCACGTTTCCTAGGAAGAGCGCTACTACCAATGGAAATAAAATAAGATGGAAAACAAATAGAAAAGTAAATGAAAATGAAAGAAATAGAAAAAGGAGAAAGGAAAAAAAATAAAATGTAAAGCATAATAATTGAAAGAGCGAAAAAATGGAGGAAGGCATAGTAGTAGCGTGTGTTTGTAAGAGGCGCTATAGCTAACGTTGCTGCAGCGCGTGTCCTAGACCCCCGCTATAGAAACAGAAAAGAAAATTAAAAAATGGAAGAAAATTACATAGCTATAACAGCAGCGCGTTTTGTAAAAACCGCTATAGCTATCTTAGCTATAGCGCGTTTTACTAAACGCGCTACCGCTAAATTTGACTTAACCAAAAAACCGTTTCCCCCCGGCCACCACTTCTTCCCCAAATCCCTAAACCCACCCCGCGCCGTCGTCTCCCTGATTCGCCGTCGCCTCACTTCGCCGCCGTCTCCTGCCGACGTCGACGCCACCAGAGCCGTGCACCGTCGACGCTACCGGAGCCGCCCCCAACGCCACGGAGCCGCGCGGCCTCATCAACGCCACTGGAGCCGCCGTCGACGCCACTGGATCCTCCCTCGCCACAACGGCCTCCCTCGCCATCACCGGAGACGCCCCTGCCTCCCTCGCCACTACTGCCTCCCTCGCTACCACCGGAGCCATCCTCTGTAAGCCCCCACCCCTCCTCTCTCTCTCATGCATAGGTTAGCTAGTTTAATTAGCTTAATTATCTAGGTTAGGGCAAAATTTTAGTTAGGGCTTTGACAGAGAAGTAGTTAGGTTAACTAGTTTAATTAGGTTAATTATCTAGGTTAGTGCAAAAATTAGTTAGGGCTTTGACAGAGAACTAGTACTAGTCAGGTTAACTAGTTTAATTAGGTTAATTATCTAGGTTAATTAGTGCAAAAATTTATTTAGGGCTTTGACAGAGAACTAGCTGCGTTAACTAGTTTAATTAGGTTAATTATGTAGGTAAACTAGATTAACTAACTAGGTTAAATAGGTAGGTTAATTAGGTTCGTTGGATTAACAAGCTAGGTTAAGTAGGTTGGCTAGGTTAGAGGAAAATTTTATTTTAGAGCATTAGGTCAGAAGGGTTAGGGAAATGGAGTTCCTTTGCAATTTAATTGGGTTCTGTCCTAGGCAGAGAAGGGTTAGAGATAATAATGTGTGTTTGTGTGAGAGAGAGGAATAGCTAGATCAACATAATTTGGGTTTTGTCCTAGACAGAGAAGTGTTTAGTGAAGGAAAAGAATTCAGGCAAATTTTATTTTAAATATGATCCCTTCCTAGACTTTTATTGGTGATTATATCTTTTCATTGAAGTGGTCATGTTATATCTTTTCATTGAAGTTGTTCGATTGTGCCCAAGTGGCTTTGTTGTTTCCAGGGAATGATGCTGAGTGGCCTATGTTTTGCCGGAATGTTGATTCATTTCTGTTCCGGCAAATTTCAGGTTCTCGATTTTTCCACTTTTTAGCAAAGGTCATGCCGAAATTTTCCGTGAATTTCGGCATGACTTGTGCTACAAACTAGGACATATCGAGTGCCCGGGATTTGCCGCACCAGGAAGGAGTCAACATTCCTGCAAAACAATAGTCCCTTTTTATGTCATTATTCATTTTATTAGGTCTAGAATTAATTGACTAGATTTAATCATAGGAAACATGGCTAGCAACGATGAAGGACATGGTTCTGGTAATTGCGACGACGTCTACCTGGCGGCAGACGAATATTTTGGCCTTACCGACGATCAACTGATGTTGTTGCTGGGCCCACCGGTGGCATCGGGGACTGATACCGACACGCAGACCGGTGCTAAGACTGAGACCGGCGCTGAGATTCAGACCGGCATCGAGACCGGCGCTGAGACCGGTGCTGCCTCGGGGAGCGGAGCCGGTGTAGAACCGAAAGCAAAGAGGCAACGGCTTCCTAACAAACTCAGGACTACTAGGCTGGTGGTCACGGAGGTGGACGACAGCATTTTTGAGCCAAAGGCGCCCGAGGAAGCTCGCTCGTGCTACGGCAATCAAATAGGCTGCATCGTACGGACAACCGCCACCATCAACGATGAGAAACTACAGAAGATAGAAAATATGAGGAGCTCCCTCCTAAAGAAGTTTCACCAGATATTCTTGTTCCCTGGCCGGAATGAGAAGGATTATGAAGATCCAGACGAGGACCCGGCAATGAAGAAGATAAACAAACACGCCATGACCAAGTTCAGCGATGCGTTGGCCTCCTGGAAAACTCGAGTGAAAGCAAGGATCATCGACAAGAAGGAACCCTACTCCGAGATTGTAAAGGATAATCCGACAATCATGGAAGACCAGTTTCAAATATTCAAGGAGGCTTGCGAGGCCGAAGCTACCAAAAACAAGTCTAAGTACATGAAGGGGCTTCAACAGAGGAACATTGGGAGCCACCACCTCGGAAGCCGTGGTTACGGCGGAAAGAGGTCCAAATGGGCCAAGGAGGACGCGGAAGCCGCGAGTCTGGGCATCCCAGACCCCTTGGCGGATTTCACCGTCCCGCAGGAGCGTGACGTCCTGAGGGCCCGACACCGTTGGGACCCAGTGAAGAAGGTTTACGAGACAACACCGGTCATTACGGAGTTCATGAGACTGCTGGTAATTTTAGTTTCTGATCAATTCGACTGCACATGTTAGTCATTTTTGTAAACGATCCTTGTGCCTTTTGCAGAGAGAGCAGCATCGGATTGCGGCCGAAAGTGACTCGCCGTCTGAGGCATTGGCGAGGCCCAAGTGGGACACTCCATTCAACCGGGCGTTGAACATATTGAAACGACAACCGGTGGATACTCGACCGTCGTATGGACGCGTGCACGGTGTCGGAGACGGTGCCACGTGGAAGAAGTACTACCATGAGACCACGAAGGAGAGAAAGGAAAGACGGAGGTTAACTGAAGAAAACATCGACAAGAAGGTTGAGATTGCGGTTGAGAAGAAATCATCTCAGACAGTTGCAACAGCGGTAGCTGCCGCAAAACAGGCAGTTGCAAATTTGTCTACTTCCTTGGTGACGGGCGTTATCACTTGGACAAGGAAAAATCCAGAAAAAAATGCAGAGGACTTTCCCCTTGCTGACTTCTTGGGAGCACCTGCTCCCGCACCGGCTCCCGCACCTGCTCCCGCACCGGCTACCGCACCTACTCCCGCACCAGACGTGCTCGGCAGTGCTTCGTCTTTGGCTGAGCTCGACGCCCTCACGGTATCTGTCACATCGCCCCCCTTCAATATAAATGTATAATCTCCCGTTTTTGTTGCCTTTCGGATATCTCACGTCGCAGACTTTTCTTTGCAGGCCGACGAAACCCCGTGCACCATATTGTACACCATCGGCGACCAGAAGGTGGCCGTGGGGAAGGCGACGATAATGAAGCCGAAGGAACCATTGTTCCACAGCCGGCCGATCCCCCCGAACGTCTTCAAGGTTTCCATGGCCAGTGTCGAACTGGGTCACGAGAATTTGCCTCCTCCAACACTACTAGTGGATGACGAGGAGACACCGCGGTGGCTTGGTGATTGTTGCAATGGGTGGGTCCTGTTGTGGCCAAAGAGTCTGCTTCGTCTGGAGGCGGCCGGGAGCACACCCACGAGCATGCAGCCTCAGCAAGGTATGAACATCAACACCCCACCTACCCAATTAGCGTCGGGTGTCGAGTTGGGTGGTAGCGGACGGGGTAAGGAGGAGGCTCCATTAGTCGCTGATGATGTCGCCATGGATGAGGATGAGGATGACGATGGCACTGGACAGTATGTCTATACTGGCGCCTCCTTAGGGTTTGAGCGTCATGAGTCGATGCCTGAATTACCATCTCAACGTGTTATTGACGACCTTCCGGTAGTAAAGAAGTCTAGGAAGAGAGCGAGGAAAGGCAAAAAAGCTGATTCTATGATCCAGCCGCCTCAGCAGCCTCGGCTTCAGGACCGCATAGATATCCCTGATGCGGATAAATGGCATATCCCCGGTCAACCAATCCTACCTGCAACAGCGCTGCGGGCCAGATTCGGCGATCTAAGGAGACTTCATGACGATGTGCTGCGGGTAGAGAAATGCCTCATCGCCTCGAAAGATCCAGGATACCCACTTTACGTGGTTAACGTTCCGCAGCAAATGTCGTACGTCGACAGCTTCCCTGCGGATAAGTTCTTCCTCCGATTCGATTACATATTCGACATGTTTCACGTGAAGAAGCTGGATTTTACGTTTGTCCGCCTTTATGCCTTGCACATGAACTACATCATTGGGGTTGAGCAGATACGTCATATCTGTGTCACTGACCCATGCTACATGCATGAGAGCTTCTTGGGAGTCTGTGCAGAGCAGCGTGAATACGCGGCGGATTACATCATCAGTTTCATGCTCGCCAATAAGGACAAGGAGGCGATTCTCGTGCCTTATCATCCCGTGTAAGTCATCCGCGCTGCTATCCTTCCTTCGATTTCAATAATTCATTTGCACGGTGGAGGCTAATTAATTTGAGGTGTACTTATTTTGTGCAGCGGCGGGCGCGCCGTCCTCATCATCCTCTACCCCCGATTCTCCCACGCTCTTTACTTGGACTCGTCGAAGAACATTCACAAAAAGGATTACACCCACATCAAAGATGTTCTCGATAGTGCTATGTTTTACTACCAAGCAAGGGGTGGAGAGGTTAGGGACAAGAAGAGAAGGGGCGGCAGGGCCGCCTTCAGCCATAAGACCGACTTCTGCTGCATCCAGCAACCGAACGATTCTCTTATTGATGGATTCTATGTCCTACACCACATGCTGGAGTACAGACGGGATCACCAGAACCTTCACATGTCACCTAGATTTGGCGATGCCCATATTCTACAATGGGCAAAGGACATAGGAGATATCGAGGATGATCGACTTCGAGCTGAGTTCTATAACATCCAGCGCGAACTTGCCCAAATCATCATGAAAGAGGTCGTCGGAAAAACAGGGATGTTCTACGGAGGACAAATGTCGCGGGAAGACGTCTGAACATGCATAGCCTCTCAGTGTCTCGACATGAAGCCTTTCACTAAGCTCGGGGACTATCTCCCTGACCTCGATGGATGGCACGGCATGTTGGAGTGATTGTCGATATATGACAATGTGTCTGTTTAGTCCATACTTTCTGTATGACAAAACTTTGAGTTATGCGCAGTGAAACTTTATTTGTGATGTAATTAAACCGTCCTCCTCCTCGACTAGAGAAGATCACTCTAGTTAGGGCATTTTGGTTACGATGAACTTTGTTATTTATGCTTATGATATGTTGTTTCTATTTTTGTCAAGTCTGTCTCTTTCTGTTGCTCAACTATATATGTTGCATATCATCTACTCATGTGACGATGCAGGTGCATAGATCATCGATGGCGAAGAAGTGCTACGCCAGGAGTATATATACGATGAGTGGCTGGAGTGTAAGGCCCAGGTGTTGCCGGTTTCCGGTTTCCGAGCGACAGGCGGTAGTTAGTTTAGGTTCACGCTAATGCGAGAGAGGGATACGAACTCATGTACTCAAAGTGATAGCTCTTTTCGCCTATACCATTGTTTAGATGGATGACGATGTATTTGCAAGTAATCAAGGACTTGTATCACTATTTTCGAGATGATGACGAGAGACCACTTTGTGTTGGATGATGATTATGATGAGACTATTTGTATGTATATGCTATGATTATATTCGTGGTCTCGCAGGCATTTGTATGTGTATCATGATGACATTTCTATGTGCTAAAGATTCTTCTATAAAGCCTGTTCAAATACAAAACAAATATTCCAAAAAAACAAAAAACCTGTTAAATTAGCAGTAGCGAGTGTATAGAAGTTACCAGCAGCGCCTCTATAGCAGTAGCGCATTGCTGCAAAGGGCGCTAGAGCTACTAGCAGTAGCGTGCTCCCAGTAACCGCGCTGCTGCTACACTTGTGTAGCAGTAGCGCCGGTGGCAACGCGCTACTGCTATACGTTAGCTGTAGCGCCTTATTAGTAGCGCCCCACCCCGCGCTACTGATACACCTAAAACCCGCGCTGCTGCTAGCCTTTTCCCTAGTAGTGAACCGGAGTGCTATCTCCACCAAGAGGTAGCACTGTTTTATTTGAAGACCATGTTTTTATTCCGCTAGATACTGGCATCACCCGCTCCAATTCAAATGGCTGATAAACAGGAAACATAGTTGAATGTACAGACATTGTATGAGAGACAGATGCAATAGATAGTGTGGAAAAAAGAGGGCATGAAATAGGTGACATGTATATTGTTTAACTAAAACGGATAGCATGACATAATTTCACATATGTGATGTCTATCTAAACTGGATAGCATAGCATAACATAATTCAAAGATATGATGAATAACTAAACAGGATCGCATGACATAATTCACCTACATTTATCTAAGTAATCAGGATCGCATCATTTAATTCACATATGTGATTTATATGCTAAATAGAGGGCATTCGATATGATGTCTGAACTAAGAACATGGTGTTGAATATTGTGTATATGATGTCTAAACTATGCAATGCAAGACACCGTATGCATGATATGAGAAGTATAACCGTGCCAAGTTAGAGCATACACCTCAGTCGGGGAATAGGACTGGTCATCTGTCTCTGAATCCATCTCTAAGGAGCTATCGGGACCCAACAAGAGATCTGCTTCGACAGGTAGCACTGTCTGCTCTGAAGGCCTTGTTTTCACTCCAGAGTTTTCCATCTCCCACCCAAATGGCTGATTCACAGGAAGAGTAGTTTAATGTACAAATATTGTCGACAAATGGAAATGTAATGAAGAAAAGGATGGGCAAGATATCATTCAAATATATGATGCCTGGTTAAATATGATGGCATTGCACATTTCACATATATTATGGCTGGCTAAAAGACATGAGACTGCATAATTCCCACATATGATATACAAACTAAACAGGTGGCATTACAGAACATGTCTAAACTAAGCAGATGACATATATGATGTCAAAAGTAGGCACTTCAAGGCAACATATGCATGATATGACTAACATCATCATGCCAAGGTAGAGCAAACACCTTGGGGATAAATAGGAGTGGTCAGCGGCGTCTGAATCCGCCTCAGAACAGATATCTTCCTCTGTATTACAATCTGGAGAGGGGTGGGGAGGGTTTGCAATTGAACCCACCATGGAGCGATGTCTGCATGACATTGTATTGCCGCGCAAAACTCTTCTCTTTTTCTCTACATGTTCATCATGACTGTGTACAATATCTGACATGCATACAAAAAAATATGGTGAGATTATGTAAGGAGAGCATGCAGAAATTTAGAGTGATGGTAACAACTAGTGGATGGATCCAAAAATAATGATTGCAGGCTGATGATTGCTTTGAATTAATAAAAAGACAGATGATGATTGCTTTACTATTTGTTTCCCACCCAAGATGAACAACATAGGCATACCCTAGGTGAACCAGATATTAGACATACATACTATTCATTGCTGCCTAGATATGTGCCCCACAACTAATTTTTTTTTCGACACTTGCCCCACAACTAATTTAGAACTCAAGTTTTAACATTAATTTGGACCTAACTTGGGAGTCCAAGAGCTGAACAGGACGATAAAGTAGCAGGTAAGTTTAAGCAATGCATAACAGAAGCAGAAACAAAAGAGTGCGACCTCTCTTGTGGACCCGTGTACTCCTCAGGTTCATCTGCTGAGTCGATGATGGTGGTGCCGTTGCGGTGGGTGCTGGCGGCAGGGAAGGAGATCTGAGGCGGCGAAAGACGGCCAGGAGTCGTGATGTCTGGTTTGGTAGATGCTTCTGCCGATGGAGCTGCTCAAGTAAGGTGGACGACGTCGCGGCAGGAGCAGGACAAACCACACAAAGTTCCCTTCGACACGTACCTGTAACTGAAGTAATTCTGTAAGAGCTCATTTGGCTTGCGTGATTCTTAAAACGCAGGGATAGGAAAAACACCGGAATAGGATAGGAAAATGCACATGGTAAACAGAGCATTTGTAAACACAGGATTTCTGTCAACTTGGGTGTTTGGTTTACAGGAATTGGAAGAGCAGAGGAATGCAAAGAAACATGGCCAAAATAAAGTGAAACCATATGAAAGCGTGTACAGTTAGAATATTATTCTGGCACTAATGCACTTGGTCTTGTTTTCATGCATAGGATTTTGAAAAGTAGGTCCAGGTGGATGTTTTGCTTCATTCCTTTTAACAAAATGCATGAATAATTGAATAGTAGAGTGCCAATGGAAAATTCCCTATTGCTATGTTTTTCCATTGAACCAAAATAGCCCTAATGGATCGACGTGAATGTATAGTAATAAGTGATGCAACAAGTGTACAACCTCTTTGCCGTAGCCGTGTCGACCTCAGCATCATTGGGTTGGTCACTGAAGCAGTTGAGGCAGAGGTGGCTATCGGAGGTGTGGAGGAAGATCTGAGGAATCTGTAGACGGCGTCCAGGGCACTGCTCTGTTGTGATGGATCATTCTGTCGTTGGAGTAGCTCCGGTGAGCTATAAGACGTCAAGGCTGAAGCAGCACAAGACAGACATCGTCAATCTCAAGTGGGATTCTAATAGCATCTCCAATAGATGATGTAAAATGGATGTAAAATTAACATCACCAAAAACCACCTGACTACAACAGATGAGGTAAAAACTATTGACTCTGAGCTTAACTGTCGAGACTGAAATTTACTGTGGAATCTGAATGCTACTGTTGAAACTGAACGCAATGGTAGTAGAGAGCCACTTGACATGTATTTTAGGGAGGGCCTGCAGTTCATCTTGAACCTGCACCCCCTGAGCCTCTAGCCACCACCGGCCGAACCGCCGGCCCCAGCGCTGCCTCGCCGCCCCAAAACAACTCGCCACCGTCGCCCCGGCCAGCCCTCTAGGCCCCCACCCTGAACCCTAAGATAGATAGTGGGGTTCCTCCCCGGCGAGCCACCGTCCCCGCTGCGGGTGGTTCTTCCTTAACTCTGGCGAGCCCCCAACCCCTAAAAATTGACTGACCCAAAAGTCGATTCAGTCGACTGAAGTATGGCTTAATCGGAGTAGAGCAGAAGCACGAGCGAGGGGGAGAGCAGCAGCAGCAACTGGGCGAGCGAGCGATCGAGCGAGAGCCGGAGCAGCAGTAGTAGCGTGAGTGAGCGAGCAAGCGAGAGCCAGAGCAGCAGATCCGGCTGGTATGGACGCCACCGCCGAAGGGGCCTCGCACCTGGGGAGAGCCACCATGGAGATGTCGCCCACGGCGCCGACTTCAAGGTAGCCGCTCCATGGGGGTGCGGGATGGAGCACCGTCGGCGCCGGGAGGTCGAGTTAAGGAGAAGGTGTGATGCGATGAGTGTACAACCTCTTTGGTGGCACCGAGTAGGCCTCGGCTTCGTCTGAGGAGTCGGTGAGGATGCTGCGGTTACGGTGGAGCAGGTTAAGGCGGCGCTGTGGGGATGGAGCAGCCGCGATAGACGAGGTGATCGTCGGAGCAGCTCCTTGGAGGTGGAGGACGGGGCGGCTGAACCGCCGGGATGGCGAGATGGACGATGGATCCTCATCTAGGGAGGTGGACGAGGGACGTCGAGCTATTGTGGTGGACGACGTCGTCGGGGAAGAGGCTCCGGCTGGGCAGAGGTGACATGGCGGACGGAGGAGGGTGGGGTTTCGCGGCTGGAGCGGAGAGGTTATGGCAGCCTGGGATTTCGAATGGCGAAAAGGGGGAGATGGGAGGGGGTGAAGCATGACTTGGGGACGCGCTTGTCCAAAATGTAGGGTGTGTTACAAAAGTACCCCCCACCGATTTGAACTAGCGGCCCTTTCGGCTCCGGGTTAGAAGGGGGATTTCGCGTGTTGGGATTTGGCAGCTGGAGGGAGTTTTTGCGCGTGTTGTAATTTTGGGATAGCAAGGCACGGGTTGTGAAGGCGCTAGTTTTGAGAGCACGATATCTGAATTTTCGGGATATAATAAGACATGGGTTGAATTTTAGGGACAAGCCTAACGTAACGTGTAATATTGTACTTGTACGTACCAAATCAATTCGCACTTCCCTCAACCAAAAAGAAAATGAAAAATAATAAAACTATTCACACCACACAAAGAGAGAGTCTTGCCCCGTTTTACTATACAAATGTTATTCAAAGCTACTCCCTCCTTCCATCTATATAGGGCCTAATGCGTTTTTTGATGCTAACTTTGACCAAATATTAGAGCAATGATATATAACATGCAACTTGCACAAAGCACACCGTTAAATTCGTCTGTGAAAGGTTCTTTCAATGATATAATTTTCACATTGTGCATGTCATGTACTATTATTCTTGTCAATAGTCAAAGGCGGTCTTAACAATCTCATTACGCCCTATATAGATGGAAGGAGGGAGTATGAATCCATGTTATGTCCGATTAAATTTTTTCGCTTGCTGTATAATGCATGTAACCTACTCATACCAACATTTTAGTGCATTCCAAATGTCTATACTACCGCTGCAATTCAAACTAAATTTGAACTCGTTTCTCTATTTCAATAAGAATCTACAACCATGATTGTTGCCAACTTCAACCATCATTCGTGTATTACCTTAATAACACACCACATGATTACTATAGAGATAGATATGAACTATGTGTACTACATGAACTCGATTTCTATTTTTTGAATACACTTGTTGTTGATTCCAAATAATTTTACATTTGATGTAATAACTATATATTCATAATCTAAACCATGTTCCATACGTACACCGTGTTTATCACACAAAGTATAGTGCCCCGCCCCCTACATTATGACAAGTATTTAGACCGGAGTTGCAAAAGCCACACATTAGCACAAATTATAATCAATGTTCTACATTATGATATCTTCTTCAATTATTTGTATCCACTTTTTTATAACTAATTATGATCTTTGTTCGTCTTTTACACCTTCACGATCCTATTCTATTTGTAGCTAGCTAGCGCTAACTTTCTATCATGCATGCACACGCCCGCCCCCCCTCACACACCCTTAGCGTCCCCTCCATCGCGCACGTTCATTATTTCTCTTTAGGTCGTCCACCAGCGGTGTGTGTAGGCCCCGACTCCTTCTTTCTCGGACACACCGGTCGATATACCTCTCTAGCCAAGTGTGCCTACAACAAACACATATATACTTCCCCTCTTCTCTTCTCACCGTCCATGCCTCCATATGTGCAATACGATTCCACGCAGGTGCACACTCCCGCCCCTCTTTTCATTAATCACATGCTCGCACACTCCTCCCCCCTCGACATGGTAGGCCTCTCGCACCACCTCCTAGCCACACCCTCTCCCATGTCTGCCTCTCTGGACCTTATTTGCTTCTAACACATGCAGGCATGTATATGAGCTGATCTCCCTACATATAGCCAGGTCGACTATAATTTGTTTTCACCAAGCACCGATACACTTACCTCGCTAGTTATGTCTCTCCTTTTCTCGGACACACGACGGTTGATCTTCCTATGTAGTTACGCATGCTTACCACAACCATATCTTCTCCCCTCATCATCCTTGAATACCTCCCGACCCGTCTCTCACACGCACATGCATAGACAGACAGACATCCCCCGCCCTCTATTATTGATATTGCACTCATACCCTCCGTTTGTTTAGCAGGCCTCTCCCACCATTTGTGAGACGCCACTCCACCACCAACCCTCCGATGCTCTACCTTTATCTTTTTCCCAACCTTATTCTTCTGCTACACATATCCATGGGTGTCGATCAATCTCCCTAAATACATAGCTAGGTCTCTCTCCTTCCCCCACACATATACTAGTCGACCGGTCTCTACCCCCCCACACCGATAGTTGAATGTTGTAGGTAGGTATCCATGCCATGGAGAAGAACTACACCTCTGCCCTCTCAAATTCCAGTAGGCCAGCCGCCCTGTATCTTTGACGTGGGCAAACACAAATTCGATGGCACTCTTTATTGATCGTGTAGCCACACACTTCATCCCTATTTTCAATTCTATCGATATCTCACGTCCATGACTCCGTTTCACACACATTGCATATGTTACGTTTTTCTGATTGAGATATCATCAACACATTGCTTCTGTTTTGCAACAAACCATCTCTCTCACACCCACCCACATATGTACCTGCACGTAAAGAAGAAGTGCACGCAAGACGCACGTACTCACGTCTCGTTCCCGGCAACACCCGCGCGGGTACATGGTGGAGTTCGTTTCTGTACGAAAAGGAAGCCCACGTGATAATTTGATGCGTGTAGCGGTTGTTTACTCGAAGGAGGGTCGGGTACCACGCCTAGAATATAAAACGATTGCCGTGGGGAAAATGGAAAAATGGGTTTGTCTCTCGTCACACCATCTCACACAAGGCCGCCGTGGCCTCTCTCTCTCAGCGTTGGTCAGTGATCCGGCCGCATCCCGTCCGCCGGCGGAAAGGGAGGATGTGCACTGTCTCTCCGTTCGATGGCGTTGAAGCAGCTCATCCCGATCTGCGGTACCCGCCATTCTCTCTGACCAAGCTCCAACTCGGTAGGGCCTTCGCCACTTGCTCACTGCCGCAGTATGGGCAGATCCCGGCCGTTGGCGCCCTCCTAGTAACATCCCGACGACCCTCAGGTACAGCTTCCTCCGGCCTTGCTCCACTGCCCATCTTCCCGCGTTGCTGCATGTGGATCTTCTTTAGTTGTTTGCTTAAATCGTATCTCGGCTGGCGTACTTTCCATCTTGCAATCTCGTCCTCAAACCATTTCTGATAAACCACCATGTGCTATCTTTCCCTTTTTACATGGAACACGCTTCTTTTTTGTTGGCGTATGTGTCTTCAACTCGTGTTATTGGGCAGTAATTGTTTCCTTTCGACCTCCTTTTGCAAATAGGGCTATCCATTTTCACCTCGTTGCTATTGCGACCTTTTGGTGAACTGCACAAATCACTTTTCAAAGAGTGTTTTGTGCAGTTCCGCCAAAATGTCACACGAGCAACGTTTTTACATTTCTGGGGACTGCGGAAAGGTAGGTTGGTTTTGCTATCCTCCTCATCCAACTCCGTGCCTAATCTTATCCAACAAGAAGTTAGTCCTAAAGAGAGATCGTAGAGGTGATCGGCTTCTATTTATGTGTGTTATGTTTCATCATCTAGCTCCACTATTATTGTAATCACACTGACTGGATATCTTTGCAAACAGGGATGGTCTGCCCGATTTTAGTGCAGCTGCACAAAATGATCGGATTGTGGTGTCCTTCATACACCTCTTTTTTGGCTACAGAGTAGGGTGAAACTAGCTGCCAAGCAATGAACACTATGCCAAGGAAATGGAGCCATGCCTACGAACATCATCGATCAGTTATATATTTTTTCTTTATTTGTACACCTTCACACAACTTTGTCTTCAGTTGTGATGTGAATGTTGGCGCTGATCTGCGAACCATTGAGATGCATTAGCCATGGTAGTTTCGTTTGTATTTGATGGAATGTTGTAACGAGATAATCTCGAGGCAAGACACATGAATCCTAAGTTGAAACCTTTTTTTCCCGCGGGAACCAAAGTTGAAACCTTCATAGCATCACAGTACAATTTCATCAAAATTATGCGTACATATAAACAAATCCTAAAGGATTGATAGCAATGCTAGAAACAATTCAACTTTGTTTCACCAACATGTTGGACATCCTTCATCCGGCTCCACCTGCCATGCAACAATATTGAGTGCACAACACAACTTCAGGGAAAGATTCACCCCGATCGTTGCGCCGCAGAAGTAATGACTAGTGAGCAGTCAAATCACAAAGCCCCACCTTTGCCACAGTAAGTTGCTCGGACGAAGCAACCATCATTTCTCTGTTCCTTGAATCCGCTGGTACTCCCATATTCCCATAGTAATAAGTTGCTCGGGTGAATCAACCAGCACTATATCCGCTCACGTGTGATGACCACAGGAGCTATCCATTCAGATTGCATGTTAAAAAAAATAAAGGTCGATAACTAATGCGGCAAACTTTCACTAAAAAAAACTAATGCGGCACCGCGGGCCAACGCGGCCAGATCGCATTTTGCACGAGAAATTACACACCATGTTCCGTTGACATGTGGTCCCGTTCCAACATATCAGTGAGACGACGGCGAGTAGTAGGAGTATTTCCGAACCGACGTGTAGGCCGGGGCGCCCCTTCGTGAACCGTGGCAAACTGGCAACCATCCACCGACTCTTCGCCTTTCCCTCTCGATTTGGAACTGCTGTCGCATGCTCTTCCTCTCCCCGCTCCATTTTCCTTCATCCCTTCACCCTTTCTTCTACCATTGTTCGATCGTCTTCTCCATGGAGGGAGCAGGACGAAAACGACCCCATTATTCTTGCCCCGATCTGAAAGATGACGTGGTGGAGGAACTCATTGATCGGTGCGACATCATCACCTCGTCTAGCATGGCAGGTTCGTTCAAGCCCATTCTCGACTCAACTAATAACATCATTACAAGGAACCCAAGAGTCAAGGAGCAGTTTGATCTCCCCTACCTTCTTCACCGTGACCCTAATGACTGGCGCCGTCACGACGGAGGCCTCGCCCTGTGCAAGTTGATGCCGCTTGATAATGATACGTATGATGTTAAGATGCCATCGCTTGAGGGCAAGGCTTGGGCAGGCGCAAATGGAGATTGGGTTGTTTACATTGGGTCCAACTGCGAGTGGGAACTTGTGAATGTGTACACTCGTGACCGGGTTCCACTTCCAAAAATCTCAGCAGACTGCCCAGAGGTTGAGCACACCGGTATTGTACGCACGTTCAAATACAATCATGGTGACTGTCTTCTACGGAAGATAGCAATTTGTCGAGTTCCCAACCGCTCTTGGAATTAAAACAACTATGAAGTTGTTGCTATCTTCTACAAGCTTGTTGCCGTCCTTGGTGGTTTGACTCGATGGATATTGCTCAAAAATCAGTTTATGTACACGCATGAGTACTATGATGCAATTCAATACGAGGGCCTTGTGTTTGCTGCCACCACTCGTGGCACTGTTTTTGCATGTAATCATTATGATTTCGGTACGTTTGTGTTCCACCATAATTATAATTGTTTCATCCACATGCATGCGGGTTAGCAAGTTTCCCTTTACTAATTAACCTTCTTCTTGTGTTTCGAAGGTCCTGTGAACATTCCACCACCTATACTTGAAAATTTTTATAACCAAGGGGGAGATGACGATGGTGATGATCACGAGCATGAGGACGAGCAGCACCCATATACTCTTTGGCGCCTGGCAACTAATTCCGATGGACCACCTCTTCTCGTGTGTATGCAACCCACTGATGATGTTACTGCTAAGGAAGCAGGTGTAGTCTCCCATGGTCGCACTCTTCGGACCTATTACAACACCCGTTGCATGGTATTCAGGATGGATACTAGTGTGCTAGCGCCAACACCTTCTCCTTGGTACAGAATTGATAGTCTTGGAGAAAACTCGCTCTTCCTTTGAAAAAACTATCCGATGATGGTGAAAGGCGATCCAACTGCTGTTGACACAACATTACTAGCACCATTTATGAGAAGCAACCGTGTCTATACCTCATACATTAGTGTGGTTCCCTACCCTGGTACTGATATAGTAGGCCGCTTCAGCCTGGATGATCAGTCTTGCGTTGGTCTTGAGATCGACAATAGATGGCCCGTCCCAGAGAATCACTTGCGGTTCAAAGCAAGCGTTTCCAACGCCGAGGAATGGTTGAGTTGAAGTTCATTTCATTGCTTGTTATTTGTTGTGTGGTGAAAACTTTAGTTTTTATAATGTATCCTCATTGTCGATGTGGGTTGATGACCTGTTGTATGTAATAAAATGATATGTCTGTGATAAACTTACTAAATTTATGAATGGCTTTCGAGTTGCTTCTGTGAGTGAGTGGTGCGACGAGGCAAAAAAATATTTTCCAAATACATAATTGTACATGCATTGCAATAGGTTAACGGATGAGGCCAATCGACAATAGTAGTACACTATTCGTACTAGCTTCACATGCTTCGCGTGTCGTGTGGGTGTTTTTACTATAGCCATATTGTACGTAACCAGCACCTCGAATCCTCGATACTAGTACTATATAGTAAGTAGTAGGAGTAGTAGGGTGGCATGGGCCAGAACAAGCATTCACATCCAGGAGTACGGCACACGCCACCAGCACGACTTCCATCTGACACCATATTTCTTGGAGTCCATGCTAGAGCAATCTCTTCAACCTCATCGTTTCTCTAACTCAGCCATCGCGTGGCAGGCGAGGTGGGGGTTTGCCGATAGTCGGTTTCCTCAACTGCGGTCCCACTTGTAAGGCCAACTCCAATGCTCTATCCAGGGACGGATCCAAGGAGGGACAAGGGGGGGCGAGACCCCCCTAATGATCGCCTCGTCCCTCGATAGCGATCAGTTAATCGCTAAGTTTTTGGCTTGCCCACTTGTCCCGCGCTGCCTTCACCCCACCTATCCCTTCCTCACGCCTTTCTCATTAACGTGAAAACTTCAGCCCATGTACAGCCCATTGCATGCTAAAATCAAGAAATTTATCATAAAAGAAAATTGCCCAACAGGGCATCGTGGAAGGGAAAGTGGCCTGTTAATTGTAGCACGCAACCACGACCTGAGGACGCACTCCCATATCGCTAATCTCTCCAAGCCGCCGCTGCTATTGAAATGGGCGCCTGATGGCTGCTGCGATTGGATCTTTCAATCGAGCCACCATCGAGAGAAGCGGAGAAGGGAAGGGATCACCGGGATACGCCGCTGTCGATCCATGCACTTGTCGCGGATGAACAACAACCACACAAGGGGAAAAGGTAATTGATTCTCACATCAGATTAGTCCTTTGCTTTATATAAAAAATTATAGAAGTATAATCAGACAGATTTAGAATCAACTATAAAATTCCTACTTGTGCTTGTGTAAACATGAAGAAGAGAGCAGAATCTGTTCATACATTTTCGATTCTGATTTTGGGACTGTGTTGAGTCAGTGAGGTCCACCTCACAAATTCCAATAAATAATGAGATTAGGTAATATACTCCCTCCATCCCAAAATAAATGTCTTGGGCTTAGTACAAATTTGTACTAGAGCTAGTATAAAGTTGAGACACTTATTTTGGGATGGAGGGAGTATTATTTAGCCACATTGCATTACTACGAATTATTATTTCATAAGATTATCCGTTGTTTCTAGTGTTGTGAATTTGTTTTGTCATTTATCAATTTTCTATCAAGTTTCTTGACACCATGGCATCTCCATTAGACCAGACCCTATTTTCTTTACAACATAGCCGTTGCGTATGCGACTTAGTGTGAAACCTCTCCCCCCTATGTCGAAATCCTGGCTCCGTCCCTCGCTCTATCAATATATGGATGTACTCTTCTTCCCAATACAAAAACTTGCATCCATTCTACTCCCTCTGTTGCACAATACATGCCTTCTATTTGTCAAAATATATATGTATGTAGACATGTTTTAGTATATAGGTACATCCATTTTTGGACAAATGGAAGTCAAGTATTTTGGAATGGAGGGAGTACACAATAAATTTTTGAAGTTAGCACAACTAGTCTAATCCGAGAGCACAACCAAAGATTTGGTCGGGTTCTTCCTCCTTTTGCCGACACGTGGGACATCTAGCATCCAGGTCGTGTCATGAAAGAAAATAGAGTGGTAGTTGAAGCCACGAGATGTGCATCTTGGGTTAAACTGTAAATAGAATCTTACTACTCTTGACTAACTCCAAAAGCGGCCACCGAAGATCTTTATTGGATTTGTTTTTCATCACCAGCACGTCGAGGTGAAAGATGTGTAGGTTCAGTGGGTCCTCTTGCAATTTCACTGACATGTGGGGCCGCATGTGAGCAAACAGACGATGGGCTCCGCGCGTCCGCTGGCTGGCTGAGAAGAGAGATAGAGGAGGGCTGAGCACGAACTGCAGGAAATTTGTTCTACGTAACCAACACCTTGATATTCGCGTGTGGTTGTTTCTAGAATAAAAAAGGAGGTACCCCTACTTATGTTACTCCCACTACGCCTAGCCTAAGGTTAGTGGGTGACCTTGTGCTTGGCTCTTCGCCTCTTCCAGAAGTCGATGGTTCTATAGTAGTGCTTCTAGCAATCTGACACCAAATGAACTGCTGCACGTCCACCGCTTGTAAGCAAAAGTTTCTCCTCGTGCTGCGAGCCACCGCGCACGCGTTGGCGAGGGAGAAGGCGTAATCAAGCTTCTCGTCGTTCTGCGAGTTGACGGGACACATCAAAGTTATTTAGTAGTAGTACGTACTCTCTCCGAAAAAGGGCTGACCATGTCATTGCTACCATCCCGTGCTCCGTCGTTGAGTACGTGCACTATTCACGTGCCATCGAGGAGAAAAAATATTGCATAGGTGCCATCGAAGTGCACGACTCACTTACGAAAAAGGGTTTCCCCCCCGCTTTCCCCCCGCATGACTCACTTATGCACTGCTTATCTGATTATCTCCATTTTCTTGCATGAGACATGCACCTTGATGCTAGATGTCTCACGTGTTGGGAAAAGGATGAACAAAGCTCACGTAAAAGAAAAGAGTTGAAGAGCATAGATTCCCGACGACTGAGGAGGAGCGAGGAACCTCGTGGTGGAGCGTCTGCAAGGAACCTTGCGCGTTTCCCCCTGTTTTTTGCCGCCTGCCCACCTATAAACAACTAAAAGAACATGAACTTTTCGCTAACCACTAGAAACGGTACATCAGGATGCTAAGTTGAAGATGTTTTATACTCACTCCATTCCCAAATATAAGTCTTTTTAGTTATTTCAATAAGGGACTACATACGAAACAAAATGAGTGAATCTACACTCTAAAATATGTCTGCACACATCCGTATGTTGTAGTCTATTTGAAATGGCTAGAAAGACTTATATTTAGGAACGGAGGGAGTAGTTTATATTGAATTATTGATAACCACGCAACAAGCCACGCATGTATAGGACGCATGCAGCCACGCATGTACACAAGCCAACACACTAACTCCATCCGATCCAACTCATGCACATACGCGCACAACATGGAGCACACAATGCACGTACACAAGACATGCACGCACACACGCTCGGCCGCAGAATGCACATTAATAACACATGCATGCGCACACACTCGGCTGCATGGAGGCGTGCTCCATCCGCGGCGACGTCAGGTTCGTCATGCTACGGTGAAGCTCGCACGCAACGGCGCATATGCATCTCTTGTAGCATCTCTTTGCCGTCGTTGCTCAACTACTAGTCGGAGACGAAGATGACCGCAGCCTCGGCCTTAGAGCTAGCACCGATGGAAAAGCACGCATGCTGCACGCACACGAGCACATACGGAGTGCCCACGACGTGGTGGTGGTGCATCCCCAGTCGCCTCTACTCCTTCTGCGCACGTTGTCTATCAAGGCGGTTGCATGCTAATGATGATGTGGGTGAGATCTTCTAGGACTTAGATGATGAGGAGGAAAATTATGAGACACAAGGTGACGTACACCGTCAAGGTCCACGAGGAAAATTAGGAGTAAGTGCTTAGATGTGCTTAGAGCAAGTACAATAGAGCTGAGTCAGCGGGCTATAAGGAATAAACTATAGTGTATTTCTACTTAGTTGGAGGAAAGAGAAGAGGAGAGAGAAGGTAAGCGGGCTCTTCGTGAAGAGCCAGCTCTAGCACGTGCTCATAGGCACTTTGTGAGAATGAAAGGTGGGCCACAGAACAAAAAAGTAGTAGTACACTCTTTTGATCTACTATTGTACATGTTGACTATAAGATGGGCTGTAGATGACATGGCACTGGCTTATAGCCAGCAGCTGGCTATACTATTAATGCTCTTTAGATGAGGTTCTAAGTGCATTAAATGGCTTAGTGATTCAAGTCTTCAATGCATAGGTGCTTAGTTTATTGGTGCCACATCATATTTTATGCCTACGTGGCAGGCTTAGCAGCTATACATGGTGGAGCACTGGGAGAGGCCAAGGCTGGTCATAGTGGGGAGTAACTTGTACTGTAACATATTACTATGTTACTCTAAACATCTCTATAAACCGGAAAGGTGGGAGTAGTAACATAGACTAGTGTCATATGCAGAGTATGGGAGCACATGATATTTCCCCGTCCGGACCGATCCCAAGTTGGCTTCTCACCTTCTTGGCCCAACAAAAACCCCTCCCTCTCCTGTGCGCACTTCCCGCCTGGCGCCAGTTGAGCCCACCGCTCCACATTGATGGCAAGTCAGGGCGACGCGACCTCTCATTGCTTCCGCCATTGAAGCGGCACGCCGACCGAGGGCACCGCCCGCTGCACGCCCGGCATTTCAGACTACACAGTGGATAGTAACTTTTAGAGCAAGTACTACAATTAGATAACATAAGCAGGCTATAAGGATTTAAATATAGTATTTGTGCTTAGTTGAAGGAGAGAGAAGAGGAGAGAGAAGAGAAGCGGATTGTAAACGTGTAGCCGGTTGTACTCCAACATACTTTGTGAGACAAAAGGTGGGGCCATTATTAATGATATTGTAGTTATACAAAAGGGACTAACGGATGCCTTAATTACTCCGTTTTTTGAGACAAACCTTGGCGGGGATATTATTGACTTTTTTTGAGCTATTATTGACTTGGACGTGGGGTTTGGGGGCCAAAGGCCTACTATTATACTCGCACGATCGACCTGACATACTCTACCCTAGCCGCCGCTGTCTCATATGGTTTCGCACCGTTCCAGATCTTAGCGCCGCCACACAATTCTTCCCCAGCCCTCCTTCCAGCATGCACCGTGAGAAGGGACAGCAGTCCTCCGAACCCCGCATTTCGTGATCCTGTACGGGAGAGGGGCGATCAGGTTTTTGGGGAGCACACTCCTGTGACTGCTGCCAGCGATGACTTCCTCAACAACAACCTTCTTCCCCGACCTTGGTAACCTCTTCATCAACGACATGAGTGACAACATCAACCACATCGGTTCTGCTCCCGCTGTACAGTAGGTGATTCTATCGTCCTGGTTTAGTCTACATCATTACTTTGATGTTTGCAATTGTCGTCATGATCTATTTACTGCTGATTCGGATTAAATCTCATACTAAATTGCTCATATATTCAACAATCCAATCCAAAAACCTGATTATAGGCAATTTACTCCGAGTGGTTTTGCTGCGCTTTTGAAGCCGCCTACTTTTAAGGGGGCGCAATATAAAAGGTGGTGCACAAGAGCAGTATATTGGTTTCAGATCATGTACTGCTATGACGCCACTAAGGGTAAGCCTGAGGGCGATCTTAATCCTACATAGCAGGAAGCTTTTCAGAACATGGATACCCTCTTCAAAGCCGCCCTGCTGAGTGTTCTTGACGATTCCATTGTGGATACATATATGTCGTTTAACAGCGGTAAAGACATGTGGGTTGCGCTCGAGGCCATGTTTGGGCCCTCGGGCACTAGCAACGAGTTGTACGTCATGGAGCAATTCTATGACTACAAGATTACTGATGAGCGCTCTGTTGTTCAGTAGACTCATGAGATACATCACTCTCTAAGGAACTTGAGTACTTTAAGTGTGTGTTTCCGGACAAATTTGTTGCTGGGACCATCATTGCCAAGCTTCCACCTTCGTCGAACGATTTTGCTACTTCTCTGAAAAACAAGAGACAATAGTTTTCTATTTTGGATCTCATTAGCACTCTTGATTTTGAGGAGAATGCGAGAGCAAAAGACACACGTGCTCGGGTCGCGGAGGGAGCTTCTAGTGCCCACATGGTACATGAGAAGAACTTCTAGCCCAACCAACCCCAAAACAACAAGAACAAATCTCAGGGGAAAGCAAGTTTGATGCAAAGAACAAGCTGTCACATTCTACCAACTTCAAGAAGAATTCTCATAACGGGAAGGGATACAAACCTCAATTTTTGTAGCACCGCACAAAATTTATATGGCTGCATCTACCTGCTGTCAGCTAACCTCATGGTGCTCCACGTATTCCTACATTCGTAACTAGGTACAATGACCACCGCAAGATGAAATTAGCTTATTCATACATTGACTTGCTAAATGCAGTGCGGAACGATCCGGTCATGTGTGGAGGAGCAAACAAGCAGTGCAACCGAAGGTGGAAATCAACCAAGGACTTATGAAATTATATGCAATCTTCCTCAGGCAAGTCAGTATCCCCTTCGTCCAGATGATCGTGTTTTGTCTTGCCGAGCTATTGATATGTGCTACTGTTTTGCAACACCATTTAAGTATAGCTACTGTTTTCCTATCTTTTCAGATTAAGGACAATGAATATGATATCAGGGGAACTGCACAATATGGACCCATGTTGAGTCATCTCTATTGCCTCATGTGTTTGCTGCAAATGTGTCAGCTTCAATTGCAAGATGAGGCAGCTAGCTAGCTGTGGAGTTGCCAACATGCTCAAAGTGCTCGCAACATTGAGAAGAAACAAGCATGCCCAGGAAATTAATGCGTGCGCAGGGAGGCCCTTTGCTCAGAGAAGCATCGACCGATTTTCTTTATTTCCACACCTTCTCACAGCTTTGTATTGGTTATAGTATGGTGAATCATTGAGATGCATCGACATGCTGAACTTTTGTTCTTCTAAATGTTAGTATGCATACCGTATCTTCTGAAGCTTAGTTTAATGTGAGCGTCTGCATCCAGTACTGCATCCTCTAATTTGGTGGATGCACACAAAGAAAATAAATCTCCTTAATTTACTCCATAACCACCATATTAAATAGGCCTAGTAACAAACCAGGCGCATGCAGTGGCTGGCGGGCACATGCATCCTACATGCATGGCCAGTCAGCCAAGTTCAGCACCAGCTCCAATGCAGCAACGCAAAAGAAGAGAACAGTTCTTGGGAAAAAGCGAGTAGTTAGTGCAGCGGGCCTTATAAACACGAACAACTCACTCTCCCGCTTCCGTCTCCCCACCCAATTCCCCCGCTCCCCAATCTTCCTCACTCGTCCAGAAAACCCCGCTCACCTTCTTCCTCACTCATACAGAAAACGCCTGCTCTTCTTCTTCCACTCCTACAGAAATCCCCAGCCCTACTTCTTCCCCACTCGCACTGCCACTAGGCTCGTCTCTGGCTACTCTTCTCAAACCCGTGAGCTCGGCATGACGCCCACAAGGAAAATGGAGTCAGCTGGCCCCAGCACCAAGAAGATGAGGCTCCCGCCAGCCGCGACACCAGTTGTAGATCCCGCACCCGGTAGTGCGGGGAGAAGCGGCGAGCCCCCCCACACGGATCAGAGGAACCGGTAGAATCTCTGGTGGACCGCATCAGCGATCTCCCGGGCATCATCCTTGAGGAGATCATCTCGCTTCTCCCCACCATGGATTGCTGCCGCACACAAGTCCTCTCAACTCGGTGGCGCCCTCTATGGCGCACCGTGCCCCTCAATCTCGACTGTCGTCAGATATCTGTCCTTCCTGAATTTGATCTCATCAGAGCCATCGTCTCTACTCACCAGCAGGGCCCCGTTCAATGCCTCGGCATCCCGACAAGCTACCTGCTGTCCATACCCGGCAAGGTGGACGCTTGGCTGACATCCCCTGAATTCGGAAAACTCCAGCAGTTTGAGTTCTACCATTACCATGAACATACCAAGAATTCGTGCCGACACCACGGTTGTCCATCTCGCGGTTTGCCTCCTCTCTCCACACCGCCACCGTCGCCCGGTGCCATCTAGCAGACGATCTGGTACAAATGCTTCGACTCCCACTGCTAAAAAAACTTTTGCTTGTGGTGGTTTATCTGTCGGAGGCCTCACTGCACAGCATCATCCACTCCAGTTGCCCTGCCCTAGAGCGCTTGCTGATTGTTTTGGGAATAGAAATCGGTATCAGTTGTCTCCAAATAAAGTCGCCTCACCTTAAAAGCATTGGAATTTGTTTTAAAGGACAACAACCCATCATCGAAGATGCCCCTTCACTTGAAAGGTTGCTCCTTCATAATTGTTATACACCTTCAGAAATAACTGTCGTCTCTGCACCCAAACTGGAGACCTTGGGTGGAATTCGTGACCCGTTTAATAATCACAAGGAGTTGGTGTTTGGCTCCTCACTTTTTAGGTACCGTATATTATCATCTACACATTTGTAATCATATGCTGCATTTTTCATTTGTGAACATAAGTTTTATATCATCTTGGAGTACACTTTGGGTACTAATATTATGTTATATGCTCAATGAAGAGTTCGTCCATTGTTAGCCTATCAATGCTACTGGATTCTGTCAAGATCATATATATCAGAATGTATAGTTTTGATCTGGATATAATTATTGGCTTGCTGCGATGCTTTTGATCTCTGGAGAATTTATACATAGAGGTGATGATTTCATGCACATTGAAAGCCTGTATATATTGTACTAGAATTAACTGCTCAGCTATCGTTCTTTCGACATACTCTTTTTTCAGACCTTAACTGTTTTCAATCTTCATGTCTACTTAGGGAGAACCACATGGAGAAAAACATATAACCAATCGTTGGCGTACTAAGCACAAGGATTTTCTCAGTTCTCATGACATTCGTTTGAGGACAATAACGATGGGACGATATGCATCCAACCAAGCAAACTGAAGCTTTGTCACATTCTTCTTGTTGAACGCGAGGTTACTATTGTCCATGAGGCTTAATTTTTACGGCAAGAGATTTCTCACGGACGAACATGTTGAACAAAAAAAAAGAAGTTTCAGGTGGACAAATGGGCTTCTAAATGTGCTCGGCTTATATTTACAATAAGTTGTAGACATCCTGAAATAAATTTTTTTTGCACAGGATGTGGATTTTATGGATCAGACCGATCCATTTGTTTGTGACTGCAAAAAAGAGTGGTTGGGTTAGATGTTACTATCATGTTAAATCTGGGTTTTGTCTAAAAATTTGATGAACAATTAATCCTTGGGCTTTTTATACCATTTGTATGCTTGACTTGCATGTTGTTGCCCTTGAACTCCCCTCCACCTGCCACTACACTGCCGCATCTTCCATGGCTGCTGTTTGTTCCCGTCCGAGGCCTTGCCATCATTCTCCGCCTTGGTTAGCTCGCTGTGCCCGCCGCCGTCTGGCGTTGTCAACATGGTCAACAACCAAGAGGAATTAGGAGATGACTGTACATGGAGAGGCTGACAGTAGGGACCCACCAGGGTCATTGCATTTCGCAAGCAGGTGCCTCATTATTACAAGCCAAAAAAATACTTCCTCCTAATTGTTTGACAACTAGGTTCCATGCCATTGTCAATGTAGTCAATAAACGAGAAAATTACACAATGAGCAGATAACACCTGGGACCCAGCAGCTCGCCCAGTTGTTTTTCAGTTTCAGAGACGGAGCTCAACTACGCGCTGTGCGGGGGCTGTGGCCCGTCTAGCCCACGCTTACACTTTTATTAAGCACATGACGAGCCCTGTTGATATATTTTTTCTTTCTGAAATTGGCTAGCCCAGTTCTTTTTTTTGGAGAATACCAAAACCGAGGCCTACTTGCTTTTCTCAACCCTGCCGGGCTGCAAATCTTTCAAGACGAGGAGGGATAATAAATGGGCTTCCCCAGAAAACGGGCTATAAGTTGTAAGAAATGGGTTGTAAATTTTTAAACCAAAGCCAACCGGCAATTGCATTAAAATATCAATTTTTCAGGATTTCTCTACTCTCTGCTCTTATAAAAACCAAAGCCAACTGGTAATTACATTAAAATATCGTCTTTTCTCCCACAAGATAAACTACTCATACAAATGCATCTTCATGTTCCGTGCAACGAACGGGCATCTTGCTATTTAAGATTCTAAATTTCATTCATTTTTTTGCAGAGAATTGTTTTTTGAATTTTATTTTGATAATTTTTTTTTGAAAACTATTTTTAACGTGACTCGAAATTTCGTGATTAAAAGAGTTTGGACCCCACCGAAATATGCAAAATTTCGTTGAAATTTTTAGCAGTGCCCAGAATATATGGTCTGTAATGCTAATAAAAAGAATATGGGCTTCAAATATCCTTAAGAATTTGCAAATGGGCTGTAAATTATTGAAAATAATTGCTAATGGGCTGTATGATGTTTTCCACAGATTTGGAGGCTGACTTCTGGGCCTACTAGGTTGACGATGACGCTGTCCTAATTTTTTTTGACACGTACGCAAGGCTTTGTCAACTTAGCCAATACACAACAGTGACTGTTGGATGTCCATCCAACGGCCGCCGTGCTTTTTCAATCTCTGATCTTCCTGCTCCAGCCGCCCAAACCAGCGCCGATGGGACTGCCTGCTCCCTCCTCCAGTGGATGGCTATGCTGCCGCCAGGCCATCCCTCTAACCACATACACATCCTGTTATTTTCCGGCGACGTCAGCCTCACCCCGCAGCCGACCAGTCAGCACTCGTTCTTCCCTCAGCGTGGGCATCTACTGCGGTGGCTTTGCCGGCTCCGGGTGGTTCTCTTCCTAGGCCTCGCCCTCGTCCACCGCGTTTGTGCTCTCAGCGCAGCGAGGTCAACATGGTCAACAAACAACAGCCATCGGAAGAGGCTGACAGTAGGGGCCCACACAGGAAAATGCCTCCTTATTACACGCAAAATAATGATTCCTCCACCTAATAGCTGGGACCCACCGGAATGGTCTATGTATTTCACGAAAAAACGTTCCCCCCGCTGTCAGCTCGGACCCACCGGAAATACCTCCTTATTACGCACAAAAAAATGAATACTCCCCCTGCTAGCTGGGACTCACCTTGGTGGGAGGCTGACTTGTGGGCCTACTAAGTTTACGGGGACAGAGGGCTTTGTCAACTTATTCAATATGAACGACTCGAGCTCCAGTGACCGTATGATGTCCATCCAACGGCCGTAGTGCTTCTTCAACCTCTGGTCTTCGTGCTCCAGCCGCCCAAAGCAGCGCCGGTCGTGCCGCATGCTCCTGCCTCCCGTGGTCGGCTGTGATGCTGCGGAGGCCTCAGCGCCCCCTACTACTCCCATCGCTGGCCAGGCCATCCCTCTACTCACCCACACCCCCTGTTATTCTGCGGTGACGGCAGCCTCACCCTCGTTCTCCTCTTCGTGTGGGTATCCACTGCTGCGTCTTCCCCAGCTCCGCGTCGTCCCCTTCCCAGGCCTCGCCGTCGTCCACCGCCGTGGTGCTCTCGGCGCGGCGTGGTCAATGTGGTCAACGACCGACTTCCATCGGAAGAGTACTGTGCATGGAGAAGCTGACAGCCGGGTCCACGACGGCCGCAAGGAAGTGCCTCCTTATTACGCGCCAAATAGTTATTCCTCCACCTGACAGCGGGGACCCACTGGACGAGCCACCAGTATTTCGCAAAAAAAATGTTTCCCCCTGACTGCTGGGACCCACCAGCCACATCTTCGCACGCAAGGAAGTGCGTCCGGAAAAAAAAACCCAAAACGATTCGTCCCCCTGACTGCTGGGACCCACCAGCTACATCTTCGCAGGCAAGGAAGTGCCTGACAGTCGGGACCCACCTGGTCGAAGCATACGTAGCGTTGTCATTCTGGTCGCGAACGTGTACGTACATATATATTCTTCGATGTAGAGGCGCGCACGTGTCGTAGTAGAGGCGCGTACGTGTCGTAGTAGAAGCGCGCACGTAGCATCTACACATACGTACAGCGGCCAGGGTGCAAGAAAGAAAATACAGCCACGTACGTACATATGGGCAGGGTCTCGAACGCCTACTCGCGCATACGTACGACCAAGGCTCGTGTACATAGCTGGGTCGGAACGGAGAAACAACGTCGTCGTCGTGTTCATGGGGAGGCAACAGAATGCGTCGTGTTCATGGGGAGGCAATGGAACGCGTGGGAGCGAACCGGCTGGGTCAGAATGGAATGTGTGGTCATGTTCATCGGGAGGGCTTGGACGGAACTGGCGATGGAAACGAGGCCTGGGGTACCGCAGAACAGAGGAAACAGCCTTGTGTTCGACCGGCCACGTTTGAAACGGGATCCTGTTCATCGGGAGGGGTCTAGCGTACCACAAAACGGAGGAAATGGACCTCCTACGGTCGAAACGGGGGTCCTGTTGATCGGGAGGGGTGTGGCGTACCGCAAAACGGAGGAAACAGACCTCCTACAGTTGAAACGGGGGTCCTGTTGATCGGGAGGGGTGTGGCGTACCACAAAACGGACGAAACAGACCTCCTACAGTCGAAACGGGGGTCTTGTTGATCGGGAGGGGTGTGGCGTACCGCAAAACGGAAGAAACGGACCACCTATGGTCGAAACAGGGGTCCTGTTCATCGGGAGGGGTGTGGCATACCGCAAAACGGGACTCCACGGGATACTGTCCATCTCCACCATCGGCCTCCTCCAGCCTCCACGGGCTACCGTCGACCTCCTCCAGCCTCCACGGGCTCCTGTTCATCAAGCCTCCACCGTGCGCTACTCCACCGGCTACTGTTCAACCACCCCTCCACCGTCTATTGTTCATCAAGCCCTCCACACCACGGGGTCCTGTTCAACCACCCCTCCATGCGCACCCCTCCATCGTCTATTGTTCATCCAGCCCTCCACCACACCACGGGGTCCTATTCATCCAGAGGCAATGCCACCGTTTACTGTTCATCCAAACCCCCCCGCAATGCTCACTGTTCATCCCAGAGGCAGCATTGATCGGCTTCAATTAGCAGCAGTAGCGAAGGAATTGCTCGATCAGATTCAGTTAACAGCCATTGATCGACCGCTCGGGTTCAGTAACGCGTAGCCTGCAGTGCAATCGCTCGGGTTCAGTAAGATCCCAATGCCTCGCTCGGGTTCAGTTAGAGCCAACGCCTCACACACACGCGCGTACGTGTACGAGAGAAACGCGCATCGCTCGGCCCCCGACCTCCCACCGTAACCGGCAACTCCCCGAAATTTTCCTCCCCTTGCTTCTACCACGGTTTTTTCCGTCATGGACGGCCCAAAGAATGTCATGCAGCTGCGTCTCCGGCCCGCCCAGGACGAAAAGCCCATTTTCTGTCATTATTTTTTGTCTTAGAAGTAGGAGCCACCACATCTATGATGATACCGGGTTTTGTCACAATTATCGTCATAGAAGTGTCATATGTATGACAGAAAAAAATTTCGTTCGACCCAAAATGTCATGGATATGTCTTTTTTTTGTAGTGACATACAGATGTATATAGACACATTTTAGAATGTAAATTCACTCATTTTTCTCCGTATGTAGTCACTTGTTGAAATCTCTAGAAAGACAAATATTTAGGAACGGAGGGAGTATTTACTAGTAGTACGTACTCTCTCCAAAAAGGGCTGACCATGTCATTGCTACCTTCCTGTGCTCCGTCATTGAGTATGTGCACTATTCACGTGCCATCGAGGAGAAAAAATATTGGGTAGGTGCCATCGGAGTGCACGACTCACTTACAAAAAAGGATTTCCCCCCTCTTTCCCCCCCACATGACTCACTTACGCACTGCTTATCTGATTATCTCCATTTTCTTGCATGACATGTGCACCTTGATGCTAGATGTCTCGCGTGTTGGGAAAAGGATGAACAAAGCTCACGTAAAAGAAAAGAGTTGAAGAGCATAGATTCCCGACGACCGAGGAGGAGCAAGGAACCTCGCGGTGGAGCGTCTGCAAGGAACCTTGCGCGTTTTCCCCTGTTTTTTTGCCGCCTGCTCACCTATAAACAAATAAAAGAACATGAACTTTTCGCTAACCACTAGAAACGGTACATCAAGATGCTAAGTTGAAGATGTTTTATACTCCCTCCGTTCCCAAATATAAGTCTTTTTAGATATTTCAATAAGGGCCTACATACGAAACAAAATGAGTGAATCTACACTTTAAAATATGTCTACATACATCCGTATGTTGTAGTCTATTTGAATTGGCTAGAAAGACTTATATTTAGGAATAGAGGGAGTAGTTTATATTGAATTATTGATAACCACGCAACAAGCCACACATGTACAGGACGCATGCAGCCACGCATGTACACAAGGCAACGCACTAACTCCATCCGATCCAACTAATGCACATACGCGCATAGCATGGAGCACACAATGCACGTACACAAGACGTGCATGCACACACGCTCGGCCGCAGAATGCACGGGAATAACACATGCATGCGCACACACTCGGCTGCATGGAGGCATGCACCATCCGCGGTGATGTCCGGTTCGTCGTGCTACGGCGAAGCTCGCATGCAACGGCGCATACGCATCTCTTGCAGCACCTCTTTGCCGTCGTTTCTCAACTACTAGTCGGAGACGAAGACGACCGCAACCTCGGCCTTAGAGCTAGCACCGATGGAAAAAAACGCACGCTGCACGCACACGAGCACATACGGAGTGCCCATGACGTGGTGGTGGTGCGTCCGCAGTCGCCTCTACTCCTTCTGCGCATGTTGTCTATCAAGGCGGCTGCATGCTAATGATGATGTGGGTGAGATCTTCTAGGACTCAGATGATGACAAGGAAAATTATGAGACACAAGGTGACGTACACCGTCAAGGTCCACAGTCAAGGGGGTGCTAGTAATTGCTTAGATGTGCTTAGAGCAAGTACAATAGAGCTGAGCCAGCGGGCTATAAGGAATAAACTAGTATATTTCTGCTTAGTTCGAGGAAAGAGAAGAGGAGAGAGAAGGTAAGCGGGCTCTTCATGAAGAGCCAGCTTTAGCACGTGCTCCTAGGCACTTTGTGAGAATGAAAGGTGGGCCACAGAATAAAAAAGTAGTAGTACACTATTTTGATCTACTATTGTACATGTTGACTATAAGATGGGATGTAGATGACATGGCACTGGCTTATAGCCAGCAGCTGGCTATACTATTAATGCTCTTTAGATGAGGTGCTAAGTGCATTAAATGGCTTAGTAACTCAAGTCTTCAATGCATAGGTGCTTTGTTTGTTGGTGCCACATCATATTTTATGCCTATGTGGCAGGCTTAGCAGCTATACATGGTGGAGCACTGGGAGAGGCCAAGGCTGGTCATAGTGGGGAGTAACTTGTACTGTAACATATTACTATGTTACTCTAAACATCTCTATACAACGGAAAGGAGGGAGTAGTAACATAGGCTAGTGTTATATGCAGAGTATGGGAGCACATGATATTTCCCCGCCCGGACCGATCCCAAGTTGGCTTCTCACCTTCTTGTCCCAACAAAAACCCACCCCCCTCCCGTGCGCGCTTCCTGCCCAGCGCCAGCTGAGCCCACCACTCCACATTGATGACAAGTCAGGGCGACGTGACCTCTCACTACTTCCGCCGTTGAAGCGGCGTGCCGACCGAGGGCACCACCCGCTGCACGCCCGTCATTTCAGACTACACAGTGGATAGTAACTTTAGAGCAAGTACTACAATTAGATCACATAAGCAGGCTATAAGGATTTGAATATAGTATTTGTGCTTAGTTAAAGGAGAGAGAAGAGGAGAGAGAAGAGAAGCGGATTGTAAATGTGTAGCCGGTTGTACTGCAACATACTTTGTGTGACAAAAGGTGGGGCCATTATTAATGATATTGTATTTATACTAAAGGGGCTAACAGACGCCTTAATTACTCCGTTTTTTAGACAAACTTTGGTAGGGCTATTATTGACTTTTTTTGAGCTATTATTGACTTGGACGTGGGGTTTGGGGGCCAAAGGCATACTATTATACTCGCACGACCGACCTGACATGCTCTACCCTAGGCGCCGATGTATCATATGATTTCCCACCGTTCCAGATCTTAGCCTACACATTTCTTCTCCAGCCCTCCTTCCGACGTGCACCACGAGAAGGGACAGTAGTCCTCCGAACCCCACCTTTCGTGATCCTGTACGGGAGAGGGGCGATCAGGTTTTTGGGGAGCACACTCCTGTGACTGCTGCCACCGACGACTTCCTCAACGACAGCCTTCTTCCCCGACCTCAGTAACCTCTTCATCAACGACATGAGTTACAACATCAACCACATCGGTTCTGCTCCCGCTGTACAGTATGTGATTCTGTCCTCCCGATTTAGTCCGCATCATTACTTTGATGTTTGCAATTGTCGTCATGATCTATTTATTGCTGATTCGGGTTAAATCTCATACTAAATTGCTCATATATTCAACAATCCAATCCAAAAACCTGATTACAGGCAATTTACTCCGAGTGGTTTTGCTGCGCTTTTGAAGCCACTTACTTTTAAGGGGGTGCAATATAAAAGGTGGCACACAAGAGCAGTATATTGGTTTCAGATCATGTACTGCTATGACAGCACTAAGGGTAAGCCTGAGGGCGATCTTAATCCTACACAGCAGGAAGCTTCTCAGAACATGGATACCCTCTTCAAAACCTACTGAGTGTTCTTGATGATTCCATTGTGGATTCATATATGTCGTTTGACAGCGGCAAAGACATGTGGGCTGCGCTCGAGGCCACGTTTGGGCCCTCGGGCGCTGGCAATGAGTTGTTCGTCATGGAGCAATTCTGTGACTACAAGATGACTGATGAGCGCTCTGTTGTTTAGCAGACTCATGAGATACGGTCACTCTCTAAGGAACTTGAGTACTTTAAGTGTGTGTTGCCGGACTAATTTGTTGCTGGGACCATCATTGCCAAGCTTCCACCTTCGTGGAACGATTTTGCTACTTCTCTGAAAAACAAGAGATATGAGTTTTCTGTTTTGGATCTCATTAGCACTCTTGATTTTGAGGAGAAGGCGAGAGCAAAAGACACACGTGCTCGGGTCACTGAGGGAGATTCTAGTGCCCACATGGTACACGAGAAGAACTTCCAGCCCAACCAACCCCAAAACAACAAGAACAAATCTCAGGGGAAAGGCAAGTTTCATGCAAAGAAGAAGCCGTCACATTCTACCAACTTCAAGAAGAATTGTCATAACGGGAAGGGATACAAACCTCAATTTTGGTAGCACCGCACAAAATTTATATGGCTGCATCTACCTGCTGTCAGCTAACCTCATGGCTCCAGGTATTCCTACATTCGTAACTAGGTACAATGACCACCGCAAAATGAAATTAGCTTATTCGTATGTTGACTTGTTGAATGCAGTGCGGAACGATCCTGTCTTCTGTGGAGGAGCAAACAATCAGTGTAGCCGAAGGTGGAAATCAACCAAGGACTTATGAAATTATATGTAATCTTCCTCAGGCAGGTCAGTATCCCCTTCGTCCAGATGATCGTGTTTTGTCATGCCGAGCTATTGATATATGCTACTGTTTTGCAACACCGTTTAAGTATAGCTATTGTTTTCCTATCTTTTCAGATTCAGGACAATGAATATGATACCAGGGGAACTACACAATATGGACCCATGTTGAGTCATCTCTTCTACCTTATGTGTTTGCTGCAAATGTGCATCATCAATTGCAAGATGAGGAAGCTAGCTAGCTGTGGAGTTGCCAACATGCTCAAAGTGCTTGCAACATTGAGAAGAAACAAGCATGCCCAGGAAATTAATGTGTGCGCAGGGAGGCCCTTTGCTCAAAGAAGCATCGACCGATTTTGTTTATTTCCACACCTTCTCACAGCTTTGTATATTGGTTATAGTATGGTGAATCATTGAGATGCATAGACATGCTGAACTTTTGTTCTTCTGAATATTAGTTTAATGTGATTGTCTGCATCCAGTACCGCATCCTCTAATTTGGTGGATGCACACAGAGAAAATAAATCTCCTTAATTTACTCCATAACCACCCTATTAAATAGGCCTAGTAACAAACCAGGCGCATGCAGTGGCCGGCGGGCACATGCATCCTGCATACATGGCCAGTCAGCCAAGCCCATGCACCAGCTCCAATGCAGCAACACAAAAGAAGAGAGCGGTTCTTGGGAAACACGAACAGCTCGCTCTCCTGCTTCCGTCTCCCCACCCAATTCCCCCCACCCCAAATCTTCCTCACTCTCCAGAAAACCCCGCTCACCTTCTTCCTCACTCGTACAGAAAACGCCTGCTCCTCTTCTTCCACTCCTACAGAAATCCCCAGCCCTCATTCTTCCCCACTCGGACTGCCACTAGGCTTGTCTCTGGCTACTGTGCTCAAACCCGTGAGCTCGGCACGATGCCCACAAGGAAAATGGAGTCGGCTGGCCCCAGCTCCAAGAAGATGAGGCTCCCGCCAGCGGTGACGCCGGTTGTAGATCCCGCACCCGGTAGCGCGGGGAGAAGCGGCGAGCCACCCTACCCTGATGTGAGGAACCGTTAGAATCTCTGGTGGACCGCATCAGCCATCTCCCGGGCGTCATCCTTGAGGAGATGATCTCGCTTCTCCCCACCAAGGATTGCTGTTGCACACAAGTCCTCTCAACTCGGTGATGCCCTCTATTTCGCACCGCGCCCCTCAATCTCGACTGTCGTCAGATATCTGTCCTTCCTGAATTTGATCTCCTCAGAGCCATCATCTCTTCTCACCAGCAGGGCCCCGTTCAATGCCTCTGCATCCCGACAAGCTAAATGCTGTCCATACCTGGCAAGGTGGATGCTTGGCTGACATCCCCTGAATTCGGAAAACTCCAGCAATTTGAGTTCTACCATTACCACAAAAGTTTCATACCACGAACATACCAAGACTTCGTGCCACACCACCATTGTCCATCTCGCGGTTTTCCTCCTCTCTCCGCACCGCCACCTTCGCCCGGTGCCATCTACCAGACGATCTGGTACAAATGCTTCGACTCCCACTACTAAAAAAACTTTCGCTTGTGGTGGTTTATCTGTCGGAGGCCTCACTGCATAGCATCATCCACTCCAGTTGCCTTGCCCTAGAGAGCTTGCTGATTGTTTTGGGAATAGAAATCGGTATCAGTTGTCTCCAAATAAAGTCGCCTCACCTTAAAAGTATTGGAATTTGTTTTAAAGGACAACAGCTCATCATCGAAGATGCCCCTTCACTTGAAAGGTTGCTCCTTCATAATTGTTATACACCTTCAGAAATAACTGTAGTCTCTGCACCCAAACTGGAGACCTTGGGTGGAATTCGTGACCCGTTTAATAATGACAAGGAGTTGGTGTTTGGCTCCTCACTTTTCCAGGTACCGTATATTATCATCTACACATTTGTAATCATATGCTGCATTTTTCATTTGTGCGCATAAGTTTTATATCATCTTGGAGTACACTTTGGGTACTAATATTATGTTATATGCTCAATGAAGAGTTCGTCCATTGATAGCCTATCAATGCTGTTGGATTCTGTCAAGATCATATACATCAGAATGTATAGTTTTGATCTGGACATAATTATTGGCTTGCTGGGATGCTTTCGATCTCTGGAGAATTTATACATAGAGGTTATGATTTCATGCATATTGAAAGCCCGTATATATTGTACTAGAATTAACTGTTCAGCTGTCGTTCTTTTGACATACTCTTTTTTCAGACCTTAACTGTTTTCGATCTTCATGTCTACTTAGGCAGAACCACATGGAGAAAAACATATAACCAATCGTTGGCGTAATAAGCACAAGGATTTTCTCAGTTCTCATGACATTCATTTGAGGACAATAACGATGGGACGATATGTATCCAACCTGGCAAACAGAAGCTTTGTCACATTCTTCCAGTTGAATGCGAGGTTACTATTGTCCATGAGGCTTAATTTTTACAGCAAGAGATTTCTCACGGACGAACATGTTGAACAGCAAAAAAGAAGTTTCAGGTAGACAAATGGGCTTCTAAACATGCTCGGCTTCTAGTTACAATAAGTTGTAGACATCCTGAAATAATTTTTTTTGCACAGGATGTTGATTTTATGGATCAGACCGATCCATTTGTTTGTGACTGCAAAAAAGAGTGGTTGGGATAGATGTTACTGTCATGTTCAATCTGGGTTTTGTCTAAAAATTTGATGAACAATTAATCCTTGGGCTTTTTGTACCATTTGTATGCTTGACTTGCATGTTGATGCCCTCGTACTCCCCTCCACCTCCCACTACACTGCCGCATCTTCCATGGCTGCTGTTCATTCCCGTCTGAGGCCTTGCCATCGTTCTTCGCCTTGGTTAGCTTGCTGTGCCCGCCGCCGTCTGGCGTTGTCAACATGGTCAACAACCAAGAGGAATCAGGAGATGACTGTACGTGGAGAGGCTGACAGTAGGGACCCACCAAGGTCATTGCATTCCGCAAGCAGGTGCCTCGTTATTACAAGCCAAAAAAATACTTCCTCCTAATTGTTTGACAACTAGGTTCCACGCCATTGTCAATGTAGTCAATAAACGAGAAAATTACACAACGAGCGGATAACACCAGGGACCCAGCAGCTCGCCCAGTTGTTTTTCAGTTTCAGAGACGAAGCTCAACTGCTCGCTGTGCGGGGGCTGTGGGCCGTCTAGCCCACGCTTACGCTTTTATTAAGCACATGACGAGCCCAGTTGATATATTTTTTCTTTCTGAAATTGGCTAGCCCAGTTCTTTTTTTGGAGAATACCAAAACCGAGGCCTACTTGCTTATCTCAGCCCTGCTGGGCTGCAAATCTTTCAAGCTGAGGAGGGATGTAAGTAGTAGAAATGGGCTTCCCCAGAAAAACGGGCTATAAGTTGTAAGAAATGGGCTGTATTTTTACACCAAAGCCAACCGGCAATTGCATTAAAATATCATTTTTTTCAGGATTTCTCTACTCTCTACTCTTATAAAAACCAAAGCCAACTGGCAATTACATTAAAATACCATCTTTTCTCCCACAAGATAAACTACTCATGCAAATGCATCTTCATGTTCCATGCAACGAACGGGCATCTTGCTAGTTAAGATTCTAAATTTCATTCATTTTTTTTGCGGAGAATTGTTTTTTCAATTTTATTTTGATATAATTTTTTGAAAATTATTTTTAAACGTGACTTGAAATTTCGTGATTAAAAGAGTTCGAACCCCACCAAAATATGCAAAATTTCATTGAATTTTTTAGCAGTGCCCGGAATATATGGTCTGTAACTAATAAAAAGAATATGGGCTTGAAATATCCTTAAGAATTAGCAAATGGGCTGTAAACTATTAGAAATAATGACTAATGGGCTTTATGCTGTTTTCTACAGATTTGGAGGCTGGCTTCTGGGCCTACTAGGTTGATGATGACGCTGTCCTAAATTTTTTTTTGACACGTATGCAAGGCTTTGTCAACTTAGGCAACACACAACTGTGACTGTTGGATGTCCATCCAACGGCCGCAGTGCTTCTTCAATCTCTGATCTTCCTGCTCCAGCCGCCCAAACCAGCGCCGGCGGGACTGCCTGCTCCCTCCTCCCATGGTTGGCTGTGCTACCGCCAGGCCATCCCTCTAACCACTCACACATCCTGTTATTTTCCGGCGACGTCAGCCTCACCCTGCAGCCGACCAGTCAGTGCTCGTTCTCCCCTTAGCGTGGGCATCCGCTGCGGTGGCTTCGCCGGCTCCGGGTGGTTCTCTTCTTGGGCCTCGCCCTCGTCCATCGCGTTTGTGTTCGCGGCGCGGTGAGGTCAACATGGTCAACAAACAACAGCCATCGGAAGAGGCTGACAGTAGGGGCCCACACAGGGAAATGCCTCCTTATTACGCACAAAATAATGATTCCTCCACCTGATAGCTGGGACCCACCGAAAGGGTCTCTGTATTTCGCGAAAAAAACGTTCCCCCCGCTGTTAGCTCGGACCCACTGGAAATGCCTCCTTATTACGCAGAAAAAAATGAATACTCCCCCTGCTAGCTGGGACTCACCTTGGTGGGACGCTGACTTGTGGGCCTACTAAGTTTACGGGGATGGAGGGCTTTGTCAACTTAGTCAATATTAACGATTTTAGCTCTAGTGACCGTACAATGTCCATCCAACGGCCGTAAGGCTTCTTCAACCTCTGGTCTTCGTGCTCCATCCGCCCAAAGCAGCGCCGGTCGTGCCGCATCCTCCTGCCTCCCGTGGCCGGCTGTGATGCCGCGGAGGCCTCACCGCCCCCTACTACTCCCACCGCTGGCCAGGCCATCCCTCTACTCACCGACACCCCCTGTTATTCTGCGGCGACGACAGCCTCACACCGCAGCCGAACCAGTGAACCCTCGTACTCCTCTTCGCGTGGGTATCCACTACTGCATCTTCCCCGGCTCCGCATCGTCCCCTTCCTAGGCCTCGCGGTCATCCATCGCTGTGCTGCTCTTGGTGCGGCGTGGTCAATGTGGTCAACGACTGACTTCCATCGGAAGAGTACTGTGCGTGGAGAGGCTGACAGCTGGGTCCACGACGGCCGCAAGGAAGTGCCTCCTTATTACGTGCAAAATAATTATTCCTCCACCTGACAGCAGGGACCCACCGGTTGGGCCACCGTATTTCGTGAAAAAAAAATTCCCCCCTGACTGCTGGGACCCACCAGCTACACCTTCGCACGCAAGGAATTGCGTTCGGGAAAAAAAACCAAAACAATTCGCCCCCCTGACTGCTGGGACCCACCAGCTACATCTTCGCACGCAAGGAAGTGCCTGACAGTCGGGACCCACCTGGTCAAAGCATACGTAGCATTGCCATTCTGGTCGCGAACGTGTACGTACATATATACTGGTCGACGTAGAGGCGCGCACGTGTCATAGTAGAGGCACCTACGTGTCATAGTAGAGGCGCGCACATAGCGTGTACACGTACATACAACGGCCAGGGTGCAAGAAAGAAAATACGGCCATGTATGTGTACATACGGGCGGGGTCTCGAACGCCTACTCGCGCATACGTACGGCGAGGGCTCGTGTACATGGCTGGGTTGGAACAGAGAAACAACATCGTCGTCGTGTTCATAGGGAGGCAACGGAATGCGTCGTGTTCATGGGGAGGCAACGGAATGCGTCATGTTCATCGGGAGGCAACAGAACGCGTGGGAGCCAACCGGCTGGGTCGGAACGGAATGCGTGGTCGTGTTCATCGGGAGGGCTTGGACGGAACAGGCGATGGAAACGAGGCCTGGCGTACTACAAAATGGAGGAAATGGACCTCCTACGTCGAAACGGGGGTTATGTTGATCGGGAGGGGTGTGGCGTACCGCAAAACGGTGGAAAAAGACCTCCTACGGTTGAATCGGGGGTCCTATTGATCGGGAGGGGTGCGGCATACCGCAAAACGGAGGAAAGGGACCTCCTACGGTTGAAACGGGGGTCCTGTTGATCGGGAGGGGTGTGGCGTACCGCAAAACGGACTCCATGGGATGCTGTTCATCTCCACCGTCGACCTCCTCCAGCCTCCACGGGCTACCGTCGACCTCCTCCAGCCTCCACGGGCTCTGTTCATCCAGCCTCCACCGTGCGCTACTCCACTGGCTACTGTTCAACCACCCCTCCACGGGGACCCCTCCACCGTCTACTGTTCATCCAGCCTTCCACACCACGGGGTCCTATTCAACCACCCTTCCACGGGCACCCCTCCACCGTCTACTGTTCATCAAGCCCTCCACACCACGGGGTCCTGTTCATCCAGAGGCAACGCCACCGTCACTGTTCATCCACCCCCCCCAACACTCACTGTTCATCCAATCGATCGGCTTCAGTTAGCAGCAATAGCGAAGGAATCGCTCGATCATGTTCTGTTAACAGCCATCGATCGATCTCTCGGGTTCAGTAACGCATAGCCTGCAGTGCAATCGCTCGGGTTCAGATAGACCCTAACGCCTCGCTCGGATTCAGTTCGAGCCAATGCCTCGCACACACGCGCGTACGTGTACGAGAGAAACTCGCATCGCTCGGCCCCCGACCTCCCACCGTAACCGGGAACTCCCTGAAATTTTCATCGCCCTCGCTTCTTTTTCCGTCATGGACGGCCCAAAGAATGTCATGCAGCTGCATCGCCGGCTCGCCTAGGACGAAAAGCCCATTTTCTGTCATGATTTTTTGTCATAGAAGTAGGAGCCCACCACATCTATGATGATACCGGGTTTTGTCACAATTATCGTCATAGAAGTGTCATATGTATGACAGAAAAAAATTTCGTTCGGCCCAAAATGTCACGGATGTGTCTTTTTTGTAGTGTATATGAAAATGAAAGCATAGGAGACTCTCTCTATGAAGAACATGGTGCTACTCTGAAGCACAAGTGTGGTAAAAGGATAGTAACATTTCCCCTTCTCTCATTTTCTCTCATTTTTTTATTTTCTCCTCTTTTTCTGTTTGGGCTTCTTTGGCCCCCTTTTTTGGCTTCATTGGCCTTTTTTTCATTAAGTCCGGAGTCTCATCCCGACTTGTGGGGGAATCATAGTCTCCATCATCCTTTCCTCACTGGGGGTATGCTCTAATAATGAGGATCATCACACTTTTATTTACTTACAACTCAATATTACAACTCGATATCTAGAACAAAGATATGACTCTATATGAATGCCTCCGGCGGTGTACTGAGATATGCAATGAATCAAGAGTGACATGTACGAAAATTATGAGGGTGGCCTTGCCACAAATACAATGTCAACTACATGATCATGCAAAGAGCAATGTGACAATGATGGAGTGTGTCATAATAATGGAACGGTGGAAAATTGCATGGCAATATATCTCGGAATGGCTATGGAAATGCCATAATAGGTAGGTATGGTGGCTGTTTTGAGGAAGGTAAATAATGGGTTCATGATACCGGCGAAAGTTGCGCGGCACAATAGAGGCTAGCAAAGTGGAAGGATGAGTGTGCGTATATCCATGGACTCACATTAGTCATAAAGAACGCATATACTTATTGCAAAAGTCTACTTGCCCTCGAAGCAAAGTACTACTATGCATGCTCCTAGGGGAAGGGTTGGTAGGAATTAACCATTGCGCGATCCCGACCTCCACTCATAAGGAAAGCAATCAAAGAACACCTCATGCTCCAACTTCGTTACATAACGTTTCACTATACGAGCATGCTATGGGACTTGCAAACCTCAACACAAGTATTTATCAATTTCATAATTACTCAACTAGCACGACTCTAATATCACCACCTTTATATCGCAAAACTATTGCAAGGAATCAAACATATCTGTAATGCCCTGGATTCGATGCGCCAGGTGTCTGCCAATTATTCGCCGTCGTTGCCATGTCATTTGCTTGCGTGTTCCATTTTATCTTGTCATCATGTGCATTGCATTGCATACGTGTTCGTCTCATTAATCCGAGCATTTTCCCCGTTGTCTGTTTTGCAATCCGGCGCTCCTATGCCCTCCGGCGTTCCCCTTTTTGTCTCCTGTTGTGAGTGAGTGTTAAACTTTCTTGGAATGTCCCGAGGTTTGCCAAGCGGCCTTGGTATACCACCGGTAGACCGCCTGTCAAGTTTCATGTCATTTGGAGGTCGTTTGATACTCCAACGGTTAACCGGGTAACCGTAAAAGCCTCTTTTGTCTTGCAGCCCAACACCCCTCCAAAGTGGACCAAAACCCATCCTAACCCCCTCCATGCTCTCGGTCGTTCGTTCACGATCGCGTGGCCGAAAACCGCTCCTCATTTGGACTCTCCTAGCTCCCTCTATCTATAAATATGTGTTCTCCCCGAAATTCCGCAGTCCAAACCCCCGAAACCCTAGATTTTCCCCTCCGCGCCGGGACGGACATGTCCGTCCCCGTCCGGACATGTCTGCCCTCGCCCCCGCGCCAATCCGAGCTGGCCACGTGGCCTCCCGCCGCCGTCCGCGCTGCCGGCCCGTGGGGCCCGAGTCGGGCCCGCGCGGCCCGCCCGCCGCCGCGCGCCCGCAGGCGCCGCCGACCCCGCC
>NC_041385.1:157760119-157766532 GCF_002162155.2 Triticum dicoccoides
GGCTGCCATCGCCCCGCCTCCTTCGCCGCCCGGCTGAGCCTCGGGCGCCGCGCCTCCCGCCGCCCCCTCGCCGCCCCGCGCCGGATCCGGCCGGAGGAGACCTTCCCCGCCCGTCTCCGGCCACCACCACGTCCAACTCCGGCGAGCCGCCTCGCCTCGAAATCCATGCAGACGAGGTTGACTTCTCCCCTTCCCCGATTTTGCCCAAGTCCCGAATATTTTTTGCATAATCATGCCATGTTCATCGCATTGTATCTCTACACCCGTAGCTCCGTTTCGTGCATGTAATATGTCAAATTGTTTGTCTCAACGAGTAGTTCATTTCATTTCATTGCATCATGTTCATTTGAGGTCATCTTGATGCCTGAATCATCGTTGCAAGAGTGCTTCATGATGTTGTCTCCTGTCTGTTAACAGAACATGCACTTTTGTCATTTTTGCCATGATTGATGTGTGCATCCTATGAAGTTGATGTCTACATGTGTTTTGAACTATGCCATGTCTTATTTACAGAGGTGCTTACCATGTATTTTTGTGATCAATGTGGTGACTAGCACAAACATGCAAACTAGGCTTCGTGATGTTGCTGATTTTAGTCCCTGTTCTGCTGTTATTTTGATGCCATGTAAACATGATGCTACAGAGAGATCCATGCATATTTTGAGATACTTCAGTAAGTATGTTTTGTACATATGGTTATGAGCTATCCATCCATGCCCCTGGTTGCATTTATAGCTTGCTGTAGATTGTTCATATCTTGCTCCAAAGTTGCTAAATGATGTTGCTGTCAGCCTGTTAACATGAAGTTCAGTTTTGCCATGTGATTTCCTAGTGATCCATGCACCCTATGAACTTGCTCTTGCCATGCTTAGCTTCATAAACATGCCTTCTTACTGTTGGTTGCCTTGCCATGCCATGTTTTGCTCTGTAGTGAGTTGCACAAGCTCATCAACATGCCTACTTATTGTTGTTCCTGCCATGTTTAAATCTGAATTATAACTTAATATGTTTACGTGGGTGCCATCATATTTCTCTGCTCCTTTTTGGCTCATGGTCAGTAAGGGAATTTTGTTCTATGGGTTTAGTAGATTCATGCCATGCCTTTGTTTGCCATGATAAGATCCTGTAACATGTTGTTTAATAGCTCTAAACATTGCAACCTGATGTTAATTTCTGCAAAGTCTGAAACTGATATTATTTGCAATCTTGCCATGTGTGTTTGAGCATGTTCTAGTGATTTCTGGAGATAGCTCAGTGTTCATGTTTTGTTATGCTGTAGGTTATTGTTTTGATGCTTGCAAGATGCCTAGTTGCTGTTATGGACAGATTGTTGTTATAACTTGTATTGTGTGTATGTGTTGCACCGTTGCTCCGTTTTGAGTGTGCTCTATATGAAACTTGATTGTTTTTGTGTGTAGCTTCATATTATCATGTTGCATCCTTGTTTTGAGGTGTTTGCTTGATGTTTGTATGCATTTTGCATCAATGCCATGTTTAGCTTGTTTTGCTCATATCTTCTAGGCCGTAGCTCCAAATCTAATAAACTTTATATGTAACTTGACTAGAATCTCGTGTAGATCATCTTGGTGCATCTTAACTTGCTGTTTAACAACTTGAACATAAGGTTTATTCAGATCTGGACCAACTTCGAAATTTGCATATGAGGACTTGCCGGAATTGTTATATGTTGTTCCCGGCCTCATTTAAACTTGCCTTGATGTGTTGCTCTTGTGTGCATCTTCTCTTGCCATGAGTAGCTTCATGTAGCCTTGTCATGCATCATGCTTGTTGTGCATCATGTCTTGTTCATGTGTGGTGTGTTTACCTTGTTGTGTGCTTCTTTTCGATAGTTCCTGTTTCGTTGCGACCGTGAGGATTCGTTCATCTACGCTTGGTTCGTCTTTGTGGCTTCATCCGTTCATTTTCTTCATGGACTCGTTCTTCTTCCTTGCAGGATTTCAGGCAAGATGACCGCTACCCTGGATCTCACTACTATCATTGCTATGCTAGTTGTTTCATTCTATCGCTATGCTGCGCTACCTATCACCTGTTTATCAAGCCATCACAAATTTCCATGAACCTCTAACCTTTGACACCTTTCCTATGCAAACCGTTGTTTGGCTATGTTACCGCTTTGCTCAGCCCTCTTATAGCATTGCTAGTTGCAGGTGAAGTTGAAGATTGCTCCATGGTGAACATGATTATGTTGGGATATCACAATATTTCTTATATTATTAATGCATCTATATACTTGGTAAAGGGTGGAAGACTCGGCCTTATGCCTGGTGTTTTGTTCCACTCTTGCCTCCCTAGTTTCCGTCACACCGGTGTTATGTTCCCGGATTTTGCATTCCTTACGCGGTCGGGTGATTTATGGGACACCCTTGACAGTTCGCTTTGAATAAAACTCCTCCAGCAAGGCCCAACCTTGGTTTTACCATTTTCCTCACCACCACCTACTTTTCCCTTGGGAGTCGCACTCTCGAGGGTCATCTTTATTATAGCCCCCCGGGCCAGTGCTTGTCTAAGTGTTGCTCCGAACCAGAGCCACTTGCAGCGCCACCTCGGGGAAACTCGAGGTCTGGTTTTAGTTGTACATAGTGTTCATCCGGTGTTGCCCTGGGAATGAGATATGTGCAGCTCCTATCGGGATTGTTGGCGCATCGGGCGGTCTTGCTGGTCTTGTTTTACCATTGCCGAAATGTCTTGTAAACCGGGATTCCGAGTCTGATCAGGTCTTCGTGGGAGAAGGTATATCCTTCGTTGATCGCGAGAGCTTATCATGGGCTAAGTTCGGACACCCCTGCAGGGTATAATCTTTCGAAAGCCGTGCCTGCGGTTATAGGCAGATGGGAATTTGTTAATGTCTGGTTGTAGATAACTTGACACCAGATCCGAATTAAAATGCATCAACCGTGTGTGTAGCCGTGATGGTCTCTTTTCGGCGGAGTCCGGGAAGTGAACATGGTTTCTGGGTTATGTTTGACGTAAGTAGGAGTTCAGGATCACTTCTTGATCATTACTAGTTTCATGACCGTTCTGCTTGCTCTCTTCTCGCTCTTATTTGCGTATGTTAGCCACCATATATGCTTAGTCGCTGCTGCAACCTCACCACTTTACCCCTTCCTTTCCCTTTAAGCTTTGCTAGTCTTGATACCCATGGTAATGGGATTGCTGAGTCCTCGTGGCTCACAGATTACTACAACAACAGTTGCAGGTACAGGTTATGGATGATCTTGACGCGAGAGTGATGTTTGCTTGTTTTGGAGTACTTCTTCTGTTTCTTCTTCGATAAGGGATAGGTTCCAGGTCGGCAGCCTGGGCTAGCAGGGTGGATATCGTTTGAGTTTCTGTTTGTGTTTCATCCGTAGTCGGATGATGCTCTAATGTATTGTGATGTTGTATTCGTGTGGCATTGTATGCCTTATGTATGTATCCCCATCTAATTATGTAATGTTGATGTAATGATATCCACCTTGCAAAAGCGTTTCAATATGCGGGTCTATCCTTGGTGGGACCTTCGAGTTCCTTTTGGATAGGGTCGAATATTGGGCGTGACAAGTTGGTATCAGAGCCTCGACCGACCTTAGGAGTCCCCTTGATTGATCGTCTAGTTTGGCCGTTGTTGAGTCTAGAAGAAAACTGTTTTCAGAGTCTAGTTATATGGGAGAGTAGGAATTCTTTTTACTCCTCAGCCCCTTCGTTGCTCTAGTAAGGAATCTTGATATAGGTGTTTTGAATTACTCCTCTTCCCCTTCAACTTTTCTTTAGGATCACGCAGTTAGTTTTTTGTTTGTTGGTTCTCTTCTCTTTTCATCCGGTGCATTTCTCGTCAAGTTGACTCGACCCTCTTCATCGTTTCCAAGTTCAATCCTCAGTTGTTTTCTTTCCCACCCACCCACCCTTCTTCTTCTCAAAACTGGAGTCCGTAATCGAGTATCCATCCTACTCGTGCGAAGTTTTTGCTCTCTCTCCTCAATGATTTCAACCGGTGTTTTTTCTCTTCAAGTATTCGTTGATTCCTTCCAAGTCGCCTTTGTTTTCCCGCCCTCCCACCCTTTTTCTTCCCAGAGTCTGACTCTCTCTCGACCATCTATCTCATTCGTGCGGAACCTCTTCAGTCTTTTGTAAATTGATTCAACCAGTGAATTCTCGTCTCGTTCGTCATTCTTCATTTCATCTCTTTTCTTCTCCGGTGGATTCAATTCCATTTTCGATAGTGATTATATTCTTTCCCTTGGATCAAGTGTTCTCCTTGCTCGTTTACCTCTCGCCATTCAATCATTCCGGAGTCTGGAAGACATCTCAGGAGATTCATCTGTGTTCCAATTAATTCGAGGTTGTCACCTCATTCAAATATCTCAATTGTTCCGGTGCATCATCTATCTCTTCAACAATCTTTTCCAACGGTGTTATCTCTTCAGTGGGCCCTAACCCACAGGTCTTTTCCCAGCATCTTACCTGACTCTGCTAATTCCCCCGGAGCTATTCTCTAATTCTTTTTAAAGTGTGACGTAAGAATGGATTCCATCAGTCACATGCCTTTTCCAAGATCAATTTCAAATCATTTCATTGTTAGCTCAACCTCTTTGTTTTTCATTCTTCCGGAGTATCTCAGTAATTTTGGTGGTGTTTTCCGTCGTCATCTGAAGATCGAAGAAGAGTCTTTCCTCTAAATCTTGTTCGTTCTCTCGAAGATTCGTGGTTCTAGCTTCATATCATCCCCTCATGAATTATTCCATCTGTCAGATATTCTTTTTCCTACCTATCCGGAGTATGTCAGGAGTTGATTTCTGTTTCTTTTACCGGAGGCCATCATTCCTATTATCGTTCTCTATTTATCCCGGTGCTTTGTTCAAATGTTCTTTAATCAGCTCATGATCTCTTCGTTCTTTTGCATTTAAATCCCCTCTAGCTTTTGGGTTCTTCCAATTCTTCCCGGTGATTCATCCTCTTTCGTCAGTCATTTCCGAATTCTTACGGTGGTTCGTTCAAGATTCTTTTTCTTCGATTATCATATTAATCCATTCGTTCTTTCCAATCCTACCAGTGGTTCATGAAGACTTTCAAAAGTTTGCGATATGTCACTTCTCAATCCTTTTCAAGAAGAATAAGTAATATGCAAAATCTGCTTGTCATCAATTTAATTTGATGAAGGATAAGCATACAATAAATCTTATTCTTATTTCATCCAAGTGAGTAATCCCATCCTTCGGAGTTTGTTCTTGATGAATAAATTCTAGTTTCAAGTGTTTCATCTTTTCTTTTTCGGAGTTCAAATTTCCTCGGCCATCTCGTCGGAACCTCCATCTAAGTCATCGCAAGCTTTAAGTTTATTCTTTCTTCCTTCATTCCTATCTCATCATCTTTTGTGATCGGAGTTCTTCATGGTGGATCATCATGATTTAATTCATTATCCAAAGAGTTCATCAAATATCATTCCATCCTCTCTAGTTCATGTTCTATTCCTCCATGTTTCAGCCGGAGTGCTGCCTAAATCCTTCCAGTCTTGTTAGTTTCTTATCTCGTTCTAACCGGAGTGGTTTCATAGTCTATCTGATTCCGTGAGCTTTCGATCCTCGTCATTCTCGTCGTTCCTCTCTTCTTCTCGAGTGCTCTCGATTCTTTGCTTCTTCTCTTGAGTTCTTGTTTCACCTCATCCCTTTTTCCCTTCCATCACGGTCCTAAGATCTCGGGACGAGATCTCTTGTTAGTGGAGGAGTGTTGTAACGCCCTGGATTCGATGCGCCAGGTGTCTGCCAGTTATTTGCCGTCATTGCCATGTCATTTGCTTGCGTGTTGCATTTTATCTTGTCATCATGTGCATTGCATTGCATACATGTTCGTCTCATGCATCCGAGCATTTTCCCCATTGTCCGTTTTGCAATCCGGCGCTCCTATGCCCTCCTGCGTTCCCCTTTTTGTCTCCTGTTGTGAGTGGGTGTTAAACTTTCTCAGAATGGCCCGAGGTTTGTCAAGCGGCCTTGGTATACCACCGGTAGACCGCCTGTCAAGTTTCGTGTCATTTGGAGGTCGTTTGATACTCCAACGGTTAACCGGGTAACCGTAAAAGACTCTTTCGTCTGCAGCTCAACACCCCTCCAAAGTGGCTCAAAACCCATCCTAACCCCCTCCATGCTCTCGGTCGTTCGTTCACGATCGCGTGGCCGAAAACCGCTCCTCATTTGGACTCTCCTAGCTCCCTCTATCTATAAATATGTGTTCTCCCCGAAATTCCGCAGTCCAAACCCCCGAAACCCTAGATTTTCCCCTCCGCGCCGCGCCGAACATGTCCGTCCCCGTTCGGACACGTCCGCCCTCATCCCCGCGCCAATCCGAGCTGGCCACGTGGCCTCCCGCCGCCGGCCCGCGGGGCCCGAGTCGGGCCCGCGCGGCCCGCTCGCCGCCGCGCG
>NC_041385.1:157767258-157835367 GCF_002162155.2 Triticum dicoccoides
CGGCTGCGCCTCGGACGCCGCGCCTCCCGCCGCCCCCTCGCCGCCCCGCGCCGGATCCGGCCGGATCCGGCCGTAGGAGACCTTCCCCGCCCGTCTCCGGACACCACCACGTCCAACTCCGGTGAGCCGCCTCGCCTCGAAATCCGTGCAGACGAGGTTGACTTTTCCCCTTCCCCGATTTTGCCTAAGTCCCGAATATTTTTTGCATAATCATGCCATGTTCATCGCATTGTATCTCTTCATCCGTAGCTCTGTTTCGTGCATGTAATATGTCAAATTGTTCGCCTCAACGAGTACTTCATTTCATTCCATTGCATCATGTTCATTTGAGGTCATCTTGATGCCTGAATCATCGTTGCAAGAGTGCTTCATGATGTTGTCTGCCGTCCGTTAACAGAACATGCACTTTTGTCATTTTTGCCATGATTGATGTGTGCATCCTATGAGGTTGATGTCTACATGTGTTTTGAACTATGCCATGTCTTCTTTACATAGGTGCTTACCATGTATTTTTGTGATCAATGTGGTGACTAGCACAAGCATGCAAACTAGGCTTCGTGATGTTGCTGATTTTAGTCCCTGTTCTGCTGTTATTTTGATGCCATGTAAACATGATGCTACAGAGAGATCCATGCATATTTTGAGATACTTCAGTAAGGATGTTTTGAACATATGGTTATGAGTTATCCATCCACGCCCCTGGTTGCATTTATAGCTTGCTGTAGATTGTTCATATCTTGCTCCAAATTTGCTAAATGATGTTGCTGTCAGCCTGTTAACATGAAGTTCAGTTTTGCCATGTGATTTCCTAGTGATCCATGCACCCTATGAACTTGCTCTTGCCATGCTTAGCTTCATAAACATGCCTTATTACTGTTGGTTGCCTTGCTATGCCATGTTTTGCTCTGTAGTGAGTTGCACAAGCTCATCAACATGCCTACTTATTGTTGGTCCTGCCATGTTTAAATCTGTATTATAACTTGCTATGTTTACGTGGGTGCCATCATATTTTTCTGCTCCTTTTTGGCTCATGGTCAGTAAGGGACTTTTGTTCAATGGGTTTAGTAGATTAATGCCTTTGTTTGCCATGATAAGATCCTGTAACATGTTGTTTGATAGCTCTAAACATTGCAACCTGATGTTAATTTCTGCAAAGTCTGAAACTGATATTATTTGCAATCTTGCCATGTGTGTTTGAGCATGTTCTAGTGATTTCTGGAGATAGCTCAGTGTTCATGTTTTGTTATGCTTTACCTGTACATCATGCCCATGTCTTTTGTTTTCATGTTGAGATGATGTAGGTTATTGTTTTGATGCTTGCAAGATGCCTAGTTGCTGTTATGAACAGATTGTTGTTATAACTTGTATAGTGTGTATGTGTTGCACCGTTGCTCCGTTTTGAGTGTGCTCTATATGAAACTTGCTTGTTTTTGTGTGTATCTTCATATTATCATGTTGCATCCTTGTTTTGAGGTGTTTGCTTGATGTTTGTATGCATTTTGCATCAATGCCATGTTTAGCTTGTTTTGCTCATATCTTCTAGGCCGTAGCTCCAAATCTAATAAACTTTATATGTAACTTGACTAGAATCTCGTGTAGATCATCTTGGTGCATCTTAACTTGCTGTTTAACAACTTGAACATAAGGTTTATTCAGATCTGGACCAACTTTGAAATTTGCATATGAGGACTTGCCGGAATTGTTATATGTTGTTCTCGGCCTCATTTAAACTTGCCTTGATGTGTTGCTCTTGTGTACATCTTCTCTTGCCATGAGTAGCTTCATGTAGCCTTGTCATGCATCATGCTTTTGTGCATCATGTCTTGTTCATGTGTGGTGTGTTTACCTTGTTGTGTGCTTCTTTTCGATAGTTCCTGTTTCGTTGCGATCGTGAGGATTCGTTCATCTACGCTTGGTTCGTCTTCGTGGCTTCATCCGTTCATCTTCTTCATGGACTCGTTCTTCTTCCTTGCGGGATTTCAGGCAAGATGACCGCTACCCTGGATCTCACTACTATCATTGCTATGCTAGTTGTTTCGTTCTATCGCTATGCTGCGCTACCTATCACCTATTTATCAAGCCATCTCAAATTGCCATGAACCTCTAACCTTTGACACATTTCCTATGCAAACCGTTGTTTGGCTATGTTACCGCTTTGCTCAGCCCTCTTATAGTGTTGCTAGTTGCAGGTGAAGTTGAAGATTGCTCCATGGTGAACATGATTATGTTGGGATATCACAATATCTCTTATATTATTAATGCATCTATATACTTGGTAAAGGGTGGAAGACTCAGCCTTATGCCTGGTGTTTTGTTCCACTCTTGCCGCCCTAGTTTCCGTCATACCGGTGTTATATTCCCGGATTTTGCGTTCCTTACGCGGTCGGGTGATTTATGGGACGCCCTTGACAGTTCACTTTGAATAAAACTCCTCCAGCAAGTCCCAACCTTGGTTTTACCATTTGCCTCACCACCACCTACTTTCCCCTTCGGAGTCGCGCTCTCGAGGGTCATCTTTATTATAGCCCCCCCGGGTCAGTGCTTGTCTAAGTGTTGGTCCAAACCAGAGCCACTTGCAGCGCCACCTCGGGGAAACTCGAGGTCTGGTTTTAGTTGTACGTAGTGTTCATCCGGTGTTGCCCTGAGAACGAGATATGTGCAGCTCCTATCGGGATTGTCGGCGCATCGGGCGGTCTTGCTAGTCTTGTTTTACCATTGCCGAAATTTCTTGTAAACCGGAATTTCGAGTCTGATCGGGTCTTCCTGGGAGAAGGTATATCCTTCCTTGATCGCAAGAGCTTATCATGGGCTAAGTTGCGACACCCCTGCAAGGTATAATCTTTCGAAAGCCGTGCCTGCGGTTACAGGCAGATGGGAATTTGTTAATGTCCGGTTGTAGATAACTTGACACCAGATCCGAATTAAAATGCATCAACCGTGTGTGTAGCCGTGATGGTCTCTTTTCGGCGGAGTCCGGGAAGTGAACACGGTTTCTGGGTTATGCTTGACGTAAGTAGGAGTTCAAGATCACTTCTTGATCATTACTAGTTTCATGACCGTTCTGCTTGCTCTCTTCTCGCTCTTATTTGCGTATGTTAGCCACCATATATGCTTAGTCGCTACTGCAACCTCACCACTTTACCCCTTCCTTTCCCTTTAAGCTTTGCTAGTCTTGATACCCATGGTAATGGGATTGCTGAGTCCTCGTGGCTCACAAATTACTACAACAACAGTTGCAGGTACAGGTTATGGATGATCTTGATGCGAGAGCGATGTTTGCTTGTTTTGGAGTACTTCTTCTGCTTCTTCTTCGATCAGGGATAGGTTCCAGGTCGGCAGCCTGGGCTAGCAGGGTGGATGTCGTTTGAGTTTCTGTTTGTGTTTCATCCGTAGTCGGATGATGCTCTAATGTATTGTGATGTTGTATTCGTGTGGCATTGTATGCCTTATGTATGTATCCCCATCTAATTATGTAATGTTGATGTAATGATATCCACCTTGCAAAAGCGTTTCAATATGTGGGCCTATCCTTGGTGGGACCTTCGAGTTCCTTTTGGATAGGGTCGCTTATTGGGCGTGACAATATCATATTCAGTAATCTACAAGTTTTATGTAGGATTTTATGACTAACCATGTGAATGACCAATTCCTGTCATCTGTCTAAATAGATATAAGTGAAGCAAGAGAGTTTAGTTATTTCTACAAAATATATGCGCATGCTCTCACAAATATAAGTGAAGCTAAACAGCATTCTACAAATGGCGGTTTTCTATGTGAAGAGAAACAGGCAATCCAAACTTCAAATGATATAAGTGAAGCACATGAAGCATTCTATAAAGCCATACTCAAAAGATTTAAGTGAAGTGCAATGAGCATTCTATAAATCAACCAAGGGCTATCTCATAACAGCATGGTGCATAAAATAAAAGTGAAAACTAAATGCAAAAGACGCTCCAATACTTGCACATATCGCATGAACGAAACGAATCGGAAAACATATCGATACTTGTTGAAGAAAGAGGGGATGCCTTCCAGGGCATACCCAAGCTTAAACGCTTGAGTCTTCTTGAATATTTACTTGGGGTGCCTTGGGAATCCCCAAGCTTGATCTCTTGCCTCTCTTCCTTTTCCTCATATCAAGACCTCCTCCATTAGACACTTCATCCACACAAAACTTCAACAGAAAACTCGGTAAGATCTGTTAGTATAATAAAGAAAATTACTACTCTAATTACTGTAGCAAACCAATTCATATTTTGTTTTTGCATTGTGTCTACTGTAATATAACTCTTTCATGGCTTAAATCCACTGATATAAATTGATAGATTCATCAAAACAAACAAACTATGCATCAAAAACAGAATCTGTCAAAAACAGAACAGTCTGTAGCAATCTGAACGTTCACCATACTTCTGATACCCCAAAAATTCTACTAAAATTAGGAAAAATAAACAATTTGTACATCAAGACATTGCAGAAATAATCAGAACCGTTTGATGTTCCAGTTAAAAATGTAAAATCGCGGACTATAGCCAAAGTTTCTGTCCTGCATCGTACAAACCAACAAGCATTGTAAACATCCTAAAGGCAAACCTTGGCACATTATTTTTATAATACAATGGAATTATACAAGGGGATTATTATTTTTGATGAAAAGTTTCTGTAATCAAGATTCATAAAAGTTTCCGTGAGCATGAACAAAGTTCAAGGCTAGTCCCACTTCAATAATGCTTGTCTTTCTCACTTTCACTTTCCTTTTTGAAAAGTGTTGGGTTCCCCTCTTTATTTTTTGTGTTTTTAAACTATATAAAAGCACTCAAAAGAAATAAATGACTCTCTAAAACTTCCGGGCTGTCTCCCTGGCAGCGCTTTCTTTAAAGCCATTAAGCTAGGCATATAGTGCTCAAGTAATGGATCCACCCGGATCCCAAGGTATATCAAAGCCAATTTTAATTAACAATGATTTGTAATTTAGTAGTGAGCACAAAGTAACATATATCATGCAACAACGAAGTCTAACTCTCTTCCTATGCATCGGCATGTCATAAAAGAACAATTCATGCACACATAGTAAAGGCCAATGCGTAGTATAAGCAATTTCTTGCAATTCTATTGTGTTGGAAACATAGAGAGGTGAAGATATAGTATAAGCAATTTCTTGCAATTCTATTGTGTTGGAAACATAGAGAGGTGAAGATATAGTTACTCTCTCATAAGTAGGAGCAGCAAGCACAAGCATATTATATCTATCAAAATCATCATGTGCAATGGTAAGAGGCAACCCATCAAAATAATCCTTAATAAGCACAAACTTCTCCAATATAGTGTAGTTGGGAGAATTCAAAAAGATAATAGAACTATCATGCATGGGTGCAATAGAAACAATTTCATGTTTAACATAAGGAACTATAGCAAGTTCATCTCCATAAGCATAATTCATATTGGCATCTTGGCCACAAGCATAGCAAGCATAATAAAAAAGGGATATTTCAAGAGAATCAATGGGATCATAACAATTATCATAGCAATCATCCTTCGGTAAGCACGAAGGGAAATTAAAAAATGTGTGAGTTGAAGAGTTACTCTCATTAGAAGATGGGAACGGGTATCTAATCCGCTCTTCCTCCTTTTGTTCTTCGCTCTCCTCATATTATTTTTCATCCAATTGTCACACCCTAGCTAGTCATGCATTAGAGTGTTGCATCATGTTTACTCTTTCATCAGAAACTTGAAATGGGGATGACAGAACCCCCAGTCCCCTCTGAAACCAACTAGGGTTTACTAAAATAATTTTCAATGAACCTGAAATGCCCTTCTAAAATGCCCATCATTTTTGTCTTGGTTCAGAACCTCTGCCAAAAGTGGTGCACATTTTCCTAGGCCATCTTAGGGTTTTTGAATTAATTCATAAATATTTGAATTTGGGCATTTAAAATTATATAAAATATTTAAATGCTCAAATACCTCCAAACTAAAATGTTTCATGTTGGAAATAATCCAACTATGGACCAGGAGTGATTTGGTGATTTTTGAAGTTGCCTAGGTATTTTATTAAATTCAACAAAGTTGCAGATATATTAAATAAAAACAGAAACAGAAAAAAAGGGGAAAGCTTACCTGGCGCCTGCCCCCGGCCCACCTGCCGGCCCAGCCCAGCACCGCTCCAGCGAGCTGCTTGCCGGCCAGGCAGGCAGGCAGGTGCCCGACGGCGACCGTGGCGTGCGCCACGCACCTGCTCGCCGCCTCGCCGTTCCCCTCGCCAGGTGACGTCGTGGATCGGTCTCTCTCTCTCCCCCGAACCCCCCAGACACCCCCTCTCCTCTCCAGCTCCTCCTCCTCGCACGCCCCAGCCATGGCCGACGCCATCGCCGCCACCCCCTCGCCGTAGCCACGCCCTCCGACCACCCCACGCCGTCTCACCGTGTCCAGGAGCTCCGCCGCTGTCCACTTCATCGAGCAGCCGAGCCCCGAGCGCTCGCAACGCCCGAGACCACCGCACCGACCTCGCCCGAGCTCACCGTCGCCGGAGATCCCCTTCAACGCCGTCGTCGCTCCGGTCCATCTCCGGCCGCACCAAGGACTCCGTCGCACTCACTGTGAGCTTAGCCATCTTCCCCTCCCTTCCGTTCTTGCTCCTGAGCCGTGTAGCAACCTCCCGGAGCTCAACCGCACCCACCGCCGTGGAGCTCGTCGCCGACGTGCTCCCGGTCATCCTCCGGCCACAAGATGGTGTCCATCTTACTCACCAAGTCCCGCAGCACCTAGCTAGCTACTCCACGAGCCTCACCGAACCCTCTAGCGTCAAGTTCGTCTTCGGCCGAACCCCGGTGGCCGCCAAGGTCGTCGCCGGCGCCAACTCCGGCCACCCCGACCCCAACGGACTCCGCCAAGAGCTGCGGTTTGTCCTCAGCTCCACTCCGGTGATCTCTGCGGCCCATTTGGTGGCCGGAATAGCCAAAACCACTCCCGCCGCCGCGTCGGGCTCGCCGGCGGCTAAACGCCGGTGCAGCCGACCCGGGTTTGACCACGGGTGGGCCCTGGTTGACTCCCCTGAGTCAATGACAGGTGGGGCCCAGCCCTGTTAATTAAATAGGATTAGTTTTAATTAAATTTTAATTAAAATAATCACCCTGACATGCGGGACCCACTGTCAGGTTTGACCTGGACCAGTTCCGTTGACCTGCTGACGTCACACTGACGTCAGGCTGACGCAGTAATTGATTTTCTGGATTTAATTTAAATCAGGAAATTCCAGAATATTATTTAAACTTCAAAAATTCATAACTTTTATTCTGTAACTCCAAATTGGACAAATTATATATGAAAAATGATCAGAAAAATCCAATCTATCCATCTGTACTATTTTCATGCATGATCAAACAAGTTAAATTGATGTTTTAAGCAGAACAAGGAAAAGCACTTTAAAAGGCCATATTTGAATTTGAAATTTGAATCCTTGATTCAAATTTGTTCAAACCCTTCTGGTTTTAGTTGCATTAGCCCAATACACTCATTTTGCCATGTCTCATGCATGCATCATATTGTTGCATACTGTTTGGTAATGTTTGTGAATGGGTGCTCTCTGCGGCAGGTTCTGTCCCCGAAGAGTACCGTGATTACCCTAACGAAGAACCGTATCAGTGCATCGAACCATCAGGCAAGCAACCAACCATTTGATCATATCGATACAATCCCATGTTCTCGCTCCTGCCCTCTTTTACTGCATTAAGACAACGCGTTTCAAACTGCTGTGTGCTACGGTAGTTGAACCCATTTCCTCTGCATGACCTGTCATTGCCACAGTAACTAGATGAAACCCACTAGCATGTGTAGGAGTTGTTTGAGCCATATGTATGTGTTGTTCCTACCTTGCCATGCCTGCTATGCTTAGAGTCGTGTCAGGTCTGGTTCATCTGGGTGATGGGCTAGAGTGAAATGTTTATGTCGGTAATGAGAGTGGTGTGGTGAACACGATTTGGTAAAGGTATCGATGAGAGGCCATGTAGGAGTACATGGTGGGTTGTTTCATTGAAGCCGACCTTAAGCACTGAGATCTGTATGTGTGATTTAAGAATCAGCTACTACCATGCATTGGGCCCGTAACCAATGGACCCTCTCGGCTTCTTATTCACCCTAGTTCTCCGTCCAGGAGTTGCAAGTAGTTTCTGGTGTTTGTAGCCTACTGGAGGCCGTGGACAGCGCTGACCGTAGGGGTGGGCTGTGATGCGGTAGGTACGTGGCACGGTGTACCGAATACCCGTTAGGTATCTCGGGAACCCTGTTCACATCGTTCGGGGCCGTATGGGAAACCTCGGCCGGACTCCCTGCGGATGGAACCTGGATAGGCGATAAACCTGGACTGGAGGCTTAGGTGATTAGGTAGGTCGTGGCCGACACCCACGTTGGGCTTCCGCTTGAAGGTTGCCGAGTACATGTCGTGTAAACGACGGTAAGTGGTGAGAGCGTGTATGAAGAAGTACACCCCTGCAGGGTTAACATGATCTATTCGAATAGCCGCGTCCGCGGTAAAGGACTACTTGGTTGCCTATACAGTTCATAGACAAGTAAATGGAAACTACTAAAAGCCTCAAGATAAGTGTGAGTGCCGAGGATGGCTCTTCTGTAGGAAGACGGAGGTGGATCCTCGGTAGTGTATTGAAGTGGTGAGTAGTGGACTCGTGTGCGCAAAACCATTTCAAGTTGGAGTATCGTAGGTTAGCCTAGCCAAGAGTCAAAGCTAGCTTGCTGCAATAACTCCACCAACCCTTCTTGATACTATGCATGTATGTAGGATCTGATGTAAGTCTTGCTGAGTACCTTTGTACTCATGTTGCTATAATCTACATTTTTACAGAAGACACTGCAACCCCTTCTGATGGGTTCTATGTAGACGTTGACATCAACGAGTAGGCTAAAGACCCAGGTGGTGACCCTGAGCTTGTGAAGGACCACATAGTATAGTTAGGCTTTCCAAGCCTCTTTTATTTTACTAGTTGTTTGTACTCAGACAAGTTACTTCCGCTGCTGGTTTGTATGACTGTATGACTTGTATGTGGGGTCGTGAGACCCGTACCTTTGTGTATGTTATGTATGGCTCCCTGAGCCTTAAATAAAGTACTTGTGTCATAGAGTCATGTTGTGATGCTTCGTTGTATTTGCACATATCGAGCATATTGTGTGTATGATTGAAATGCTTGGTATGTGTGGGATCTGACTATCTAGTTGTTTATCTTTAGTAGCCTCTCTTACCGGGAAATGTCTCCTAGTGTTACCGCTGAGCCATGGTAGCTTGCTACTGCTCTGGAACACTTAGGCTGGCCGGCATGTGTCCTTCTTCGTTCCTGTGTCTGTCCCTTCGGGGAAATGTCACGCTTTGAGTACCGGAGTCCTGTTAGCCCGCTACAGCCCGGTTTACCGGAGTCCTGCTAGCCCAGTGCTACAGCCCGGACCCACTTGCTGATGACCGACACGTTCGAAGCTGGGTCATGAATGCCTGTCCCTGTAAGTCTGTGCCACTTTGGGTTTACGACTAGTCATGTCAGCCCGGGCTCTTTATCATATAGATGCTAGCGACACTATCATATACGTGAGCCAAAAGGCGCAAACGGTCCCGGGCAAAGGTAAGGCGACACCCGTGAGGATACCGTGCGTGAGGCCGCAAAGTGATATGAGGTGTTACCGGCTAGATCGATGTGACATCGAGTCGGGGTCTTGACAGCGTTGGCATCAGAGCCGGACTGCCTGTAGGTTCTCCAAGCCAAACTGGTCGATGTTGAGTCTAGAAATTCTTTAGTTATATGTAGGGGAATTGTTTGTGGGATGGAACGTAAGGCTCTTTTTACTCCTTTATCTTATGACATTCTGATCTGAGTCAGTCCATTCTTCCACCAGGGGTTAAGGAATTAGGACCTATTCTCTCTATCAGGATCACGTGTTACTAATCAGTAGTACCTTATAAGTTTGATGGATACAAGCCTAGTTCAGTTCTACTACCACATTATGTTGTTAGAACGGATTCAGAACCTTGTTATGATGATGATGAGTGTGTGTGTAATCCTTTGTCAAATGTCTCAAAATCCTTCTTGAGCATTTACAGCTGTTATGCTGCCGAAATTTTGCTAGAAATTCTAATGCCCTTGCATTATGATTGTGCTTTCAGATGGCCACTCCGACCTCAATCAAGTGGTTCGCCTGACTCGATGTCTAGATGTACCTGGCCATACTGCCAAGTTGGTCAGGGTAATGACTGAGGCTGGATACCGCTGGTATCCTGAGTACACGGTCGAAGAGCAATTCCGAGACTTTAATCAAAGCCAGTATCTCTGCACTGTCAGGATATTTCCATCTTATCCTGGATCCACCGAGCCTCTTCACTGCTCTTATGGACTCGGGGTTACCATTGAGATGGCTGTGCAGGACGCCGCCTACTCTATGATGACCATTATGCGAGTCAGATCTGGTATATTTCGGGACTCTGATTTCCGGTATATGCCAGGATCACTTCCGGGAGCACAAGGGTATCTCCAGGCTATCTATGCTGACCCCACCCAGGAGGATTCACGGACTCGCACCACTGCCGAGATGCTCGAGGATAAGGACCGTGAAAATCGGGCCTTGAGGTTAGAGCTCTTCAATACCCGTGCTGACCACTGGGCCACTTTGACTCGGTTCGCACCGGCGGTGCAAGCTGGATATTCAGATATGCGCGATCTCTATCCTGTGAGATCCGCTCTGCCAGACGTGATGGTTTGGCGTGATGTAGGAGGCATCACCCCACCTCGCGGTCCCCGCAGGCCACCGTTTGTTGGTCCAAGGCCTCATCCTAGCCCCTATGGTCCACAAGCTCCGCAAGATCGTCTGTTTCCGGATGATCATGTTGAGCTCCCAGGCTATGGAGGTGACTTTTACGAGGACTACTACGGATCGGTCTGAGTTAGTGGTAGTATCACTAGTTCGCACTAGCTGTGTCGTCTATCGTCCCGCGTGACTCGTGGGATATGACCTAGTTTGTACTCTTTCCGGAGGTGTAGAAGAATAATGTATAGGAGCTTGGAATGCCTCCGATGAGATGTAATCCTTTTCTCACCGTAATAGTACTTTGTTTGGTCTTGTACTAAACCCTGTATGGTGTGTATGACGATGGAATAAAAGAAGCAGTTTCTGTTTTTACCATGTCATACGGATGATCATCTTGCATTTCGAGTTATTCCTTACATTCTGTATCCTATGTCGGAATTTTATCATTCTGACTAAATCATTGTCTTGTTACCTAGGATGGTCAACACGCGCGCTAACCCTGCTTCTCAAGACCAGGCCGAAGGCAGTGAAGGCAGAAATGAAAATCTGTCTCATCCTCCTTCACTAGCCGAGGTTATGATGGAAGCTGAGAGAAACAAGCGGGAAACCAACCGTTTGTTGGAGCGTATTGAACAAAACACGACACACCATCAGAGGACTAACGTGGTGTCACTCAGTGATTTTATCAAATTACATCCACCCACGTTCCACCACTCCGTCGAGCCTCTCGACGCTGATGACTGGCTTCGCAGTATCTCTCATAAACTGCGTTCCGCGCTGGTAGCGGAGGCTGACAAGGTCACCTTTGCTGCATATCATCTTGAAGGCCCCGCCAGTCTATGGTGGGAAAATTATGGAGCTATGCGCCCAGCGGGCCATGTCACTACTTGGGCTGAGTTCAGCGAGGCTTTCCGTGAACATCACATTCCGGAGGGTCTCATGGACCGCAAACGTGAAGAATTTTGCAGTTTCACCCAAGGCCGACTGTCTGTGGATGCTTACAGCAGGGAGTTTGGTAACCTCGCACGATATGCAACCGAGGAAGTTTCTACTGACGCCAAGAAGCAAGCAAGGTTCCGTAAGGGCCTTAGTCCTGAGCTTCGCCGCGACCTCCGTCTGCATGAGTGCACATCTTTTCAGAAACTTGTCAACAAAGCCATCAGTGCTGAAACTGGTCAGACTGACTATGACGCAACACGCAAGCATGGCCGTGATATGGGTTCCTCATCCGGTGCTGGTCCTCAGAAGCGCCGCGTGTGGGTACCCAACACCGCCGTGCCACCCAGGTTCACACCGAGGCCATCCTTCCAGGCGCCTCGCCCCGTTCAGCAGTCTGCACCGGCCAAGCCCTATGGGGGTACAACTAGCAATGCTCCTCCACGTACCAGTTCCGTGACTTGTTTCAAGTGTGGGGAATCTGGCCACTATATGCGTGAGTGTCCCCAGACCAACCCCAATCAATCTGCTAAAGCTGTTGGCCGTGGCAAGCCGACAGGAAAAATATTCCACGCCAAGCCGGTCACCGCTTCACGTGGCCATGTCAATTGTATTTCTGCCGAAGAAGCTCAAGAGGATCCCAACGTCGTTCTCGGTACGCTTCTTGTTAATTGCCACCCGGCATCTGTTCTTTTCGATACAGGAGCCCCTCATTCTTTTATATCTGAAAATTATGCTCGTTTGCATAACGTCGCATTCGGTGATATGCCAACCTCTATGGTAATTCAAACTCCGGGATCCAAATGGCAAACTTCTCGAGTAAGCCATGGAAATGAAATCCAAGTCGACAGACTTGTTTTCCTCGCGTCTTTGATAGCCCTTAAATCTTCAGATATTAATATCATTTTGGGTATGGACTGGATGTCGGCTCATCATGCCCAAATTGATTGCTTCTCTAGGACTGTTCAACTCACCCATCCTTCGGGGAAGATAGTCAATGTCTTGACCCGAATAGCCAAGCGACAATTATATTCTCTTAACGCCAGCCCTTTGCCAGACCTTGAGGACGTTCCGGTAGTCCGTGACTTCCCGGATGTCTTCCCAGAAGAATTGCCAGGTGTTCCACCTGACAGGGATGTTGAGTTCGTAATAGACCTCATTCCAGGAACCGTTCCGATTGCTAGAAGACCTTATAAGATGGCACCCCTAGAACTAGCCGAACTTAAGAAACAACTCGATGAGTCCTTGAAAAAGGGTTTCATCCGACCTAGCTCTTCTCCGTGGGCTTGCCCCGTCCTATTCGTCAAGAAGAAGGATGGTACGGACCGGATGGTTGTAGATTACCGACCTGTCAATTTGGTCACAATCAAGAACAAATATCCGCTTCCCAGGATCAACGACCTGTATGATTAGCTCGCTGGATCCTCAGTCTTCTCCAAGATGGATTTGAGGTTGGGCTACCATCAAATCAAAATCAGAAACGGGGACATTCCTAAAACAGCCTTTGTTACTCGTTATGGCCAATACGAGTACACCGTCATGTCCTTCGGATTAACCAACGCTCCAGCCACCTTTTCTCGGTTAATGAACTCAATCTTCATGGAGTATTTGGATAAATTCGTCGTGGTTTACCTCGATGATATACTCATCTACTCCAAGAACGAGGAAGAACATGCCGAACATCTAAGGCTAGTGTTGCAGAAACTTCGAGAGCATCGCCTTTATGCCAAATTTTCTAAATGTGAATTCTGGTTGTCAGAAGTGACCTATTTGGGTCATGTAATATCTGGTAAAGGTATTGCTGTTAACCCTGACCGAGTTCAAGCCGTCCTTAATTGGACTCCACCTGAATCGGTCAAGCAAGTTCGGAGTTTTCTGGGCTTAGCGAGCTATTGTTGTTGCTTTGTCGAGAACTTCTCCAAAGTTGCCAAACCTCTAACCAAACTCCTCAAGAAAGATAAGAAGTTCGAGTGGACTCCACAATGTGAGCACAGCTTTCAGGAACTGAAAAGACGCCTGACCTCTGCTCCCGTACTGGTACCGCCAGACTTCTCCAAGGACTTTGTTATCTACTGCGATGCCTCGCGACAAGGACTAGGTTGCATTCTCATGCAAGATCGACACGTAATTGCCTACGCTTCACGGCAATTGCACCCACATGAGGAGAATTATCCCACTCATGATCTAGAGCTTGCAGCCGTAGTCTATGCACTTAAAACCTGGCGACATTACCTCCTCGGTAACCGTTGCGAAATATTCACTGATCACCAAAGCCTGAAGTACATTTTCACCCAACCGGATCTAAATCTCAGGCAAAGACGTTGGGTTGAATTGATCACAGACTTCGACTTAGGAATAACCTACACCCCAGGGAAAGCCAACGTCATGGCTGATGCGCTAAGTCGTAAATCTTATTGTAACAATCTGATGCTACAACAAAGTCAACCGCTTCTCCATGAGGAATTTCGGAAGCTTAACCTTCACATTGTATCTCAAGGTTTTCTTTCCACCTTGGTGGCAAAACCTACCCTTACGGATCAGATTATCGAAGCACAGAAGGTAGATCCGGGAATCTCCCGCATCAAGAGAAACATTCAGAAAGGAATTGCGAATTGCTTCTCCATTAACGATCAAGAGGTCGTATACTTCGGAAATCGACTAGTGGTTCCCAAAGTGCGAAACCTGAGGCGATTGATCCTTAAGGAAGCTCATGAATCTCCTCTCACCATTCATCCCGGTAGCACTAAGATGTATCAGGACCTACGCCAGAGGTTCTGGTGGACTAGGATGAAGAGAGAAATTGCTCAGTATATTGCTAATTGCAACGTCTGTCGTCGAGTAAAAGCAGAGCATCAACGGCCTGCTGGCACCCTTCAACCCCTAGCTATTCCTGAATGGAAATGGGATAAAATTGGCATGGATTTCATTACCGGTTTTCCCAGGACCAAGAGAGGGAATAATGCTATTTTCGTCGTGGTCGATCGTCTTTCCAAAGTAGCCCATTTCCTACCTGTTCGTGAGAGTATAACCGCTAGTCAGCTGGCAGACTTATACATCTCCCGAATAGTGTCCCTCCATGGTGTTCCTTTGGAAATTAACTCGGATCGAGGAAGTCTTTTCACCTCTCGATTTTGGGAAAGTTTCCAAAATGCTATGGGAACCCGTCTCTCCTTTAGCACCGCCTTCCACCCTCAGTCGAGCGGTCAAGTGGAACGCGTCAACCAGATTCTAGAAGACATGCTTAGAGCCTCTGTTATCTCATTCGGAATGGATTGGGAGAAGTGCCTTCCATTTGCCGAATTCGCTTATAACAACAGCTATCAATCTAGCTTGGGTAAAGCCCCTTTTGAAGTTCTCTATGGACGACGGTGTCGAACACCCCTTAACTGGTCAGAGACCGGGGAAAGACAATTCTTTGGCCCGGATATGATTCAGGAAGCAGAAGAACAAGTTCGTATCGTTCGTGAAAAGTTGAAAACAGCTCAATCTCGTCAAAAGAGTCAATATGACCGAAAACATAAGGCTATGACTTTCGAGGTTGACGAGAAGGCTTATCTTCGGGTCACCCCTCTGAAGGGAACCCATCGTTTCGGTATCAAAGGCAAATTGGCTCCTCGTTACATTGGACCTTTTCGCATTCTCGCCAAACGAGGAGAAGTTGCCTACCAGCTGGAACTACCTCCGCATCTCTCCAGAGTCCACGATGTCTTCCACGTTTCTCAACTCAGGCGTTGCTTCTCGGATCCTATCCGTGGAGTGGACTACGAAACGCTTGATCTCCAAGATAATCTTACATATCGAGAGTACCCCATTCGTATCCTCGATCAGGCCGAACGTACCACTCGACGTCATAATATCAAGTTTCTCAAGGTTCAATGGTCGTACCATTCTGAGGATGAAGCAACTTGGGAAAGGGAGGATCGTCTTCGACTCGAGTACCCCGCCTTCTTCCCGGAGGAACCCAAATCTCGGGACGAGATTCTTTTGAGTGGGGGTGAGTTGTCACACCCTAGCTAGTCATGCATTAGAGTGTTGCATCATGTTTACTCTTTCATCAGAAACTTGAAATGGGGATGACAGAACCCCCAGTCCCCTCTGAAACCAACTAGGGTTTACTAAAATAATTTTCAATGAACCTGAAATGCCCTTCTAAAATGCCCATCATTTTTTGTCTTGGTTCAGAACCTCTGCCAAAAGTGGTGCACATTTTCCTAGGCCATCTTAGGGTTTTTGAATTAATTCATAAATATTTGAATTTGGGCATTTAAAATTATATAAAATATTTAAATGCTCAAATACCTCCAAACTAAAATGTTTCATGTTGGAAATAATCCAACTATGGACCAGGAGTGATTTGGTGATTTTTGAAGTTGCCTAGGTATTTTATTAAATTCAACAAAGTTGCAGATATATTAAATAAAAACAGAAACAGAAAATTATATAACAGGAGGAGCTTACCTGGGCTCCTCCACTGTGCGGCCCAGCCAGCTGGCCGGCCCAGCCAGCAGCCGGCCCAGCCCACCACTGCAGCCCTCCGTCGTCTTCCTCCCCTCGCCCCGAAGCTGCTGCGTGCTCGCACGCGCACGGCCGCGCGGCCACCTCCTGCTTGCCGACGAGCTCCTGGCCGCGTGGACGACTCCCGCAGGCCGTCCCGATCCCCCCCTGCTCTCTCTCACTCTCTCCCGACTCTTCCCTCCTCTCCCTCGCTCTCTCTCTCACACGGCCGAGCACCACCGTCGCCGCCATTCGCCGTAGCAGCCATCTCCGGCCACCCCTCGCTCCCCCGACTAGCTCAGAAGCTCCGCCACGACCCCCTCTTCCTCCCCACCGCTCCACAGCTCCCCGGAAGCCCTGCATCGCCGCCACGTCGCCGTTCCCCTCTTCGGGCTCCGACCATCGTCGCCGTCGAATTCGTCGTCTCCGGCGCGTCCCCGAGCCCGCTTCGACGCCCACTGCAACCGCGGTGAGCTACGCCACCGTTTCCCCCTCTCCTCCCCCTCGTTCCCCCACCGTAGCCTCCTCCCCACCACGGCCGAACCTCCACCGTCGCCGAGCTCGCCGTCGACGCACTCCGGTGACCATTTGGTCACCCCGGCGAGTCCAACGAGTTCGCAAGACCCCGTAGAGCATCCCTAGCGCCTCGCTTCGCTCGACTTCGAGCTCCAACCCTGTTCCCGTGCACGACCGAACCCCGGCGGCCGCAGCCGAGCTCGCCGCCGTCGACTCCGGCCACCCCGACCCCAACGGACTCCGCCAAGAGCTGCGGGTTGTCCTCAGCTCCACTCCGGTGGTCTCCGCGGCCCATTTGGTGGCCGAAATGGCCAAAACCACTCCCGCCGCCGTGTCGGGCTCGCCGGCGGCTAAACGCCGGTGCAGCCGACCCGGGTTTGACCACGGGTGGGCCCTGGTTGACTCCCCTGAGTCAATGACAGGTGGGGCCCAGCCCTGTTAATTAAACAGGATTAGTTTTAATTAAATTTTAATTAAAATAATCACCCTGACATGCGGGACCCACTGTCAGGTTTGACCTGGACCAGTTCCGTTGACCTGCTGACGTCACACTGACGTCAGGCTGACGCAGTAATTGATTTTCTGGATTTAATTTAAATCAGGAAATTCCAGAATATTATTTAAACTTCAAAAATTCATAACTTTTATTCTGTAACTCCAAATTGGACAAATTATATATGAAAAATGATCAGAAAAATCCAATCTATCCATCTGTACTATTTTCATGCATGATCAAACAAGTTAAATTGATGTTTTAAGCAGAACAAGGAAAAGCACTTTAAAAGGCCATATTTGAATTTGAAATTTGAATCCTTGATTCAAATTTGTTCAAACCCTTCTGGTTTTAGTTGCATTAGCCCAATACACTCATTTTGCCATGTCTCATGCATGCATCATATTGTTGCATACTGTTTGGTAATGTTTGTGAATGGGTGCTCTCTGCGGCAGGTTCTGTCCCCGAAGAGTACCGTGATTACCCTAACGAAGAACCGTATCAGTGCATCGAACCATCAGGCAAGCAACCAACCATTTGATCATATCGATACAATCCCATGTTCTCGCTCCTGCTCTCTTTTACTGCATTAAGACAACGCATTTCAAACTGCTGTGTGCTACGGTAGTTGAACCCATTTCCTCTGCATGACCTGTCATTGCCACAGTAACTAGATGAAACCCACTAGCATGTGTAGGAGTTGTTTGAGCCATATGTATGTGTTGTTCCTACCTTGCCATGCCTGCTATGCTTAGAGTCGTGTCAGGTCTGGTTCATCTGGGTGATGGGCTAGAGTGAAATGTTTATGTCGGTAATGAGAGTGGTGTGGTGAACACGATTTGGTAAAGGTATCAATGAGAGGCCATGTAGGAGTACATGGTGGGTTGTTTCATTGAAGCCGACCTTAAGCACTGAGATCTGTATGTGTGATTTAAGAATCAGCTACTACCATGCATTGGGCCCGAAACCAATGGACCCTCTCGGCTTCTTATTCACCCTAGTTCTCCGTCCAGGAGTTGCAAGTAGTTTCTGGTGTTTGTAGCCTACTGGAGGCCGTGGACAGCGCTGACCGTAGGGGTGGGCTGTGATGCGGTAGGTACGTGGCACGGTGTACCGAATACCCGTTAGGTATCTCGGGAACCCTGTTCACATCGTTCGGGGCCGTATGGGAAACCTCGGCCGGACTCCCTGCGGATGGAACCTGAATAGGCGATAAACCTGGACTGGAGACTTAGGTGATTAGGTAGGTCGTGGCCGACACCCACGTTGGGCTTCCGCTTGAAGGTTGCCGAGTACATGTCGTGTAAACGACGGTAAGTGGTGAGAGCGTGTATGAAGAAGTACACCCCTGCAGGGTTAACATGATCTATTCGAATAGCCGCGTCCGCGGTAAAGGACTACTTGGTTGCCTATACAGTTCATAGACAAGTAAACGGAAACTGCTAAAAGCCTCAAGATAAGTGTGAGTGCCGAGGATGGCTCTTCCGTAGGAAGACGGAGGTGGATCCTCGGTAGTGTATTGAAGTGGTGAGTAGTGGACTCGTGTGCGCAAAACCATTTCAAGTTGGAGTATCGTAGGATAGTCTAGCCAAGAGTCAAAGCTGGCTTGCTGCAATAACTCCACCAACCCTTCTTGATAAAATGCATGTATGTAGGATCTGATGTAAGTCTTGCTGAGTACCTTTGTACTCATGTTGCTATAATCTGCATTTATAGAAGACGCTGCAACCCCTTCTGATGGGTTCTATGTAGACGTTGACATCAACGAGTAGGCTAAAGACCCAGGTGGTGACCCTGAGCTTGTGAAGGACCACGTAGTATAGTTAGGCTTTCCAAGCCTCTTTTATTTTACTAGTTGTCTGTACCCAGACAAGTTACTTCCGCTGCTGGTTTGTATGACTGTATGACTTGTATGTTGGGTCGTGAGACCCGTACCTTTGTGTATGTTATGTATGGCTCCCTGAGCCTTAAATAAAGTACTTGTGTCGTAGAGTCATGTTGTGATGCTTCGTTGTATTTGCACATATCGAGCATATTGTGTGTATGATTGAAATGCTTGGTATGTGTGGGATCTGACTATCTAGTTGTTTATCTTTAGTAGCCTCTCTTACCGGGAAATGTCTCCTAGTGTTACCGCTGAGCCATGGTAGCTTGCTACTGCTCTGGAACACTTAGGCTGGCCGGCATGTGTCCTTCTTCGTTCCTGTGTCTGTCCCTTCTGGGAAATGTCACGCTTTGAGTACCGGAGTCCTGCTAGCCCAGTGCTACAGCCCGGACCCACTTGCTGATGACCGACACGTTCGAAGCTGGGTCATGGATGCCTGTCCCTGTAAGTCTGTGCCACTTTGGGTTTACGACTAGTCATGTCAGCCCGGGCTCTTTATCATATGGATGCTAGCGACACTATCATATACGTGAGCCAAAAGGCGCAAACGGTCCCGGGCAAAGGTAAGGCGACACCCGTGAGGATACCGTGCGTGAGGCCGCAAAGTGATATGAGGTGTTACCGGCTAGATCGATGTGACATCGAGTCGGGGTCTTGACAGCGTTGGCATCAGAGCCGGACTGCCTGTAGGTTCTCCAAGCCAAACTGGTCGATGTTGAGTCTAGAAATTCTTTAGTTATATGTAGGGGAATTGTTTGTGGGATGGAACGTAAGGCTCTTTTTACTCCTTTATCTTATGACATTCTGATCTGAGTCAGTCCATTCTTCCACCAGGGGTTAAGGAATTAGGACCTATTCTCTCTATCAGGATCACGTGTTACTAATCAGTAGTACCTTATAAGTTTGATGGATACAAGCCTAGTTCAGTTCTACTACCACATTATGTTGTTAGAACGGATTCAGAACCTTGTTATGATGATGATGAGTGTGTGTGTAATCCTTTGTCAAATGTCTCAAAATCCTTCTTGAGCATTTACAGCTGTTATGCTGCCGAAATTTTGCTAGAAATTCTAATGCCCTTGCATTATGATTGTGCTTTCAGATGGCCACTCGCGACCTCAATCAAGTGGTTCACCTGACTCGATGCCTAGATGTACCTGGCCATACTGCCAAGTTGGTCAGGGTAATGACTGAGGCTGGATACCGCTGGTATCCTGAGTACACGGTCGAAGAGCAATTCCGAGACTTTAATCAAAGCCAGTATCTCTGCACTGTCAGGATATTTCCATCTTATCCTGGATCCACCGAGCCTCTTCACTGCTCTTATGGACTCGGGGTTACCATTGAGATGGCTGTGCAGGACGCCGCCTACTCTATGATGACCATTATGCGAGTCAGATCTGGTATATTTCGGGACTCTGATTTCCGGTATATGCCAGGATCACTTCCGGGAGCACAAGGGTATCTCCAGGCTATCTATGCTGACCCCACCCAGGAGGATTCACGGACTCGCACCACTGCCGAGATGCTCGAGGATAAGGACCGTGAAAATCGGGCCTTGAGGTTAGAGCTCTTCAATACCCGTGCTGACCACTGGGCCACTTTGACTCGGTTCGCACCGGCGGTGCAAGCTGGATATTCAGATATGCGCGATCTCTATCCTGTGAGATCCGCTCTGCCAGACGTGATGGTTTGGCGTGATGTAGGAGGCATCACCCCACCTCGCGGTCCCCGCAGGCCACCGTTTGTTGGTCCAAGGCCTCATCCTAGCCCCTATGGTCCACAAGCTCCGCAAGATCGTCTGTTTCCGGATGATCATGTTGAGCTCCCAGGCTATGGAGGTGACTTTTACGAGGACTACTACGGATCGGTCTGAGTTAGTGGTAGTATCACTAGTTCGCACTAGCTGTGTCGTCTATCGTCCCGCGTGACTCGTGGGATATGACCTAGTTTGTACTCTTTCCGGAGGTGTAGAAGAATAATGTATAGGAGCTTGGAATGCCTCCGATGAGATGTAATCCTTTTCTCACCGTAATAGCACTTTGTTTGGTCTTGTACTAAACCCTGTATGGTGTGTATGACGATGGAATAAAAGAAGCAGTTTCTGTTTTTACCATGTCATACGGATGACCATCTTGCATTTCGAGTTATTCCTTACATTCTGTATCCTATGTCGGAATTTTATCATTCTGACTAAATCATTGTCTTGTTACCTAGGATGGTCAACACGCGCGCTAACCCTGCTTCTCAAGAGCAGGCCGAAGGCAGTGAAGGCAGAAATGAAAATCTGCCTCATCCTCCTTCACTAGCCGAGGTTATGATGGAAGCTGAGAAAACCCAAAAAAAATTAGTTAGTTTACTTTCCATGCTATAGTAGTAGTAATTAAAAGAAAACCCAAAAATATTTCTCGTTCTTCTTTTGCTTGTTGGGAGCTTTCCCGCGTAAATAGTTTTATTTTTTTCTTTCCTTTGGGGGTCGACGGGAGAAGACCATAATGAAAATGTCTAAGTGGCTCTCATATGCATGATTGTTGATTTAATCAAGAGCCCATATTACCTTGTCTTCTCCCTTGAATTGAATGCTTGCAGATTCCAGCTTAGTCCAATGCACGTGCACTATTATTATTATACACATCATTCGGTCGTGCAAGTGAAAGGCAATAATGACGATATATGATGGACTGATTGAGATGAGAGAAGCTGGTATGAACTCTACCTCTCTTGTTTTTGTAAATATGATTAGTTCATGGTTCCTGATTCAGCATATTATGAATGAACATGTTTGCAATGACAATTAGAGATTATAGTTGCTTATGCCATGCTTAATTAGCTAGGAGCTTATAATGGTTTACCTTGCGCGCCAACATGCTATTAAAATGGTTGTGATGTGGTATGATAGGGTGGTATCCTCCTTTGAATGATTCGAGTGACTTGACTTGGCACATGTTAACGCATGTAGTTGAAACAAAATCAACATAGCCTTCACGATATTTATATTCATGGTGGATTATATCCTACTCATGCTTGCACTCGGTGTTGATTAATTTCAATGCATGTTCATGACTGTTGTCGCTCTCTTAGTTGGTCGCTTCCCAGTCTCTTGCTAGCCTTCACCTGTACTAAGCGGGAATACTGCTTGTGCACCCAAACTCCATAAACCCCAAAGTTATTCCATATGAGTCCACCATACCTTCCTATATGCAGTATCTACCTGCCGTTCCAAGTTAATTTGTACGTGCCAAACTCCAAACCTTCAAATGAAATTCTGCTTTGTATGCTCGAACAGCTCATGTATCAACTAGGGTTGTCTGTATCTTCCATGTTAGGCGGGTTATTCTCAAGAGGAGTGGACTCCGCTCCTCATTCATGAGAAAATGGCTGGTCATCAGGATGCCCAGTCCCATGCTCAAATCAAATCAAAATAATTGCAAACAAAACTCCCCCAGGATTGTTGCTAGTTGGAGGCACCCGTTGTTTCGGGCAAGCCATGGATTGATGCTTGTTGGTGGTGGGGGAGTATAAACTTTACCATTCTGTTTGGGAACCGCCTATAATGTGTGTAGCATGGAAGATATCGAGATATCATAGTTGTTATGTTGACAGTGAAAGTATACTGCTCAAAATGTTATTCCTCTCTATTTCAAAATCGAGCTCTGGCACCTCTACAAATCCATGCTTCCCTCTACGAAGGTCCTATCTATTTACTTTCATGTTAAGTCATCACCCTCTTATTAAAAAGCACCTGCTGGAGAGCACCGCTGTCATTTGCATGCATTACTATTAGTTTATATTCGGTATGACTATGACTGGATCTCTTTTACCATGAATTACAATGTTTAGTCAGTCCTTGATCTTTAAAGGTGCTCTGCGTTTACATTTTGCGGTCTTAGAAAGGGCTAGCGAGATACCATCTTGTTATATCATATTATGATTGTTTTGAGAAAGTGTTGCCATCCGAGTTTTATTGTTATTGCTCGCTAGTTGATTATGCCATTGATATGAGTAAATATGAGACCTAAGTGTTACTGTGAATATGGTTAGTTCATAATCTTTGATGAAAACTTGAATGCTGGCTTTACATATTTACATTAACAAGAACAAACAGAGTTTGTAAAAGTTTTTCTTTATTTTTAGTTTGTCAACAGAATTGCTTGAGGACAAGCAAAGGTTTAAGCTTGGGGGAGTTGATACGTCTCTGTCATATCTACTTTTCCAAACACTTTTGCCCTTGTTTTGGACTCTAACTTGCATGATTTGAATGGAACTAACCCGGACTGACGTTGTTTTCAGCAGAACTGCCATGGTGTTATTTTTGTGTAGAAATAAAAGTTCTCGGAATGACCTGAAAATCCATGGAGCAACTTTTCAAAATTAATAAAAAATACTGGCGAAGGAATCAGCGTTAGGGGGCCCACACCCTGTCCACGAGGGTGGGGGGCGTCCCCTCCCCTAGGGCGCGCCCCTGCCTTGTGGGCCCCCTGGACATCCATCGAGCTCAACTCCAACTCCATATATTTGCTTTCGCGGAGAAAAAAATCAGAGAGAATTTTCATCGTGTTTTACGATACGGAGCCGCTGAGGGAGTCCTGGATTAGGGGGTATCCGGACAGCCGGACTATATACATTGTCCGGACTATCGAAGCGTGAAGATACAAGACTCAAGACTTCGGCCTGTGTCCGGATGGGACTCACCTTTGCGTGGAAGACAAGCTTGGCGATCCGGATATTAGATTTCCTTCCTTGTAACCGACTCCATGTAAACCCTAGCCCTCTCCGGTGTCTATATAAACCGGAGAGGATGGTCCTTAGAAGGCCGATCACAATTACAATCATACCATCATAGGCTAGCTCTTAGGGTTTAGCCTCTACGATCTCGTGGTAGATCTACTCTTGTACTACTCATATCTTCAATATTAATCAAGCAGGATGTAGGGTTTTACCTCCATCGAGAGGGCCTGAACCTGGGTAAACATTGTGTCCCTTGCTTCCTGTTACCATCAGCCTAAGACGCACAGATCAGGACCCCCTACCCGAGATCCGCCGGTTTTGACACCGACATTGGTGCTTTCATTGAGAGTTCCTCTGTGTCGTTGCTATAAGGCTTGATGGCTCGTCTTGTTATCAAGGACGACATCACCTCGGGAGGAATGCTAGCTGTAGGCTAGATCCTTCGACTTGGCAGCTTCATATGGCCGCCCCACTAGCTGTCGCGCCAACGGTGGCCTCTCGGGTCATCACGCATGACCTTCGCATAAATTCGGAGCTTACCAAACAGATGGATCCGGTAGAGCTCTCCTCTCTTGACGAGCTCCTGGATCGCATCGCCGCTTTGGGAGTCGCTACGGACTATGACCGGATCGGGCTTAAACCCGACCAGAGGGACATTAAATCCCCGCCGGCCACCCATGAGATAGTGGTAGTGGAGGAACCACACACGGGTCGTCCCTCAACTTTGAGGATGAATTATGTCCGGATCACCGAACTCAATAAACCGAACACCTACCCAAAGGGAGACATGACTCGAGTCCCGGACTTAGAGTCGGGCATCGGGCTGAGGAGATTGGGTGATACTCTGGACCTCAGATTGTCGGGTTCGGAACCTTCCGCGCTCCCGGGTGTCAGATCGGATCAAAATCCGGATGCAGCCAATGACACTCGCTTGGACTTAAACCGTCTCTCTCGCATCAGGCAAGAGTCCCCGGAAACGGTACACCATTACTGGGCCAGATTCCCCCTTGCGTTTAACAAGGTCGAGGACTGCCACGAGGGGACGTAGTCTCACTTTTCTGCAAAAACTGCACAAACAGAGGACTCCTTAATGCTATAAGCCGCTGTGACATAGCACACTTTGCGGACTTAGCGACCATAGTACAGAAGTACTGTGCAATGGAAAGTGCCTGGAAAACCCAAACATAATTTTGGGATAGTACGGCCCTCACCAGTACCTTGGTCCGAACTAAACGCCCGAACTCTCGTAAGTCGACCAATTCAATTCCCAAGAAACCAAAACCCGCCCCAGGGTGTGGAACCGTATTGGAAGGATGGCTTAATGGGCCATGCAAGCTTCACAGTACACCGAACGCAACACCAACCCATAGCCTTAGGGATGTTGGATACTCCGGCAGGTAGCTAAGAGTGGCGAGGACCTCCTCTACAGCCATAAAGCCGAACAGCATCCCACCAAGGAACACAATACGGTACTAACAGTCTTCGAGACTTTCGCCTCAAACAATAGGCGCAAGCGGTCCCATCGAAGCTCCGCCGAAATATGCCATGCAGCAAAGGTAAATCCGTGGAACAACACTGCTATAACTTTCAATGCCAATGACGAGACCCAATTCCAGACCGTCCGGGCTCCAGCCGCTTTGGTTCTCAGTCCAATAGTGGACGGCTTTCGGCTCACTAAAGTACTCATGGACGGCGGAAGCGAATTAAACCTGATCTACGAATAAACACTCAAGAAGATGGAAATTGATAAAGGCCGCATTGAGCAAAGCGGCACAACCTTCAGGGGAATTATCCCTAGTCGAGAGGCACGATGCGCGGGGAAAATCACACTCGATGTGGTATTCGGCATTCCAGAGAATTACAGGTCCGAAGAAATCGTGTTCCAAATGGCCCCTTTCAGCAGCAGATACCACGCCCTTCTAGGGAGGGACACGTTTGCAAGCTTCCAAGCTATACCCCATTACGGGTACATGAAGCTTAAAATGCCCGGACACAATGGAATCATCACTCTAGCCAGTGATCCGGACGTTGCACTCCGCGCCGAAAACAAAATCGCAACACTAGCCTTGGAGGCGCTGTCTGAAGCCCTAGCAGCGGAAGAATTAACAACGCTGCGCGCCACCGTGGATAGGGACGACGTGATACTCGACAAATGACCGAAGTCCACCTCATTTAAGCCCGTAGACGAGATAGTCAAATTCCAAGTCCACCCTACGGACCCTACGAAGACAGCCTCCATCAGGACACAGTTAGGCCCCACCATCAACGCCGCACTGCGGGACTTCTTACGCGAGAATTGGGACATCTTCGCCTCGCACCCGTCGGACATGCCGGGCATCCCGCGTGAATTGGCCGAACATAGCCTTAACATACTAAAGGGATACAAACCCGTCAAACAGACCCTAAGGCGATTTTCAGAGCCCAAACGACAAGCCATGGGGGAGGAGCTAGCCAAGCTACTTGAGGCCGGATTCATCAGAGACATCAAACATCCAGATTGGCTGGCGAACTTGGTGATGGTACCAAAGAAGGATAAATCCTGGCGCCTGTGCATCAACTTCAAAGACCTTAACAAGGCTTGCCCCAAGGATCCCTTTCCCCTCCCTCGCACCGATCAAATCATCGATGCCACAGCAGGTCATGACTTGCTGTGTTTCCTCGACGCATACTCTAGATACCATCAAATAAAGATGGCAGAGTCCGACCAAGCTGCTACAGCTTTCATAACGCCATATGGCCCCTTCTGCTTCAACACTATGCCTTTCAGGCTCAAGAATGCCGGAGCAACCTACCAACGCATGATTCAAACATGCCTGGAAAAGCAGATCGACAAAACAGTGGAGGCATACGTGCACGACGTGGTCATAAAAACAAGACACGTCGAAACCCTAATAGATGACTTGAGGCTTACGTTCGACAACCTACGAACATACGACATCAAGCTGAATCCGAAGAAATGCGTTTTCGGCATCCCCTCTGGAAAACTGCTGGGCTTCATTGTTTCCAACAGAGGAATTGAAGCTAATCTGGAAAAAATCCGAGCTTTGTCGCAGTTGGCTATACCAATAGACCTCAAACACATCCAGAAATTAGCTGGATGCGTGGCTGCTTTGAGCCGCTATATCTCGAGGTTAGGAGAAAAGGCACTGCCGCTTTACCACCTTCTTCGGCGCGCCGAACACTTCGTGTGGACGGATGCAACCGCGGCCGGACTCGATGAAATAAAAACCTTATTGGCCAATAATCCAGTCCTAACAGCACCAAATATCGGTGAACCCATGCTGCTGTACATAGCTGCAACACATCAAGTTGTAAGCGCGGTACTCATCTCGAACGAGAGGTTGACGGATACAAATTTCCACTACAGAAGCCGGTTTACTACGTATCCATGGTGCTCACCCCATGCAAATCCCGATACCCACACTATCAAAAAATAGCATACACGGTCTTCATGGCATCCCAAAAACTATGACACTACTTTCAAGAGTGTTTGATTACGGTGGCCTCCGAAGTACCACTAAATGATATAATAAACAACTGTGATGCCACGGGCCGGATTGCCAAATGGGCCATAGAGCTCCTCCCGTTTGACATAATATACAAGCCTCGACGGGCTATTAAGTCGCAAGTATTAGCTGACTTTGTCACCGAATGGACGGAAGCTGGACTCCCTAAAGAGTACGACGCATACTCTAACTGGATCATGCACTTCGACGGCTCTAAAATGCTGGCCAGATTGGGAGCAGGTGTAGTCCTGACATCTCCCACCGGAGACACGGTCCAATACGTCCTCCAGATATTATACACAGACTCCAACAATGCAGCCGAATATGAGGATCTGTTGCACGGTCTTCGGATGGCAGTCTCTATGGGCATTCAACGCCTAGAGGTGCGCGGGGATTCAAACCTTGCAATATCCCAAATAAACGGAGTCTTTGATGCCAAGGATCCAAAAATGGCGGCCTACCGTAATGCCGTCCTTAAAATGTTAGCTCGGTTCGAGGGGCTCGAATTTCACCATGTGGCTCGAGAAAACAATCAAGCGGCAGATGTACTTGCTCGTATCGGTGCTAAACACAACCCTGTCCCACCTAACATATTCCTGGAAAGGCTGTTCAAGCCATCCGTGGTATGGGAAGGGGAGTGTGGCAATACCAGCACGGATATGAATACATCCCCAGATTCCGAACTAACAGACATAATCTGAGGCTCTACCACCGAAATAACAACGTCAACCCACGAAATAATGGCCGTCATCGCCCCGTGGACTGAGCCCTTCTTGGCCTACCTAAATAGGCAGGAGCTCCATGAAGACCAAAATGAAGCATGTTGTATCGTCCGGCGTTCTAAAGCTTACAAAGTCCATGAAGGGGAACTCTATAAGAAAAGCGCGACCGGAGTGCTTCAAAGGTGCATCTCCGAAGAGGAAGGGTGGCAAATCTTGGCTAAAATCCATGCCGGCCTGGGCGGGCACCATGCCGCGGCTCAAGCATTAGTCATCAAGGCCTTCTGTACAGGTTTCTATTGGCGACGGCCCGAGCAGACGCACAGGACCTCGTCCAATATTGCGTCGGTTGCCAGCTCTTCGCCAATCAGAGTCATATGCCCCCTACCGCCCTCCAAACAATCCCCATAAGTTGGCCCTTCGCGGTCTGGGGACTGCATATGGTTGGACCCCTTAAAGGTGGAAGCCACAAGAAAAAATACCTATTGGTCATGGTAGATAAGTTCACCAAATGGATAGAAGCCACACCAGTGAAAACGGCTGTATCCGGACAAGTTATCGACTTTATATCCGGGGTCGTACACTGATACGGTGTCCCCCACAGCATCATCACCGATAATGGCTCTTTCACAGCCGATGAGGTGAAATCTTGGTGCAGCAAAATGGGCATTAAGCTCGACTATGCTTCCGTATACCATCCTCAAACAAATGGCCAGGTCGAACGGGCAAATGGTCTCATCATGAGCGGCATTAAACCCAGACTAGTGCGATCCTTGACAGAGTCGGATACTCATTGGGTCGAGGAGCTCGACTCCGTACTCTGGGGGCTGCGGACCACGCCGAATCGTACCACCGGATATACACCATTTTTTATGGTGTACGGTGCGAAAGCAGTACTACCTTGCGACATAATACATGATTCGCCACGCGTACGCATGTACGAAGAAAAGGAAGCCGACCTAGATCGGCAGGATAACTTGGACACCCTGGAGGAGGAGCGCGATGTCGCTAAGGCCCGTTCCGCATTCTATCAGCAACGGGCTCGACGATACCAAAGCAGAGAAGTACGGGCCAAAACTTATAATATTGGTGAACTCGTTCTACGCTTACCGGAGAAGAAGAAGGACAAGCTCAAACCCAAGTGGGAAGGCCCCTTCGTCATCGACCAAGTTCTCACCGGAGGAGCGTACCGCTTACGTAATGCGTCCGATAATAGACTCGAGCCGAACCCATGGAACGCGGCCAGACTCCGGAGATTCTACGCCTAGCGTCGAACTCAGTGTTTGTCTCTTCACCTCCTCCTTTTTATTTATTCTCCCCCATCTTCCTTTCTTGATCTTATTTTCTTCACACAAAGCATTTCATATAGTACGGACTCCCGGATTATTCCGACCGCACTACGTGTGTAAACAATACCTGGGGGCTTCCTATACGGAAGCTAAATATAAATTACTCTGAAGGCTTTTTGCCCATCACACATGAATTTCTTTTAATGTGTGCCTTTTCTTCACCATTATATGCATCGATATGACTTAAGACGTGGCCAAGCTGGGTTGCCTGGCTCCTGTGTTTATGCCCTACGTTCCCGTTAATTCGGCTAGGGCATAAGGGGAGCACCTCTGTGATTGTTACTACCGGTTGAGCCGGATGTGTACCTCAGACTGGGTGAAGCCGAAAGCTAGTTTCCTTAAGAGAATATTCGGTCGGTGAACAAAAGATGTTTTCGTTTTTCATAACTTAAATCCCCAAAAGTTTTGTATCCCGCGCCTTTGTCCGCAGTCCGGGCATGTGCTTTGCCGCATATACCCCCAGGAAAAGGAACCCTAACGGGACTATTCTCCCTGGAAGATGTTTCTTACTATCCATGTAATATAACATAACTAGCTGGGTACTTGTCTGTTCAAGCACTTATGACCTCTACGCCTGGTCTCCACGCATACCCCAGTTTTATATAACTGAGCGGGTATTCGGACACACCCCGGACTATAGGATCCGGGGGCTGAAGCGAAAAGGTCCTCCATGAAAAATGATTTTAATCCCGCTAGGGGCTGCTTATGCCCTTACATTACACAATCACTTGGACTGACTATATTCCTCCTCTATGCCATGCAACATGCTATCTAGTTTACAATCCTGTTGAGAATACTTAGCAGCTAACGCTACCTCGTCATATACCAGACTCACGGGAATTTCTTGCCCATCAGGCCCCGCCAGTCCTACTTCGGCCATATGGTTTGGGTCCAGCTTGGTGTAGCGCGTCTTCACCATTGCCCAAGCTTCCCTTGCACCTTGCCGGCATGCTGATATCTTCCATAGCTGGAAGCGCCACCGGGCTCCTTGAAGCAGGTCCACAAGCTCCCCTATGCCATTTGGCAAGGGGCTTGATGGCCACAAGGCCTGAGCAACGGCGTGCATCACTCGCCGAGCTCGCTCGTGCAACTGTGAAAGTTCTTGCAGAACATCACCTGTAGATGAGGGCATCTCCTCCTCGGGGCGACCCGTTAACATTCCTACACAAAAAAATTCTTTCAACACACTTCCTCGCCAAACTATCATACAGTTCCTTCTAGGCACCCACCATAAATGTCGCGTCGAAGCCTTTTATTCTCCTTTACGGAGTCCGCCAGCTGGGCGCGAACGTCTTTTAACTCTACGTCCAACCGGACATTGGCATCTTGAAGATTGTTCTTCTCCTTCCGCACTTGCGTGAGAATGTGCTCGCCAGCCTTTAATTGCCTCTGGAGATGTGACTCGTCATCTCTCTGGTCCTCCAGATTCACTCCGGGGTTATCTACAGAATTCTCTGTTTATCACAAACAACCAGTTGCTAACTGATACATTTTCGTACAATCGAGATAAATGTTACCGTATCAGGACTTCTAGGATTCCTCTAGCTTGGCAACCGTGGCTCTTAGTTGAGTCTTGCACTCTTCGAGCTTCTGAGACAATTGCTCATTCTTATCTACAAGAACCTGCGCATAAATTAATACTTAAAACTATTGTTCCAACCGTTTCAAGTCTCAGGGGCTACTGCTATACATACTTATCACAATTTCTTACCCGTATATCTTTGGTATACTGGTTCGTCGCTTGGGCAAGCCCACCGTGAGCAGCCTGGATGTATGCGTCTGCTGAATTGAAGGCATTAAAGGCCTCTTCGGAAAAGATGTTGTTCCGAAGCACGGCCCTCCGGCGCCGGTGATTCATGGTTTTCTCCACTTCGGAGTTTGTGGCCGAAAGCATATCCGCATCCTCTGTCGGAGGACTATGCGGCATTGGCCCTACGTCCGCTTCCTCTCTCGAAGTTGGTCCTGGAGCCTGACTAGTGGAGGTGTGGTTGGTAGGATCCCCGAATATAGTCCGGATACCCCTCTTCCTCCCAGGATGTAACGGGCGCTGTAACACTTCAAGTAGCAATAATTACATGACAGGTTGTTTCCTTACCTCTGTAGAGGCGTGTCGGCCCTAACCGCCTTCCTCTTGAGCCTACCCAATCCGGACGCTTGTGGCTGACGGGTCCCTAGGGGCTCGGCCCTGCGCTCCGAGCGTCGTTTCTACAAAAACACGACGCATCAGGGGTAAAACATGACATCAGGAAAGAATCCTCTTCGGAGGATCGAGTTTTCGGCATGGCTTGCACGCGACGAAGGTAGCAGTCTGGGATAGTCAGCGGTGATAGCCACTAAGGCGCCATCACGGCTCGCCCGATAAAATATCCCATCGACAAGCTCCACACCCGCATCCGGGTCCTCTTCGAGTCCTGGGTCCAGGGCCCTTTCAAGGTCCTCTGGCTGCGGGGAAGGGCTGGAGATTCCTTCTACGGCCCTCCTTTGTTCCTGCTTGGAAATATCGAGACAGGTAACCTTAGCAAAAAACGCCACGATAAGTGAAGAGAGAACATAAATGACAACTTACCCAGTTGGGGGGATTGTACATGGAGAATCCGTCTCGCGGTTTGATATGAAGGAAGTCTTCCTCTTCTCCTTTGTATAGGTCGGACAATATCCTTGTCAGTGCAGTGGCGGAGTCCGGACCCTTACAGCCGCAGCGGGTGGCGTCATCTGTCCCGTTGTAATGCCACATGGGTTTGCCCCGATATTGAAGCGGTTGCACTCCCGACATTATGCATATTGCCATGACCTCGACTATTGTCAATCCGGATTTGGCCAGTAACTTTATCCTGCTCATAAGGAAATGTATTTCCCTGGAATCCTCTTCTTGGGGGCCTCGGGGGTGCCAGCTTAGACGTGCCCTCGGCAGGGAGTTACTGAACTTGGGGAGTCCTGTCCGGACTGGATTCAGAAGGGGAGTGTCTTCAATATAAAACCATTCTGAAGCCCAGTTATCCGGTGCCTTCTTGGGAATGCCGGATAGGTATCCGGACTCAGCGATACGCCATACTTCGGCCCCTCCCACTTGACATAGGGATTCTCCTTGGTTGCGGGGGACAAGGTAGAATAGCTTTTTCCACAATCCGAAATGAGCCTTACAACCTAGAAATAGCTCACAAAGGGCGACATACCCAGCTATATGTAGTATGGAGGCTGTGGTAAAATTGTGCAACTGGAGGCTGTAAAACTCCAGGAGCCCGTGAAGAAATGGATGGATAGGGAACCCGACGCCCCTTAACAGATGCGGGATGAGTCATACTCGCTCCTCTGGAGATGGATTGGGAGATCTCTCCACTTGTTCTCCGCCATTATAGGTGGCCACCCCGGCTCGGACAGGGACCATGTACGCCGGCGAGAGAAGCCCTTGGGTTTGTAATTTTATCAGACGGCTATGCGAAATTGAACACTCTCCCCAGTCCCCCGGCTTGGGGCAAGGGGAGCGAACAGAAGAGCTGCGACGACCGGCCATGTTGGAATGGTTTTGGGCACTCTGTTGGATGCTTGCTCGAGGAGGGAGAGTGGGGTTTGGATCTGAGAATACTTGTCTCTTCAAATAGGCAGTTAGCCCGAAGGACCGAGAGTGGCAAACACAAAAATGCCTCGACTCCTCGCATTCGCTTGAGACGTGGAAATGGTCATTATCGAAGCACTGAAGCCGAGGAGTACAAACATTGATGAGATGCTGGACATTGTTCGTCATGATGGGTACATTGGAGTATTCGGAGAAGGAACCCGCCTTGCAATGCCGAAGACAAGACTGCGTGCCGGACTGATCGTCATTGTAGCCTGGTTCAGGGGCTACTGAGGGAGTCCTGGATTAGGGGGTATCCGGATAGCCGGAATATATACATTGTTTGGACTATCGAAGCGTGAAGATACAAGACTCAAGACTTCGGCTCGTGTCCGGATGGGACTCTCCTTTGCGTGGAAGACAATCTTGGTGATCCGGATATTAGATTTCCTTCCTTGTAACCGACTCCATGTAAACCCTAGCCCTCTCCAGTGTCTATATAAACCAGAGAGGATGGTCCTTAGAAGGCCGATCACAATTACAATCATACCATCATAGGCTAGCTCTTAGGGTTTAGCCTCTACAATCTCGTGGTAGATCTACTCTTGTACTACTCATATCTTCAATATTAATCAAGCAGGAAGTAGGGTTTTACCTCCATCGAGAGGGCCCGAACCTGGGTAAACATTGTGTCCCTTGTTTCCTACTACCATCAGCCTAAGACGCACAGATCGGGACCCCCTACCCGAGATCCGCCGGTTTTGACACCGACAGCTGCCACCAAGCCCTAATCTCTCTCGGGAGGGCTGATCTGGAGTCCATTCGGGGCTCCGGAGAGGGGGATTCATCGCCATCGTCATCATCAACCATCCTCCATCACCAATTTCATGATGCTCACTGTCGTGCATGAGTAATTCCATCGTAGGCTTATTTGATGGCGATGGGTTGGATGAGATTTACCATGTAATCGAGTTAGTTTTGTTAGGGTTTGATCCCTAGTATCCACTATGTTCTGAGATCGATGTTGCTATGACTTTGCTATGCTTAATGCTTATCACTAGGGCCCAAGTGCCCTGATTTCAGATCTGAACCTATTATGTTTTCATGAATATATGTGAGTTCTTGATCCTATCTTGCAAGTCTATAGTCACCTATTATGTGTTATGATCCGACAACCCCGAAGTGACAATAATTGGGATACTTCTCGGTGATGACCGTAGTTTGAGGAGTTCATGTTTTCACTATGTGTTAATGCTTTGGTCCGGTACTCTATTAAAAGGAGGCCTTAATATCCCTTAGTTTCCATTAGGACCCCGCTGCCACGGGATGGTAGGACAAAAGATGTCATGCAAGTTCTTTTCCATAAGCATGTATGACTATATTCGGAATACATGCGTACATTACATTGATGAATTGGATCTAGTTCTGTGTCACCCTATGTTACTGTTACGTGAGGAATCGCATCCGACATAATTATCCATCACTGATCCAATGACTACAAGCTTTAAACATATTGTGCTTTGCTTATTTACTTTACCGTTGCTATTGTTACAATTACTACAAAACTGCTAGTGTTACTTTTGCTACCTCTATCGTTACTTCCATATTACTTTGCTACTAAATACTTTGCTGTAGATATTAAGTTATCCAGGTGTGGTTTAATTGACAACTCAACTCCTAATACTTGAGAATATTCTTTGGCTCCCCTTGTGTCGAATCAATAAATTTGGGTTGAATACTCTACCCTCGAAAACTGTTGCGATCCCCTATACTTGTGGGTTATCAAGACTATTTCATGGCGCCGTTGCCGGGGAGCGTAGCTCTATTCTTTGAGTCACTTGGGATTTATATCTGCTGGTCACTATGAGGAACTTGAAAGATGAAAGAACTAAGATTTATCCCTCAACTGCGAGGGGAGGTAAGGAACTGCCATCGAGCTCTGCACTTGATTCTCCTTCTGTTATGAGTAAGCTTGCGACACCTAAACCTTCTTCTGCTATTAATTATGATATGTCGCATGTTATTGATGATGCCACTTCTACTATGCATGATACTTATGATGAAACTACTTCTATGCTTGCTACTACTGTGCCATTAGGTGAATATCTTGATGAACAACTTGCTAGGGTTAGAGAAAATGAAATTATTGACAATGAAATTATTGAAGATAGTGATGATGAAGGTTCTCCCCCTAAATACGAATTACCTATTGTTCCTGAGGGTTATGTTATGGATGAAGAAACTGCTAGAGATTTTCTTGCTTGCAATGATAGATCTAATCTTAATAAGTTATTAGCTAAACTGAAACAGAAAACTCTGAATGCTAGAGTGAAATATGACCCCGCTTTTGCTACTTCACCTATCTTTGTTACTGATAAGGATTATAATTCTCTGTCGATCCTGAGATAATTACCTTCGTTGAATCTGATCCTTTTTATGGCTATGAATCTGAAACTGTTGTGGCACATCTTACTAAATTGAATGATATAGCCACCCTGTTCACCAATGATGAAAAATCTCGCTACTATTATATCCTTAAGATATTTCCATTCTCATTAAAGGGTGATGCTAAAACTTGGTTTAATTCTCTTGATCCTGGTTGTGTGCGTAGTCCCCAGGATATGATTTACTACTTCTCTGCTAAATATTTCCCTGCTCATTAGAAACAAGCTGCCTTGAGGGAAATATATAATTTTGTGCAAATTGAAGAAGAGAGTGTCCCACAAGCTTGGGGGAGGCTTCTTCGATTACTTAATGCTTTGCCTGATCATCCTCTTAAGAAAAATGAAATATTTGATATCTTTTATAATGGACTAACCGATGCTTCCAAGGACCACTTGGATAGTTGTGCTGGTTGTGTTTTCAGGGAAAGAACAGTCGATCAAGTTGAATTGTTATTAAATAATATGTTGACTAATGAAAATAATTGGACCCTTCCTGAGCCAACTCCTGAGCCAACTCCTAAACCAACTCCGAAGAAGAGGGGAGTTCTATTTCTCAGTCCTGAAGATATGCAAGAGGCAAAGAAATCTATGAAAGAAAAAGGTATTAAAGCTAAAGATGTTAAGAATTTACCTCCTGTTGAAGAAATACATGGTCTTAATGTACCACCTATTGAAGAAACACATGGTATTGATAACTCGACACAGGTAGTAAAGGTAAATTCTCTCTATAGATATGATAAGGTTGAAATCCTGTCTACTAAGTTTGCTAGCCAATGCTTGGATGAATTTGATGACTTTATGGCTAGACAAGAATATTTCAATGCTTATGTTGGTAGAGAATTAAATAGTAATTCTTACATGATTGGACGCTTGAGTGATTATATGGCTAGAGTTAAAGGTGAACTTAAACTCATTAGCAAATATGCTTCTATGGTTAACACTCAAGTACAACAAGTACTTAAAGCTCAAAGTGATTTGCTCGATGAATTAAATAATAAACAAGATTTTGTTGTTAGAGTGGCTACTAGAACTTGTAAAATGACTCAGGAACCTTTGTATCTTGAAGGCCACCCTAAGAGAATGAGCAAGATTCTCAGACAAATAAATTAGATGCACCTAGTCCTTCTAAAAAGAAGAAAAAGAAAAATGATAGGACTTTGCATGCTTCTAGTGAACCTGTTGTAAACACACGTGAGAATCCCAATGATATTTCTATTTCTGATGCTTAAACACAACCTGGTGATGAACATGAACCTAGTGATAATGTTAATGATAAAGTTCATGTTGATGCTCAACCTAGCAATAATAATGATGTAGAGACTGAACCTGCTGTTGATCTTGATAACCCACAATCAAAGAATCAACGTTATGATAAGAGAGACTTTGTTGCTAGGAATCACGGTAAAGAAAGAGAACCATGGGTTCAGAAACCCATGCCTTTTCCTCCTAACCCATCCAAGAAAAAGGATGATGAGGATTTTGAGCGCTTTGCTGAAATGATTAGACCTATCTTTTTGCGTATGCGTTTGACTGATATGCTTAAAGTGAATCCTTATGCTAAATACATGAAAGATATTATTACTAATAAAAGAAAGATACCGGAAGCTGAAAATTTCCACCATGCTTGCTAATTATACTTTTAAAGGTGGGATACCAAAGAAACTTGGAGATCCAGGAGTACCAACTATACCATGCTCCATTAAAAGAAACTATGTTAAAACTGCTTTATGTGATCTTGCAGCCGGTGTTAGTGTTATGCCTCTCTTTATATCGTAGACTTGAATTGAATAAGTTGACACCTACTGAAATATCTTTGCAAATGGCTGATAAATCAAATGCTATACCTGTCGGTATTTGTGAGGATGTGCCTGTTGTGGTTGCAAACGTTACTATCTTAACGGACTTTGTTATTCTTGATATTCCCGAGGACAATAGTATGTCGATTATCCTTGGTAGACCATTTTTCAATACTGCAGGGGCTGTTGTTGATTGCAACAAAGGCAATGTCACTTTTCATGTTAATGGTAATGAGCATATGGTACACTTTCCGAGGAAACAACCTCAAGTTCACAGTATCAATTCTATTGTAAAAATTCCATTGATCATTATTGGAGGTTTTGTATTTCCTCTTCCTATTGTCAAGAAGAAATTTGATATTCTTGTTATTGGGGATGTTCATATTCTCGTTGAGGTAACCTAGTGTTATTCGAAATTTCTCCGGTTTCATGCGATTCGGAATGAGTTTGTTAACAAGACTTGATCAACCTTGTTAGTGGATTCCCTTTGATGACCATGAGATGGATGAAATTAGAAGGCACAACCTTCTGTACCCTCCTTTTACTTTCTATTATTTAGATTAAATAAAGTAAAAATAGTATTTTCTGTCTGTTTTCTGAATTATCCATGCAATAAAAAAATACCCCAAAATAAAAGTTCTCCAAATGCCCTGCAAATTTAATATGATTTTTTCTGGAATATTTGAGAATATCTGGCACTGAGAACACAGCAGGGGGAGCTAGCACCTGGCTACGAGGGTCTAGGGCGCGCCCACCCCTATAGGGCACGCCCCTGCCTCGTGGGCCCATGGTGGCCCCCCTCCACTTATTCCTGCACCCACACACTTCTTCTTCCTCCCAAAAAAAATCACCATCCAGCTCAAGCATGAGTTCTAGCTCACTTTGCTGCCATTTTCAATCTCCTTGCTCAAAGCCCCATTCACAAAACTGCTTTGGGGGATTGTTCTTTGGTATGTGAGTCCTCCAATGGTCCAATTAGTTTTTTGTTCTAGTGCTTATTCATTGCAAATTTTTGCTGCCTAGGTGACCCTGTTCTTGAGCTTGCATGTCAAATTTATATGGTCCCAAGTAATTCTAATGCATGATATAGGCTCTAGGCACTTGTGGGAGTAGTTGCTATCAATTTTGTTGAGTTTGATTCACTTTTATTTTGAGTTACTAAAAAATTCAGAAATTTTCAGAAAAAGATGAAGAGATTTTTCTTGAGGGGCTCTTCTAGTCGAGGCTCTAAGGATAAACAAGCTAAAGAGAATGAAAAGCCCAAGTATAATCTCCCCCGTGTGGCGGAAGTACGGCCGTGTGAATGTCCTTGTGATGATTTCTTGAGAGCAGACGGGATTCATGATGATTTTTATTCGTTGGTTGATAATGCGGGCCTCACCGACTTCCTCCACGACTAGATGGAACAGTATCTCTTACTCACCAATACTTTCATGCAAAATTTCTACTTTTATCCTAAGAAATCACCTCCTTCAGTAGAGTTTCATTTATATTATGTGGCTAGGGAGATGTCACTATGTGAATTTTGCACGGTTTGCTGGATGCCTTTCGGGGACAGCTTAGAGGAACCACATCGTAAAGATGTGGATGGATTTATTGATACTATTACTGTAGGGGAAACGAGGAAGGTTTCCGATGAAAGAATTACTAGCATACATTTTCCTGTTTTACGCTACTTTGCGATATTTGCTAGTCGATGCTTAATTGGTCGTGAAAACTGTGGAAACCTTAGTGTTCCTGATATTGTTATTTTGTTCCATGCTTTATTTCGTGGCAACTCTGTTAGTATGGGCACTATTATTTCTAAACGATTAATCCTGAACCATACAAAGGGCCCCATCTTTGGAGGTATCTATGCTGCACGCCTTGCTAAACATTTCAGGATACCTATTAGGCATTTTGAGAAAGAGGAAAAACTGCTGCCCCTACTTTCCTAGATTATAAGAGCATGGTAGCACATGAGTTTATTGTCAAAAATTATGATAAGATGCTTTTGTATAATTTGAGATTTCATAAGAAACACAGTGAGAGTATTATCTTGCCTGCACCCTCTTTGTTTGATTTAACTACAGGCCCTTACCTCGTCTTGCCAGAGGCCATCTATGCGCTCCGTGGCCAGACATCAGCTCCAAAGCCTGAGCCAGAACCACCACTTGACCCTTATTGACCATCCTGTTATCAGTGGGATCCAGAGGAGATCGCCAGCCAGTGGCAATATGATGACACTCCTCAGTACACCGGAGAGAGTAGCCATGATCCATGGGCATAGACCAACTTAGGCCAAAAGCCTCAGCTTGCGGGAGTACGTATTTCTCACCGACATTACATTCATGTTCACACACTCATTCTAGTTGTCGGTGCTCATACTTTTTATTGTACTATCCATGCTAGTTTATTTTCTTTTTCTAGCTTTCTTCTTGTGTGTTTGATAAACCTTAAGAAAAACCCCAAAAAAAATTAGTTAGTTTACTTTCCATGCTGTAGTAGTAACTAAAAGAAAACCCAAAAAGATTTCTCGTTCTTCTTTTGCTTGTTGGGAGCTTTCCCATGTAAATAGTTTTATTTTTTTCCTTTCCTTTGGGGGTCGAGGGGAGAAGACCATAATGAAAATGTCTAAGTGGCTCTCATATGCATGATTGTTGATTTAATCAAGAGCCCATATTACCTAGTCTTCTCCCTTGAATTGAATGCTTGCAGATTCCAGCTTAGTCCAATGCACGTGCACTATTATTATTATACACACCGTTCGGTCATGCAAGTGAAAGGCAATAATGACGATATATGATGGACTGATTAAGATGAGAGAAGCTGGTATGAACTCGACCTCTCTTGTTTTTGTAAATATGATTAGTTCATCATTCCTGATTCAGCCTATTATGAATGAACATGTTTGCAATGACAATTAGACATTATAGTTTCTTATGCCATGCTTAATTAGCTAGGAGCTTATAATGGTTTACCTTGCATGCCAACATGCTATTAAAATGGTTGTGATGTGGTATGATAGGGTGGTATCCTCCTTTGAATGACTCGAGTGACTTGACTTGGCACATGTTCACGCATGTAGTTGAAACAAAATCAACATAGCCTTCACAATATTTATGTTCATGGTGGATTATATCCTACTCATGCTTGCACTCGGTGTTGATTAATTTTAATGCATGTTCATGACTGTTGTTGCTCTCTCAGTTGGTCGCTTCCCAGTCTCTTGCTAGCCTTCACCTGTACTAAGCGGGAATACTGCTTGTGCATCCAAACTCCATAAACCCCAAAGTTATTCCATATGAGTCCACCATACCTTCGTATATGCAGTATCTACCTGCTGTTCCAAGTAAATTTATATGTGCCAAACTCTAAACCTTCAAATGAAATTCTATTTTGTATGCTTGAGCAGCTCATGTATCAACTAGGGCTGTCTATATCTTCCATCACTAAAAAAAATACACTTCCGTGATGATACGTGTTTGTCACAGTAGGTCATGTTTTTGTCATGCATGTACATCCATGACGATTTTATGACAGAATCAAGATAGTCATACCTGTGCTGTCGTAGAAGTGTTCCATGACATTACCAAAATTATCATCACGGAAGTGTCCACTTCCATGACGATAAATCACGCGTCACAAAAGTGCTTTCGTCAAGGGTGACCGACACGTGGCATCCACCGTAATGGAACACCGTTAAGCTATCGGGTCTGGTTTTGGATCCGATAACCCGTTAACAGCCCCGACCAATGGGGATTTTCCATGTGTAAAATAATCATTGACTGGAGGAAACATGTGTCGGTTCACTGTTGGGATAGATGTCATCCACTCATTGGACCGAAGGCGCCTACGATACGGCGACACATGGCACGGCCCAACAAAGGCCCATTCCTATGAAAAGGCCAGCCCGTTTGACTTGGTTAAAAGGTGGCGGGCCGGCCCATGAAAAGCCCGTTAACGGCATGTTCGCATATAGCCCATTTGCAGCCCGCTAACCCAGGGCCCATTACGACCTCTCAGAATTAGGCCCAGTAGCGTCATTTGGTCCATCCAATATGATTCCAGCCCGTTTTAACTTCCGGCCCATGTGTGGCCCATGACTTCTTTTGGCCCATATGAGGCCCTTTTTAACTCTTGGCCCATTAACGGCCCGTGGTGAAACTGGCCTGTAATGAATAGTGTATCACTTTATGCCCATTAATGGCCCGTTATTCCATTGGGCCGTTTCCAACCCAAGTTATCTTTTGGCCTTCTCAGGGCCCATTGATTCTTGGGCTCATTTGCAGCATTCGGTTACATACGGCCGTTACTGTCATTTTCTGCTTGTGGGCCAAGTTCAGCCCGTTGTTACAATCGGCCCGTTTGTGGACCGTTAATACGTTGGGCCGCTTTCATGTCAAAAAAATCCTTTGGGCTGTTTTCATAGAGTTATCAAATACTGCCTATTAACGGCCCGTTATGGTCCATGAATAGTATGACCCATGATTGGTGAAACGATGATACGCCCTGTAGAAGGCCCATGGATCCCACGGCCCATATGAGGCCCATGGATCGTACGACCCATAGAAGTCCCATGGATCGTACGACCCGTAGAAGGCCCATGGACCCTACGGCCCGTAGAAGGGCCATGGATCTAAGGCTCGTATAGAAGGCCAATGGATCCTACGGCCCGTATAGAAGGCCAATGGATCCTGCGGCTTGAAGAAGGCCCATGGATCATACGGCCCATAGGAGGCCCATGGTTACAACAGTCCGTGTGTTGCCATGATTATTTTGGCCTAGTTACCAAAAATAGGCTATTGTGGCCACTAGAAAAACACAGAAAAAGAACTACAGTGACTACAAGCAAACAACTAAACAAGACAATTAGGAAATAAATACGTAAGAAATTAACGCTAGCCTATTACCGCTATTACACATATTACATCCACTGGGCATCAAAGTTCGCCACCGGTGCAAATATAGGGAACAAATCAGCATATTACATACACTGGCCGTCAAAATTATTCACCAGTGCAAATAAACGCGGCAGCAAAACAGGAGCATAACTGAAACAACTTCAGAAGAGCTCAAGAAACGTTATCCTGGGTATCCACCATGCTGGCAATAAGCTTAGAAAGCTTATTAGCTTTGTCCTGTTTGGCACTAAAATCCTCCAAAGCTTGCAGCCGCACCAGAAAGTATGCATCTGAATGCTCTAGGGACTTCCGCAGTCCTTCCGCTGCTTGTCGCAGCACAACTGATCGATGTCTTTCAGCTTGTAGTTGAGACTCAAGAAACCAAATTGATTTAGACAGTGAGTTCGAATAGCTTGTGCAAGCGGTAGTGGCCAGTAACTCAAACACTAAACCAAGACAGGACTTTGGGGTTGTCTCGCTGTCTTCAAGATAGTCTTCCTTAGCTGTTTTATCAGCTTTGTTGGAGACCAACAAGGATGCGTCACTATCCTAAACCTTATCTGCATTACTTCCTTTACCATTGCTTAATAAGGCACTCTTCCCCAATATTCTGTTAGCATTCTAAAAGAAGAAACAAGCAGACACATCACAAGTTTAGCATGTACTAGTATATGAAATTCATTTCGGTGAACCAGTTCATTAGTAAGGTGGACAGGATTAAACTACCAAGTCTTCTATTGCCAAGTACTAGTACATAATAAAAGCATCAAACAAACATATATCTATGTCCTATGGTCACTGCATTGTCTTGCCAAATCAAAATAGAGACACGGTTCAAATCATATCAGTTCAAGACAAAGCAGCAGTGAAAGAATACAAAGCGTGGGAAACTACACGACACAACAAGATTTCAGATGGGTACCACAGGTCTTCATGTACAACAACACTATTGGCTTTGTTGTGATGCTAGTAATGTGCATGATATGAAAGTCAACTGTATACACAATTAAAATTGAAATCAACAGAGTTATTGATAAGAGAAAACCTATTAAAGAAACATGCGTGAACATACCTGCTGTGCCGTTGCAGTTTCGTTTGGATCCTTCAATTTAAAAATAAGTTTGTATGAGTAAATACAGTGATACAAGAGAAACGCAATCATAGTTAAAAAGGCATGCCAAAGCGGGCGCTTAAGCGCGCCTAGGCTCTAGGCGTTGGCAAAACACATTGTGCATAACTATGCTTAATCTGTGCATAACTGCGCATAAGCATGCGCTTTGGTCAGTAAAGCGCAAGGCGGTGGCAAAAGGCACAATTAATGCCTAGCGCTTTTTTGAACTATGATAACAATGGAATCTTAAATTAGAACAATTGTTCTTCAGGTTTAGGCACTTGTTCTACATGAACAGAGTAGAGTAAGACGCAAGAATATAATACTTAAAAATAGAAAATGAGCTCATAGACCTTACCACATTCTTGGTTCAGGACCAGTACAGAACAAGGCGTTCCCAGTCATCGTCCAGTAAATGTGTCTCAGGAGAACGTAAGGGAATTTGATGAGTTTCTTTGCCGGTGAAGTACGTTTTCTTCAAGTAATTCCGATACTGCCACCAAGAATTCTTGAAGATAGCAGAGGTATTAGCATAGGTTACCTCATCCCGAGTTTCCAAATCGGTCCTTCTCTATAGAGAAAAATGAAAAAAATTCCTGTATTATAACCATCATGGAGGTAGGATGTATGGGGCAAAGCAAAGTAATTGCCATGAATAACATTACTTACACATAACTCCTGGACAAACACCTGCAACTGGCATTTTCCTTCATCTTCAGTATAATATTTCCAAGATGGGAAGATACGCACATGCGATTTAACAACATCAAATGCAATAGATGCTAAACTACGACTAGTTGGTTGTTCTTCCTCCACAGGAATAAGCGTACTAACTGGTGGAGTTGGGGTTCGCCATGATAGTACTGGCCCTTTGGGCACTGGAGCTGCCTTACTAACTGCTCTTGTTTGGGAGCTCTGTGGTGGAGATGGTGCTGTTTCAACAGGAACTGGGTTACTATCGGTTGGGGTTGGGGTTAGATTGGGTGAAGCTGGTTCTCTGTCCATCATAGTAGGGGTACAATCTGCGAGAGTTTGGGTTATGTGTGGTAGGGCTGGTTCTTGTGCATGTACAACCGGGGTGCTATCTCCACCAAGAGGTAGCACTGTTTTATTTGAAGACTGTGTTTTTAGTCCACTAGATACTGGCATCACCCGCTCAATTCAAATGGCTGATAAACAGGAAACATAGTTGAATGTACAGACATTGTATGAGAGACAGATGCAATAGATAGTGTGGAAAAAAAGAGGGCATGAAATAGTTGACATGTATATTGTTTAACTAAAATGGATAGCATGACATAATTTCACATATATGATGTCTATCTAAACTGGATAGTGTAGCATAACATAATTCAAAGATATGATGAATAACTAAACATGATCGCATGACATAATTCACCTACATGTTATCTAAGTAATCAGGATCGCATCATTTAATTCACATATGTGATTTATATGCTAAATAGAGGGCATTCGATATGATGTCTGAACTAAGAACATGGTGTTGAATATTGTGCACCGTATGCATGATATGAGCAGTATAACCGTGCCAATTTAGAGCATACACCTTGGTGGGGGAATAGGACTGGTCATCTGTCTCTGAATCCATCTCTGAGGAGCTATCTGGACCCAACAAGAGATCTGCTTCGACAGGTAGCACTGTCTTCTCTGAAGGCCTTGTTTTCACTCCAGATTTTTCCATCTCCCACCCAAATGGCTGATTCATCGGAAGAGTAGTTTAATGTACAAACATTAGCAACAAATGGAAATGTAATGAAGAAAAGGATGGGCAAGATATCATTCAAATATATGACGACTGGTTAAACAGGATGGCATTGCACATTTCACATATATTATGGCTGGCTAAAAAAGATGAGACTGCATAATTCCCATATATGATATAGAAACTAAACAGGTGGCATTACAGAACATGTCTAAACTAAGCAGATGACATGTATGATGTCAAAAGTAGGCACTGCAAGGCAGCATATGCATGATATGACTAACATCATCATGCCAAGGTAGAGCAAACACCTTGGGGGGTAAATAGGAGTGGTCAGCGACGTATGAATCCGCCTCAGAACAGATATCTTCCTCTGGATTACAACCTGGAGAGGGGGTGGGAGGGTTTGCCATTGAACCCAGCATGGAGCGATGTCTGCATGACATTGTATTACCACGCAAAACTCTTCTCTTTTTCTCTACATGTTCAACATGACTGTGTACAATATCTGACATGCATACGAAAAAAATATGGTAAGATTTTGTAAGGAGAGCATGCAAAAATTCAGAGTGGTGGTAACAACCAGTGGATGAATACAAAAATAATGATAGCAGGCTGATGATTGCTTTAATTTAATAAAAGACAGATGATGATTGCTTTACTATTTGTTTCACACCCAAGATGAACAACATAGGCATACCCTAGGTGAACCAGATATTAGACAGACATACTATTCATTGCTGCCTCGATATGTGCCCCACAACTAATTTAGAACTCAAGTTTGAACATTAATTTGGACCTGACTTGGAGTCCAAGAGGTGAACGGGATGATAAAGTACCAGGTAATTTTAAGCAATGCATAACATAAGAAGAAACAAAAGAGTGCGACCTCTCTTGTGGACCCGTGTACTCCTTAGGTTCATCTGCTGAGTCAATGATGGTGATGCTGTTGCTATGGGTGCCGGCGGCAAGAAAGGAGATCTGAGGCGACGAAAGACGGTCAGGAGTCATGATGTCTGGTTGGGTGGATGCTTCTGTCGATGGAGCAGCTCAGGTGAGGTGGACAATGTCGTGGCAGGAGCAGGACAAACCACACAAAGTTCGCTTCGACACCTATCTGTAACTGAAGTAATTCTGTAAGGGCTCATTTGGCTTGCAAGATTCTAAAAACACAGGGATAGGAAAAACACCGGAATAGGATAGGAATGCACATGGTAGACAGAGCATTTGTAAACATAGGATTTCTGTCAACTTGGGTGTTTGGTTTACAGGAATTGGAAGAGTAGAGGAATGCAACGAAACATGGCCAAAATAAATTGAGACCATATGAAAGCGTGTACAGTTAGAATGTTATTCTGCCACTAATGCACTTGGTCTTGTTTTCATGCATAGGATTTTGAAAAGTAGGTCCAGGTGGATGTTTTGCTTCATTCCTTTCAACAAAATGCATGAATAATTGAATAGTAGAGTGCCATTGGAAAATTCCCTATTGCTATGTTTTTCCGTTGAACCAAAATAGCCCTAATGGATCGACATGAATATATAGCAATAAGTGATGCAACAAGTGTGCAACCTCTTTGCCCTAGCCGTGTAGACCTCAGCATCATTGGGTTGGTCACTGAAGCAGTTGAGGTAGAGGTGGCTGTCGGAGGTGTGGAGGAAGATCTGAGGAATTTGTAGATAGCATCCAGGGCACGACTCTGTTGTGATGGATCGTTCTGTCGTTGGAGAAGCTCCAGTGAGCCGTAAGACGTCAAGGCTGAAGCAGCACAAGACAGACATCGTCAATCTCAAGTGGGATTCTAATAACATCTCCAATAGATGATGTAAAATAGATGTAAAATTTACATCACCAAAAACCACTTGACTACAACAGATGAGGTAAAAATTGTTGACTCTGAACTTAACTATCGAAACTGAAATTTACTGTGGAATCTGAATGTTACTGTCGAAACTAAATGCAATGGTAGCAGAGAGGCACTTGACATGTAGTTTAGGGAGGGCCTATAGTTCATCTTCAACCTGCACCCCCTGAGCCGCCAGCCACCACCGGCCGAACCACCGGCCCTAGCGCCGCCTCGCCGCCCCAAAACAACTCCCCACCGCCGCCCCGGCCAGCCCTCTTGGCCCCCCGCCCCCACCCTGAAACCTAAGATAGATAGTAGGGTACCTCTCTGGCGAGCCCCCGTCCCCTCTATGGGTGGTTCTTCCTTAACTCCGACGAGCCCCCCAACCCCTAAAAATCGACTGACCCAAAAGTCGATTCAGTCGACTGCAGTGTGGCTAAATCGGAGCAGAGCAGCAACACGAGCGAGGGGGAGAGCAGCAGCAGTAGCTGGGTGAGCGAGCGATCGAGCGAGAGCCGCAGCAGTAGCAACAGATCCGGCTGGTATGGCCGCCGCCGCCCAAGGGGCCTTGCACTAGGGGAGAGCCGCCGTGGAGATGTCGCCCGCGGCGCCGGCTTCAAGGTAGCCGCTCCATGGGGGTGCGGGATGGAGCACCGTCGGCGCCGAGAGGTCGAGTTAAGGAGAAGGTGCGATGCAATGAGTGTACAACCTCTTTGGTGGCACCGAGTAGGTGTGGGCTTCGTCCGAGGAGTCGGTGAGGATGTTGCGGTTCCGGTGGAGCAGGTTAAGGCGGCGCTATGACGATGGAGCAGCCGCGATAGACGAGGCGATTGTCAGAGCAGCTCCTTGGAGGTGGAGGGTGGGGCGGCTGAACCGGCGGAATGACGAGATGTACGAGGGATCCAGGGAGGTGGACGAGGGACGTCAAGCTATTGTGGTGGACGACGTCGTTGGGGAACAGGCTCCGGCTGGGCATTGGTGAGGTGGCGAACGAAGGAGGGTGGGGTTTCACGGCTGGAACGGAGAGGTTATGGCGGCCTGGGATTCGAATGGCGAAAAGGGGGCGATGGGAGGGGGTGAACTAGGACTTAGGGACGCGCTTGTCCAAAATGTAGGGTGTGTTACAAAAGTACCCCCCACCAATTTGAACTAGCGGCCCTTTCGGCTCAGGGTTAGAAGGAGGATTTCGTGTGTTGGGATTTGGCAGCTGAAGGGAGTTTTCACACGCGTTGTAATTTCGAGATAGCAAGGCGCGGGTTGTGAAGGCGCCAGTTTTGGGAGCACGATATCTGAATTTTCGGGATATAACAAGACGCGGGTTGAATTTTAGGGACAAGCCTAACGTGTAGTAATATTGTACTCGTACGTACCAAATCAATTCGCACTTCCCTCAACCAAAAAGAAAATGAAAAAAATAAAACTATTCACACCACACAAATAGAGAGTCTTGCCCCATTTTACTATACAAATGCTATTCAAAGCTACTCCCTCCTTCCATCTATATAGGGCCTAATGCGTTTTTTGATGCTAACTTTGACCAAATATTAGAGCAATAATATATGACATGCAACTTACACAAAGCACACCGTTAAATTTCTCTATGAAAGGTTCTTTCAATGATATAATTTTCACATTGTGCATGTCATGTACTATTAATCTTGTCAATAGTCAAGGGCGGTCTTAAAAAACTCATTACGCCCTATATAGATGGAAGGAGGGAGTATGAATCCATGTTATGTCCAATTAAATTTTTTCGCTTGCTGTACAATGCATGTAACCTACTCATACCAACATTTTAGTGCATTCCAAATGTCTATACTACCGCTGCAATTCGAACCAAATTTGAATTCGTTTCTCTGTTTCAATAAGAATCTACAATCATGATTGTTGCCAACTTCAACCATCATTCGTGTATTACCTTAATAACACACCACATGATAACTACAGAGATAGATATGAACTATGTGTACTGCATGAACTCGAATTCTATTTTTTGAATACACTTGATGTTGATTCCAAATAATAGTACATTTGATGTACTAACTATATATTCATAATCTAAACCACATACACCGTGTTTATCACACAAAGTATAGTGCCCTGCCCCCTACATTATGACAAGTATTTAGACCTGAGTTGCAAAAGCCACACATTAGCCCAAATTATAATCAATGTTCTACATTATGATATCTTCTTCAAGTATCCGTATCCACTTTTTTATAATGAATTATGATCTTTGTTCGTCTTTTACACCTTCACGATCCTCTTCTATTTGTAGCTAGCTAGCGCTAACTTTCTATCGTGCGTGCACACGCCCGCCCCCCCTATCACCCACCCTTAGCGTCCCCTCCCTTGCGCACGTTCATTATTTCTCTTTAGGTCGTCCACCCGCAGTGTGTGTAGGCCCCCGGCTCCTTCTTTCCGGCACACACCGGTCGATATACCTCTCTAGCCAAGTGTGCCTACAACAAACACATATATACTTCCCCTCTTCTCTTCTCACCGTCCATGCCCCCCTATGTCCAATACGGTTCCACGCAGGTGCACACTCCCGCCCCTCTTTATAATGATCACATACTCGCACACTCCTCCCCCTGGACATGGCAGGCCTCTCGCACCACCTCCTAGTTGCACCCCTCTCCCCCTGTCTGTCTCTCCGGACCTTATTTGCTTCTAACACATGCAGGCATGTATATGAACTGATCTCCCTACATATAGCCAGGTCGACTATAATTCGTTTTCCCCAAGCACCGATACACTTACCTCGCTAGTTATGTCTCTCCCTTTCTCGGACACACGACGGTTGATCTTCCTATATAGTTACATATGCTTACCATAAACATATCTTCTCCCCTCATCATCCTTGCATACCTCCCAACCCGTCTCTCACACGCACGTGCATAGACAGACAGACATCCCCCGCCCTCTCTTATTGATATTGCACTCATACCCTCCGTTTGTTTAGTAGGCCTCTCCCACCATTTGTGAGACGCCACTCCACCACCAACCCTCCGACGCTCTACCTTTGTCTTTCTCCCAACCTTATTCCTCTGCTGCACATATCCATGGATGTCGATCGATCTTCCTTAATACATAGCTAGGTCTCTCTCCTTCCCCACACATATACTAGTCGATCGGCCTCTGCCCCCTCCCCCCCACACACCGATAGTCGAACATTCTAGGTAGGTATCCATGCCATGGAGAAAAACTACACCTCTGCCCTCTCAAATTCCAGTAGGCCAGCCGCCCTGTATCTTTGACGTGGGCAAACACAAATTCGATGGCACTCTTTATCGATCGTGCAGCCACACACTTCATCCCAGTTTTCAATTCTATCGATATCTCACATCCATGACTCCGTTTCACACACATTGCATATGTTACGTTTTTCTGTTTGAGATATCATCAACACATTGCCTCTGTTTCGCACAAACCATCTCTCTCACACACCCCCACGTACGTACTTGCACCTAAAGAAGAAGTGCACGCAGGACGCACGTACTCACGTCTCGTTCCCTGCCACGCCCGCACGGGTACACGGTGGAGTTCGTTTCTGTACGAAAAGGCAACCCATGTGATAATTTGACGCGTGTAGTGGTTGTTTACTCGAAGGAGGGTCGGGTACCACGCCTAGACGGAACAAAGTTCGACTTGACGCGTTAGTATTAAATAAAGTTATATATTCCTCAATGGCATGTACAGAATATAAAATGATTGCCATTGGGAAAATGGAAAAATGGGTTTGTCTCTCATCACACCATCTCCCACAAGGCGGTTGTTGCCTCTCTCTCTCAGCATTGGACAGTGATCCGGCCACATCCCATCCGCTAGCGGAAAGGGAGGATGTGCATCGTCTCTCCGTTCGACGGCGTTGAGGCAGCACGTTCCGATCTGCGGTACCCGCCGTTCTCTCTAACCAAGCTCCGACGCGGTAGGGCCTTCACCACTTACTCGCTGCTGCAGTATGGGCAGATCCCGGCCGCCGGCGCCCTCCTAGTAACATCCCGACGACCCTCAGGTAGTGCTTCCTCTGGCCTTGCTCCACTGCTCATCTTCCCACGTTGTTGCATGTGGATCTTCTTTAGTTGTTTGCTTAAATCGTATCTCGGCCGGCGTACTTTCCATCTTGCAATCTCGTCCTCAAACCATTTTTGATAAACCACCATGTGCTATCTTTCCCTTATTACATGGAATATGCTTTTTTTTGTCGGCGTATGTGTCTTCAACTCGTGTTATTGGGCAGTAATTGTTTCTTTTCGACCTCCTTTTGCAGACAGGGCTGTCCATTTTGACCTCGTTGCTATTGCGACCTTTTGGTGAACTGCACAAATCACTTTTTTCTTAAGAGTGTTTTGTGCAGTTCCGCCAAAATGTCACACGGGCAACGTTTTTACATTTCTGTGGGACTGCAAAAAGGGAGCTTGGTTTTGCTATCCTCCTCATCCAACTCCGTGCCTAATCTTCTCCAACAAGAAGTTAGTCCTAAAGAGAGATCGTAGAGGTGATCGGCTTCTATTTAAGTGTGTTATGTTTCATCATCTAGTTCCACTATTATTGTAATCACACTGACTGGATATCTTTGCAAACAGGGATGGTCCGCTCGATTTTAGTGGAGCTGCACAAAATGATCAGATTATGGTGTCCTCCATACACCTCTTTTTTGGCTACAGAGCTAGGTGAAACTAGATGCCAAGAAATGAACAATGTGACAAGGAAATGGAGCCATGCCTACGAATAGCATCGATCAATTATATTTTTTTATTTATTTGTACACCTTCTCACAACATTGTCTTCAGTTGTGATGTGAATATTGGCGCTGATCTGCGAACCATTGAGATGCATTAGCCATGGTAGCCATGGTAGTTTCATTTGTATTTGATGGAATGTTGTAACGAGATAATCTCGAGGCAAGACACATGAATCCTAAGTTGAAACCTTTTTTTCCTGCGGGAACCAAAGTTGAAACCTTCATAGCATCACAATACAATTTCATTAATATTATGTGTACATATAAACAAATCCTGAAGGATTGATAGCAATGCCAGAAACAATTCAACTTCGTTTCGCTGACATGTTGGACATCCTTCATCCGGGTCCACCTGCCATGCAGCAATATTGAGTGCACAACACAACTTTAGGGAAAGATTCACCCCGGTCGTTGTGCCGCAGTAGTAATGACTAGTGAGCAGTCAAATCACAGAGCCCACCTTCGGCATAGTAAGTTGCTCGGACGATGCAACCATCATTTCTCTGTTCCTTGAATCCGTTGTTACTCACATATTCCCACAGTAATAAGTTGCTCAGGCAAATCAACCATCACTATATCCGCTCACGTGTGATGACCACAGGAGCTATCCATTCAGATTGTATGTTAAAGAAATAAAGGACGATAACTAATGCGGCAAACTTAAAAAAACTAATGCGGCACCTCGGGCCAACGCGGCCAGATCGCATTTTGCACGAGAAATTACACACCATGTTTCGTTGACATGTGGTCCCGTTCCAACATATCAGTGAGACGACGGCGAGTCATTTTCTACTAGTATTTCCAAACAGAAGTGTAGGCCGGGGCGCCTCTTTGTGTACCGTGGCAAACTGGCAACCATCCACCGACTCTTCGCCTTTCCCTCTCGATTTGGAAATTCTGTCACATGCTCTTCCTCTGCCTCCTCCATTTTCCTTAACCATTCCTTCTGCCATTGTTCGATCGTCTTCTCCATGCAGGGAACAGGCCGAAAACGACCCCGTTATTCTTGCCCCGATCTAAAAGATGACATGGTGGAGGAACTCATTGATCGGTGCAATGTCATCACCTCGGCTAGCATGGTAGGTTCGTTCAAGACCATTCTCGACTCAACTAATAACATCATTACAAGGAACCCAAGGGTCAAGGAGCAGTTTCATCTCCCCTATCTTCTACACCGTGACCCTGATGACTGGCGTGGGGACGACGGAGGCCTCGCCTTGTGCAAGTTGATGCCACTTGATAATGATACGTATGATGTTAAGATGCCATTGCTTGAGGGCAAGGATTGGACAGGCGCAAATGGTGATTGGGTTGTTTATATTGGGTACAACTGCGAGTGGGAACTTGTGAATGTGTACACTCGTAAACGGGCTCCACTTCGAAAAATCTCAGCAGACTGCCCAGAGGTTGAGCACATCGGTATTGTACGCACGTTCAAATTCGATCATGGTGACTGTCTTCTATGGAAGATAGCAATTTCTCGAGTAACCAACCACTCTTGGAATTACAAGAACTATGAAGTTGTTGCTGTCTTCGACAAGCTTGTTGCTGTCCTTTGTGGTTCGACTCGATGGATATTGCTCAAAAATCAGTTTCTATACACGGATGTGTACTGTGATGCAATTCAATACGAGGGTCTTGTGTTTTCTTCCACCACTCATGGCACTGTTTTTGCATGGGATCCTCATAGTTTCGGTATGTTTTCCTTCCACCGTAATTATAATTGTTTCATCCACATGCATGCAGGTTAGCAAGTTTCCCTTTACTAATTAACCTTCTTCTTGTGTTTCCAAGGTCCTATGAACATTCCACCACCTATACTTGAAAATTTTTATAACCAAGGGGGAGATGACGATGGTGATGATCACGAGCATGAGGACGAGCAGAACTTATATACTCAGTGGCGCCTGGCAACTAATTCCGATGGACCACCTCTTCTTGTCTGTATACAGTGCACTGAGTTTGTTACTACTGAGGGAGCTATGTTGTCCCCCATGGTCGCACTCTCCGAACCTATTCCAACACTCGTTGCATGGTATTCGGGATGGATACTAGTGTGCTAGCGCCAACACCTTCTCCCTGATACTGAATTGATAGTCTTGGAGAAAACTCGCTCTTCCTTGGACAAAACTATCCGATGGTGGTGAAAGGCGATCCAACTGCTGTTAACACAACATTACTAGTACCATTTATGAGAAGCAACTGTATCTATACCTTGGACATTTGGGTGGTTCCTACCCTGGTACTGATATAGTAGGCCGCTTCAGCCTGGATGATCAGTCCTGCGTTGGTCTCGAGATTGACAATAGATGGCCCGTCCTAGAGAATCACTTGTGGTTCAAAGCAAGCGTTTCCAACGCTGAGGATTGGTTGAGTTGAAGTTCATTTCATTGCTTGTTATTTGTTGTGTGGTGAAAACTTTAGTATTTATAATGTATCCTCGTTGTCGATGTGGGTTGATGACCTCTTGTATGTAATAAAATGATTTGCCTGTGATAAACTTACTAAATTTACGAATGGCTTTCAAGTCGCTTCTCTGAGTGAGTGGTGCGACGAGGCAAAAAAATATTTTCTGAATACATAATTGTACGTGCATTGCAACAGGTTATCGGTGAGGCCAATCAACAATAGTAGTACACTATTTGTACTAGCTTCACATGCTTCGCGCGTCGGGCAGGTGTTTTTACTGTAGCCATATGTTAATGTGTTTGCTGTATGTAACCAGCACCTCGAATCCTCGATACTACTAGTAGGAGTACTATATAAGTAGTAGGAGTAGTAGGGTGGCATGGGCCAGAACAAGCATTCACATCCAGGAGTACGGCACACGCCATCACCACGACATCCATCTCACACCATATTTCTTGGAGTCCATGCTAGAACAATCTCTTCAACCTCGTCGTTTCTCTAACTTCAGCCATCGTGCGGCGGGCGAGGTGGGGGTTTGCTGATAGTCGGTTTCCTCAACTACGGTCCCACTTGTAAGGCCAACTCCAACGCACGACCCCACATGGACCTCCATTTTGCACAAACTCCAACGGTAATTTTGACTAGAAAAGCAAGACCAAAGAAAACAAGAACCACAAGAATACATTTTAGAAGATATCCAACTTCCATAACTGCTCCTGTAAGTTGGTTTAGTGCCTTCTCGATGCATTCATTGTTGATCTGCGGAGGCTCGATCTTGCATGCTTCTTTCTTCTTCGGGTGTAAAGAAGTAGACATTGCTTCCTCGCATCTAGTCTCATGTCTAGCCTCTATTCTAGTAGGAGTATCAACAAGTGCACTAGTCTCATCTCTAGCCTCTATGCTAGCTAAAAGTGCTAGAACATCTACTACTAAATTGTGCTCTATCAATATATCGATGTCTCTTCTTCCCAATACCAAAACTTGCATCCATTCTACACAATAAAATTTTTAAATTACCACAACTAGTCTAATCCGAGAGCACAACCGAAGATTTGGTCGGGTTCTTCCTCCTTTTTGCCGACACGTGGGACATCCAACATCCAGTTCCTGTCATGCAAGAAAATAGAGTGGTAGTTGAAGCCACGTGATGTGCATCTTGAGTTAAACTGTAAATAGAATCTTACTACTCTTGAGTAACTCCAAAAGCGGCCACCGAAGATCTTTATTGGATTTGTTTTTCATCACCAGCACGTCGAGGTGAAAGATGTGCAGGTTCAGTGGGTCCTCTTGTGTTTTCACTGACATGTGGGACCGCATGTGAGCAAACAGACGATGGGCTCCGCGCGTCCGCTGGCTGGCTGAGAAGAGAGATATAGGAGGGTTGAGCACGGACTCCAGGAAATTTGTTCTACATAACCAGCACCTCGATATTTGCCTGTGGTTGTTTCTAGAATAAAAAAAGGAGGTACCCCTACTTATGTTACTCCCACTACGCCTAGCCTAAGGTTAGTAGGTGACCTTGCGCTTGGCTCTTCGCCTCTTCCGGAAGTCGATGGTTCTACAATAGTACTTCTGGCAATCTGACACCAAATGAACTGTTGCACGTCCACCGCTTGTAAGCAAAAGTTTCTCCTCGTGCTGCGAGCCACCGCGTACGTGTCGGCGAGGGAGAAGGCATAATCAAGCTTCCGTTGTTCTGCGAGTTGATGGGACACATCAAAGTTATTTAGTATGTACTCTCTCCAAAAAAGGGCTGACCATGTCATTGCTACCATCCCTTGCTCCGTTGTTGAGTACGTGCACTATTCACGTGCCATCGAGGAGAAAAAATATTGCGTAGGTGCCATCGAAGTGCACGACTCACTTACGCACTGCTTATCTGATTATCTCCATTTTCTTGCATGACACGTGCACCTTGATTCTAGATGTCTCGCGTGTTGGGAAAAGGATGAACAAAGCTCACGCAAAAGAAAAGAGTTGAAGAGCATAGATTCCCGACGACCGAGAAGGAGCAAGGAACCTCGCAGTGGAGCATCTGCAAGGAACCTTGCGCGTTTCCCCCTATTTTTTGCCGCCTGCCCACCTATAAACAAATAAAAGAACATGAACTCTTCGCTAACCACTAGAAATGGTACATCGGGATGCTAAGTTGAAGATGTTTTATACTCCCTCCATTCCCAAATATAAGTTCTTTTAGAGATTTCAATAAAGGACTACATACAATACAAAATGAGTGAATCTACACTCTAAAATATGTCTACATGCATCCATATGTTGAAGTCTATTTGAAATGGCTAGAAAGACTTATATTTAGGAATGGAGGTAGTAGTTTATATTGATAACCACGCAACAAGCCATTCATGTACAGGACGCATGCAGCCACGCATGTACACAAGCCAACGCACTAACTCCATCTGATCCAACTCATGCACATACGCGCACAACATGGAGCACACAACGCACATACACAACACGTGCATGCACACTCGCTCGGCCGCAGAATGCACGTGAATAACACATGCATGCGCACACACTTAGTTGCATGGAGGCATGCGCCATCTGCGGTGATGTCCAGTTCGTCGTGCTATGGTGAAGCTCGCACGCAACAGCACCTACGCATCTCTTGTAGCACCTCTTTGCCGTCGTTGCTCAACGACTAGTCGGAGACGAAGACGACCGCAACCTCGGCCTTAGAGCTAGCACCGATGGAAAAGCACGCACGCTGCATGCACACGAGCACATACGGAGTGCCCACGACGTGGTGCGTCCCCAGTCGCCTCTACTCCTTCTACGCACGTTGTCTATCAAGGCGGGTGCATGCTAATGATGATGTGGGTGAGATATTCTAGGACTCAGATGATGACGAGGAAAATTATGAGACACAAGGTGATGTACACCGTCAAGGTCCACGGTCAAGGGGGTGCTAGTAAGTGCTTAGATGTGCTTAGATGAGGTCCTCAGTGCATTAAATGGCTTAGTAACTCAAGTCTTCAATGCATAGGTGCTTAGTTTATTGGTGCCACATCATATTTTATGCCTAGGTGGCAGGCTTAGCAGCTATACATGGTGGAGCACTGGGAGAGGCCAAGGCTGGTCATAGTGGGGAGTAACTTATACTGTAACATATTACTATGTTACTCTAAACATCTCTATAAACCGGAAAGGAGGGAGTAGTAACATAGACTAGTGTCATATGTAGAGTATGGGAGCACATGATATTTCCCCGTCCGGACCGATCCCAAGTTGGTTTCTCACCTTCTTGGCCCAACAAAAACCCCTCCCCCTCTCGCGTGCGCTTCCCGCCCGGCGCTAGCTGAGCCCGCCGCTCCACATTGATGGCAAGTCAGGGCGACGCAACCTCTCAATGCTTCCGCCGTTGAAGCGACGCGCCGACCAAGGGCACCGCCCGACATTTCAGACTACACAGTGGAGAGTAACTTTAGAGCAAGTACTATAATTAGATGACATAAGGAGGCTATGAGGATTTAAATATAGTATTTGTGCTTAGTTGAAGGAGAGAGAAGAGGAGAGAGAAGAGAAGCGGATTGTAAACGTGTAGCCGGTTGTACTCCAACATACTTTGTGAGACAAAAGGTGGGGCCATTATTAATGATATAGTATTTATACTAAAGGGACTAACGGACACCTTAATTACTCCGTTTTTTTTGAGACAAACCTTGGTGGGGCTATTATTGATTTGGACGTGGGGTTTGGGGGCCAAAGGCCTACTATTATAGTCGCACGACCAACCTGACATGCTCTACCCTAGCCGCTGTTGTATCATATGGTTCGCACCATTCCAGATCTTAGCGCCGCCATGCAATTCTTCTCCAGCCCTCCTTTCGGCGTGCACCGCGAGAAGGGACAACAGTCCTCCGACCTCCGCCTTTTGTGATCCTGTACGGGAGAGGGGCGATCAGGTTTTTGGGGAGCACACTCATGTGACTGCTGCCAGCGACAACTTCCTCAACGACAGCCTTCTTCCCCGACCTCGGTAACCTCTTCATCAATGACATGAGTGACAACATCAACCACATCAGTTCTGCGCCCGCTAAACAGTATGTGATTCTGTCCTCCTGGTTTAGTCCGCATCATTACTTTGATGTTTGCAATTGTCTTCATGATCTATTTACTGCTGATTTGGATGAAATCTCATAGTAAATTGCTCATATATTCAACAATCCAATCCAAAAACCTGATTATAGGCAATTTACTCGGAGTGGTTTTGCTGCGCTTTTGAAGCCGCCTACTTTTAAGGGGGTGCAATATAAAAGGTGGCGCACAAGAGCAGTATATTGGTTTCAGATCATGTACTGTTATGACGCCACTAAGGGTAAGCCTGAGGGCGATCTTAATCCTACACAGCAGGAAGCTTCTCAGAACATGGATACCTTCTTCAAAGCCTCCCTACTGAGTGTTCTTGATGATTCCATTGTGGATTCATATATGTCGTTTGACAGCGGCAAAGACATGTGGGCTGCGCTCGAGGCCACGTTTGGGCCCTCGGGCGCTGGCAACGAGTTGTACGTCATGGAGCAATTCTGTGACTACAAGATGACTGATGAGTGCTCTGTTGTTCAGCAGACTCATGAGATATCATGACTCTCTAAGGAACTTGAGTACTTTAAGTGTGTGTTACCGGACAAATTTGTTGCTGGGACCATCATTGCCAAGCTTCCACCTTCGTGGAACGATTTTGCTACTTCTTTGAAAAACAAGAGACTTAAGTTTTCTGTTTTGGATCTCATTAGCACTCTTGATTTTGAGGAGAAGGCGAGAGCAAAAAACACACCCGCTCGGGTCTCTGAGGGAGCTTCTAGTGCCCACATGGTACACGAGAAGAACTTCTAGCCCAACTAGCCCCAAAACAACAACAACAAATCTCAGGGGAAAGGCAAGTTTGATGCAAAGAACAAGCCATCATATTCTACCAACTTCAAGAAGAATTCTCATAACGAGAAGGGATACAAACCTCAATTTTGGTAGCACCGCACAAAAATTATATGGCTGCATCTATCTACTGTCAGCTAACCTCATGGTGCTCCAGGTATTCCTACATTCGTAACTAGGTACAATGACCACCGCAAAATGAAATTAGCTTATTCGTACGTTGACTTGCTGAATGCAGTGCGGAACGATCCTGTCATGCGTGGAGGAGCAAACAAGCAGTTCAATCGATTTTCTTTATTTCCACACCTTCTCACAGCTTTGTATTGGTTATAGGTGGTGAATCATTGAGATGCATAGACATGCTGAACTTTTGTTCTTCTGAATGTTAGTATGCATACCATATCTTCTGAAGCTTAGTTTAATGTGAGTGTCTGCATCCAGTACCGCGTCCTCTAATTTGGTGGATGCACACAGAGAAAATAAATCTCCTTCATTTACTCCATAACCACCCTATTAAATAGGCCTAGTAACAAATCAGGCGCATGCAGAGGCCGGCGGGCACATGCATCCTGCATGCATGGCCAGTCAGCCAAGTCCATGCGCCAGCTCCAATGCAACAACGCAAAAGAAGAGAGCGGTTCTTGGGAAAAAGCGAGTAGTTAGTGCAGCGGGCCTTATAAACACGAACAACTCGCTCTCCCGCTTCCGTCTCCCCCCCCCCAATTCGCCCCGCTCCCCAATCTTCCTCACTCATCCAGAAAACCCCCGCTCACCTTCTTCCTCACTCATACAAAAAACGCCTGCTCCTCTTCTTACACTCCTACAGAAATCCCCAGCCCTCCTTCTTCCCCACTCGCACTGCCACTAGGCTCGTCTCTGGCTACTCTGTTAAAACCCATGAGCTCAGCACGACGCTGCTACGTCTTGAGCTTGCGTTGGTTTTCCTTGAAGAGGAAAGGGTGATGCAGCAATAGTAGTGTAAGTATTTTCCTCAGTTTTTGAGAAACGAGGTATCAATCCAGTAGGAGGCTCCTCAAAAGTCCCACGCACCTACACAAACAAACAAAGAACTCGCAACCAACATGATAAAGGGGTTGTCAATCCCTTCACGGCCACTTGCGAAAGTGAGATCTCATAGAGATAGTATGATAAGATAAATGTATTTTTGGTATTTTACGATATAAATTGGAAAAGTAAAGATGCAAATAAAAGTAGATTGAAATCTTATATGATAAAAGATAGACCCGGGGGGCATAGGTTTCACTAGTGGCTTCCCTCAAGATAGCATAAGTATTACGATGGGTTAACAAATTACTGTCGAGCAATTGATAGAAAAGCGAATAATTATGAGATTATCTAGGCATGATCATGTATATAGGCATCACGTCCGCGACAAGTAGACCGACTCCAGCATGCATCTACTACTATTACTCCACACATCAGCCGCTATCCAGCATGCATCTAGAGTATTAAGTTTATAAGAACAGAGTAATGCATTAAGAAAGATGACATGATGTAGAGGGATAAACTCATGCAATATGATATAAAGCCCATCTTTTTATCCTTGATGGCAACAATACAATACATGCCTTGCTGCCCGTGCTGTCACTGGGAAAGGACACCGCAAGATTGAACTCAAAGCTAAGCACTTCTCCCATGGCAAGAAAGATCAATCTAGTAGGCCAAACCAAACTGATAATTCAAAGAGACTTGCAAAGATAACTCAATCATACATAAAAGAATTCAGAGGAGATTCAAATGTTTCTCATAGATAAACTTGATCATAAGCCCACATTTCATCGGATCTCGACAAACACACTTCAAAATTAGTTACATCGAATAGATCTCCACAAGAGAGGGGGAGAACATGGTATTGAGATCCAAAAAGAGAGAAGAAGCCAAGTAGCTAATAACTATGGACCCAAAGGTCTGTGGTAAACTACTCACAACTCATCAGAAGGGCTATGGTGTTGATGTAGAAGCCCTCCATGGTCGATTCCCCCTCCGATGGAGCGCCGACAAAGGCTCCAAGATGGGATCTTGCGGATACAGAAGGTTACGGCGGTGGAAATTGTGTTTTTGTGGCTCCCTGGATGTTTTCGGGGTACGAGGGTATATATAGGAGGAAGAAGTACGTCAGTGGCCGCCTGAGGGGCCCAGGAGACAGGGGGCGCGCCCTGTAGGGGTGGGCGCGCCCTCCTATCTCCTTGCCACCTTGATCGCTTCTTGACTTGCATTCCAAGTCCTCTGGATCACATTCGTTCCAAAAATCACGCTCCCAAAGGTTTCATTCCATTTGGACTCCGTTTGATATTCCTTTTCTTCGAAATACTGAAATAGGCAAAAAAACAACAATATGGGCTGGGCCTCCGGTTAGTAGGTTAGTCCCAAAAATGATATAGATGTGTAAAATAAAGCCCATAAACATCCAAAAGGGGTAATATAATAGCATGGAACAATCAAAAATTATAGATACGTTGCAGATGTATCAAGCATCCCCAAGCTTAATTCCTGCTCGTCCTCAAGTAGGTAAATGATAAAAACAGAATTTTTGATGTGGAATGCTACCTAGCATAATTCTCAATGTAATTTTATTTATTGTGGCATGATTGTTCAGATCCAAATGATTCAAGATAAAAGCTTATAAAACATAAAAATAATAATACTTCAAAGCATACTAACAAATAATCATGTCCTATCAAAATAGCATAGCCAAAGAAAGCTTATCCCTACAAAATCATATAGTTAGGCCATGCTTCATTTTCATTACACAAAATACTCCCATCATCTACAACCCTGATGACGAGCCGAGCAATTGGTTCATACTTTTTAACACGCTTCAGATTTTTTTCAACTCTAAGGCAATACATGAGCGCAAGCCATGGACATAGCACTATGGTGGTATATGGTGGTGGTTGTAAGGACAAAAAGGGAGAAGATAGCCTCACATCAACTAGGCGTATCAACGGGCTCTGGAGATGCCCATTAATAGATATCAATGTGAGTGAGTAGGGATTGCCATGCAACGGATGCACTAGAGTTATATATGTATGAAAGCTCAACAAAAGAAACTAAGTGGGTGTGCATCCAACTTGCTTGCTCACGAAGACCTAGGGCATTTTGAGGAAGCCCATCATTGGAATATACAAGCCAAGTTCTATAATGAAAAATTCCCACTAGTATATGAAAGTGACAACACAGGAGACTCTCTAACATGAAGATCATGGTGCTACTTTGAAGCACAAGTGTGGAAAAGAGATAGTAACATTTGTCCCTTCTCTCTTTTTCTCTCATTTTATTATTTTTTCTTTTTTTTCTTTTCTTTTTTTTCTTTTCCTTTTTTTTCTTGGCCTTTTTTTGGCCTTTATCTTTTTTTTCTTTGTAATGTCCGAAGTCTCATCCCGACTTGTGGGGGAATCATAGTCTTCATCATCCTTTCCTCACTGGGACAATGCTCTAATAATGAAGATCATCACACTTTTATTGATTTACAACTCAAGAATTACAACTCAAAGCTAGAACAAGATATGACTCTATATGAATGCCTCCGGCGGTGTACCGGGATATGCAATGAACCAAGAGCGACATGTATGAAAATTATGAAGGTGGCCTTGCCACAAATACGATGTCAACTACATGATCATGCAAAGAGCAATATGACAATGATGTCTCGGAATGGCTATGGAATGCCATAATAGGTAGGTATGGTGGCTGTTTTGAGGAAGGTAAATAATGGGTGCATGATACCAGCGAAAGTTGCACGGAATAATAGAGGCTAGCTAAATGAAAGGATGAGTGTGCGTATATCCACGGACTCACATTAGTCATGAAGAACTCATATACTTATTGCAAAAGTCTACTTAGCCCTCGAAGCAAAGTACTACTATGCATGCCCCTAGAGGGATAGATTGGTAGGAAAAGACCATTGCTCGACCACGACTGCCACTCATAAGGAAGACAATCAAAAGAGCACCTCATGCAACAAATTTGTCACACAACTTTTACCGTACGTGCATGCTACGGGACTTGCCAACTTCAACACAAGTATTTCTCAATTTCATAATTACCAACTAGCATGACTCTAACATTACCACCTTTATATCTCAAAACAATTATCAAGCATCAAATTGATCCTAGTGTTTAATGCACTTTCTATGATAGTTTTTATTATACCCAAATTGGATGCTCATCATTCTAGGACCAAATTCATAACCATAGCAAATACCATGCTGTTCTAAGAGACTCTCAAAATAATATAAGTGAAGCATGAGAGACTAGCAATTTCTACAAAGTTAAGCCACCGCCGTGCTCTAAAAGATATAAGTGAAGCACTAGAGCAAAAACTATCTAGCTCAAAAGATATAAGTGAAGAACATAGAGTATTCTAATAAATTCTAATCAAGTGGGCTTCTTCCAAAAGGTGTGTACAGCAAGGATGATTGTTGTAAACTAAAAAGCAAATACTAATATCATACACGACGCTCCAAGCAAAACACATATCATGTGGCGAATAAAAATATAGCTCCAAGTAAAGTTACCAATGAACGAAGACGAAAGAGGAGATGCCTTCCGGGGGCATCCCCAAGCTTAGGCTTTTGGTTACTCTTGAATATCTTGGGGTGCCATAGGCATCCCCAATATTAGGCTTTTGCCACTTCTTATTCCATAGTCCATGAAATCTTTACCCAAAACTTGAAAACTTCACAACACAAAACTCAACAGGAAATCTCATAAGCTCCGTTAGTGAAAGAAAGCAAAACCACCACATAAGGTACTGTAATGAACTCATTCTTTATTTATATTGGTGTTAAACCTACTGTATTCCAAGTTATCTATGGTTCATACCACTTAATACTAGCCATAGATGCATCAAAATAAGCAAACAACACACAAAAACAGAATCTGTCAAAAACAGAACAGTGTGTAGCAATCTGTAACTAACGCAAACTTCTGTAACTCTAAAAATCCTACCAAAATAGGACGTCCTGTACAATTTTTTTATTGATCATCAGAAAAAATAATCAATGCAAAATCATGTTTCTGTGATTTATTGAACTTTTTTCTCGTGAGCGCAAAGTTTCTGTTTTTCAGCAGAATCAAATTAACTAGCATCATAGGTTATCCTATAGGTTCTACTTGGCACAAACACTAATTAAAACATGAAAACACATCTGAACAGAAAGTAGACGCAAAATTTATTACTAAACAGGAACAAAAACAAAAAACACAAAGAAAATTGGGTTGCCTCCCAACTAGCGCTATCGTTTAACGCCCCTAGCTAGGCATAAAAGCGAAGATAGATCTAAGTAGTGCCATCTTTGAAACTTGATTCATAGGTAGCTCGCATGATAGATTCATAAGGTAATTTAATTTTCTTTCTTGGAAAGTGCTCCATGCCCTTCCTTAACGGAAATTGGAATCTAATAGTCCCTTCCTTCATATCAATAATCGCGCCAATCATTCTAAGGAAAGGTCTACCAAGTATAATAGGGCAAGAAAGATTGCAATCTATATCAAGAACGATAAAATCTACGGGCACCAAATTTCTATTTGCAACAATGAGAACATCATTGATCCTTCCCATTCGCTTTTTAATGGTGGAATCCGCAAGCTGCAAATTTAAAGAGCAATCATCAAGATCATGAAAACCTAGAATATCACATAAAGTTTTCGAAATCGTGGAAAAACTAGCACCCAAATCACACAAAGCAAAACACTCATGATCTTTAATTTTAATCTTTATAGTAGGTTCCCACTCATCATTAAGTTTTCTAGGTATAGAAATTTCCAAATTAAGTTTTTCATCATAAGATTGCATCATGGCATCAACGATATGTTTGGTAAAAGCTTTATTTTGACTATAATCATGAGGAGAATTAACAACGGATTGCAACAAGGAAATACAACTTTCTAAAGAAAAATTATCATAATCAAATTCCTTGAAATCCGAGATAGTGGGTTCAATGCTATTTAACATCATGACCTCTCCAATCCCACTTTTACCAAATTTAGCATCAAGATCCAAAAATTCTGAATTATTGGGACGCCTTCTAACTAAAATTGACTCATCTACAGTCCCATTATTATTAAGATTTATATTGAAAAATAAAGATATAATAGGGGACACATCAATAACTTTAATATCTTCATTATTATTTTCATTGAAACTAGAAGAACACGCCTTTACAAAGAAATCTTTCTTAGCACACAATCTAGAGGTTCTTTCCTTACAATCATCAATGGAAATTCTTATTGCTTTGAGAGACTCATTGATATCATGCTTGGGAGGAGTAGATCTAAGTTTAAGGGAATCAACATCAAGCGAAAGTCTATCAACGTTCCTAGCCAAATCATCAACTTTGAGCATTTTTTTTCAAGCAAAGCATTAAAATTCTTTTGAGACACCATAAATTCTTTCACACTATTCTCAAAACCAGAGGGCATCTTATTAAAATTACCATAAGAATTATTGTAGGAATTTCCATAATTATTAGAGGAATTACTAGGGAACGGTCTAGTATTAAAGTTTGCTCTATAAGCATTGTTTCCAAAATTACTCCTACCAACAAAATTCACATCCATAGATTCATTATTACTCTCAATCAAAGTAGATAAAGGCATATCATTGGGATCAAGAGGAGTATTTTTAGTAGCAAAAAACTTTATAAGTTCATCCATCTTTCCACTCAAAACATTAATTTCTTCTATAGCATGCACTTTTTTACTAGTAGATCTTTCGGTGTGCCATTGAGAATAATTAGCCATATTATTATCAAGAAGTTTTGTAGCATATCCTAAAGTGATTTCCATAAACGTGCCTCCCGCGGCCGAATCTAAAAGATTTCTAGAAGCAAAGTTTAATCCGGCATAAAAGTTTTGTATGATCATCCATAAATTTAAACCATGAGTAGGGCAACTGCGAATCATCAATTTCATTCTTTCCCAAGATTGGGCAACATGCTCATGATCAAGTTGTTTAAAATTCATATTGTCATTCCTAAGAGTGATAATCTTAGCGGGAGGAAAATATTTAGAGATAAAGGCATCTTTGCACTTGTTCCAAGAATCAATACTATTTTTAGGCAAAGACGAAAACCAAACTTTAGCACGATCTCTAAGTGAAAACAGAAATAACTTCAATTTAACAATATCATTATTCGTATCTTTCTTCTTTTGCATATCACACAAATCAACAAAGTTGTTTAGATGAGTAGCGGCATCTTCACTAGGAAGGCCGGCGAATTGATCTTTCATAATAAGATTCAGCAAAGCAGTATTGATTTCACAAGACTCAACATCATTAAGAGGAGCAATCGGAGTACTAAGGAAATCATTATTATTGGTATTGGAGAAATCACACAATTTGGTATTATCTTGCACCATGGCAACAAGTAATCCAACACACAAGCAAACTAAAAAAGGTAAGCGAAAAAAGAGAGAAGATTGGGAAAGAGAGGGCGAATAAAACGGCAAGGGTGAAGTGGGGAGAGGAAAACGAGAGGCAAATGGCAAATAATGTAAATGCGAGGGAGATGAGTTTGTGATGGGTACTTGGTATGTCTTGACTTGAGCGAAGACCTACCCGGCAACGGCACCAGAAATCCTTCTTGCTAGGTTTGGAGCTAGCGTTGGTTTTCCTTGAAGAGGAAAGGGTGATGCAGCAATAGTAGCATAAGTATTTCCCTCAGTTTGTGAGAACAAATGTATCAATCCAGTAGGAGGCTCCTCAAAAGTCCCACGCGCCTACACAAACAAACAAAGAACTCGCAACCAACGCGATAAAGGGGTTGTCAATCCCTTCACGGCCACTTGCGAAAGTGAGATCTGATAGAGATAGTATGATAAGACAAATATATTTTTGGTATTTTATGATATAAATTGGAAAAGTAAAGATGCAAATAAAAGTAGATTGAAGTCTTATATGATAAAAGATAGACCCGGGGGCCATAGGTTTTACTAGTGGCTTCTCTCAAGATAGCATAAGTATTACGGTGGGTGAACAAATTACTATCGAGCAATTGATAGAAAAGCAAATAATTATGAGATTATCTAGGCATGATCATGTATATAGGCATCACGTCCGTGACAAGTAGACCGACTCCTGCATGAATCTACTACTATTACTCCACACATCTACCGCTATCCAGCATGCATCTAGAGTATTAAGTTCATAAGAACAGAGTAACGCATTAAGAAAGATGACATGATGTAGCGCGATATACTCATGCAATATGATATAAACCCCATCTTTTTATCCTCGATGGCAACAATACAATACGTGCCTTGCTACCCCTGCTGTCACTGGGAAAGGACACCGCAAGATTGAACCCAAAGCTAAGCACTTCTCCCATGGCAAGAAAGATCAATCTAGTAGGCCAAACCAAACTGATAATTCAAAGAGACTTGCAAAGATAACTCAATCATACATCAAAGAATTCAAAGGAGATTCAAATATTTCTCATAGATAAACTTGATCATAAACCCACAATTCATCGGATCTCGACAAACACACCGCAAAAAGAGTTACATCGAATAGATCTCCACAAGAGAGGGGGAGAACATGGTATTGAGATCCAAAAAGAGAGAATAAGCCAACTAGCTAATAACTATGGACCCGAAGGTCTGTGGTAAACTACTCACAACTCATCCGAAGGGCTATGGTGTTGATGTAGAAGCCCTTCATGGTCGATTCCCCCTCCGGCGGAGCGCCGGCACAGGCTCCAAGATGGGATCTCGCGGATACAGAAGGTTACGGCAGTGGAAATTGTGTTTCGGTGGCTCCCTGGATGTTTTCGGGGTACGAGGGTATATATAGGAGGAAGAAGTATGTCGGTGGCCGCCTGAGGGGCCCAGGAGACAGGGGGCGCACCCTTGTAGGGGTGGGCGCGCCTTCCTATCTCCTGGCTGCCTTGATCGCTTCTTGACTTGCACTCCAAGTCCTCTAGATCACGTTCGTTCCAAAAATCACGCTCCCGAAGGTTTCATTCCGTTTGGACTCCGTTTGATATTCCTTTTCTTCGAAATACTAAAATAGGAAAAAAACAGCAATACGGACTGGGCCTCCGGTTAGTAGGTTAGTCCAAAAAATGATATAAATGTGTAAAATAAAGCCCATAAACATCCAAAAGGGGTAATATAATAGCATGGAACAATCAAAAATTATAGATACGTTGAGACATATCAGACGCCCACAAGGAAAATGGATTTGGCTGGCCCCAGCGCCAGGAAGCTGAGCTCCCGCCAGCGGTGACGCTGGTTGTAGATCCCGCACCCGATAGCGCGG
>NC_041385.1:157835653-157858801 GCF_002162155.2 Triticum dicoccoides
CACACGGATCTGAGGAACCGGTAGAATCTCCGGTGGACCACATCAGTGATCTCCCGGACGTTATCCTTGAGGAGATCATCTCGCTTCTCCCCACCTAGGATTGCTACCACACACAGTCCTCTCAACTCGATGGCGCCCTCTATGGCGCACCGCGCCCCTCAAGCTCGACTGTCGTTAGATATCTATCTTTCTTGAATTTGATCTCCTCAGAGCCATCGTCTCTTCTCACCAGCAGGGCCCCGTTCAATGCCTCTACATCCCGACACACTACCTGCTGTCCATACCTGGCAAGGTGGACGCTTGGCTGACATCCCCTGAATTCGGAAAACTCCAGCAGTTTGAATTTTACCATTACCGCAAAAGTTTCATACCACGAACACACCAAGAATTCGTGCCCACACCACCGTTGTCCATCTCGCATTTTTCCTCCTCTCTCCACACTGCCACCCTCGCCCGGTGCATCTACCAGATGATCTGGTACCTCGTAAAAAACTTTCGCTTGTAGTGGTTTATCTATCGGAGGCCTCACTGCACAACATCGTCCACTCCAGTTGCCTTGCCCTGGAGCGCTTGCTAATTGTTTTGGGAATGGAAATCGGTATCAGTTGTCTCCAAATAAAGTCGCATCACCTTAAAAGCATTAGAATTTGTTTTAAAGGACAGCAGCTCATCATCGAAGATGCCCCTTCACTTGAAAGGTTGCTCCTTCATAATTGTTATACATCTTCACAAATAACTGTCGTCTCTGCGCCCAAACTAGAGACCTTGGGTGTAATTCGTGACCCGTTTAATAATCACAAGGAGTTGGTGTTTCGCTCCTTGAAAGTGCAACTATTCCTAGGTGGTTTTGGTAATTCCTAACAACATATAGCTCATTGAGCTAACATCATTCCAAGATGAACATTTCAGGAAAAGCTCAATGAATGGCATGGCATGGATAAGGAAAGTGGATCCCTCAAAATACTAAGGATAAAAGGATTGGATCAAGCTCAAAAGCTCAAGACTCTACATTTTATATTTTAGTGATCCAAGATCACATTGAGTCTATAGGAAAAGCCAATACTATCAAGGAGGGATGAGGTGTTGTTTAATGAGTTTCTTGCTCCACAGTGCTTAGTGATATGCTCCAAAAACCCTCAACTACTTTCTCACATCCACATATGACCCAAACCAAAAGTCAAACTCGGCCCCACCGATTTTTCTACCCGGAGCCACCGAGTTTAGATGTCATAGCCACTGCCACAAACCCTAGGCAAATTGGTCTCACCGATAGGGATCTCGGTCTCACCGAGATGGGATTGTAATCTCTCTGTTTCCCTTTGTAATGTTTTGGTCTCACCGAGATGAGCGATCGGTCCCACCGAGATTGCAATGTAAACTCTTTGTTTCCTTTTTGTAATATTTCAGTCTCACCAAAATGAGCGAACCAGTCCCACCGAGTTTACCTGACCAACTCTTTGGTTAGCTTGTTACCAAAATCAGTCTCACCAAGTTTGTGTAATCGGTCTCACCGAGATTACGTTATGCCCTAACCCTAACCATATCGGTCCTACCGAGTTGCATGTCGGTCCCACCGAAAATCCTAACGGTCACTAGGTTTACTAAATCGGTCTGACCGAGTTTGTTGATTCGGTCCCACCGAGATTGGTAAATTGTGTGTAACGGTTAGATTTTGTGTGGAGGCTATATATACCCCTCCACCTCCTCTTCATTCGTGGAGAGAGCCATCAGAACAAACCTACACTTCCAACTTACCATTTCTGAGAGAGAACTACCTACTCATGTGTTGAGACCAAGATATTCCATACCTACCATATGAATCTTGATCTCTAGCCTTCCCCAAGTTGCTTTCCACTCAAATCTTCTTTCCACCAAATCCAAATCCTGTGAGAGAGAGTTGAGTGTTGGGGAGACTATCATTTGAAGCACAAGAGCAAGGAGTTCATCATCAACACACCATTTGTTACTTCTTGCAGAGTGGTGTCTCCTAGATTGGTTAGGTGTCACTTGGGAGCCTCCGACAAGATTGTGGAGTGGAACCAAGGAGTTTGTAAGGGCAAGGAGATCGCCTACTTCGTGAAGATCTACCGCTAGTGAGGCAAGTCCTTCGTGGGCGACGGCCATGGTGGGATAGACAAGGTTGCTTCTTCGTGGACCCTTCATGGGTGGAGCCCTCCGTGGACTCGCGCAGCTATTACCCTTCGTGGGTTGAAGTCTCCATCAACGTGGATGTACGATAGCACCACCTATCGGAACCACGACAAAAACATCCGTGTCTCCAATTGCGTTTGAATCCTCCAAACCCTTCCCTTTACATTCTTGCAAGTTGCATGCTTTACTTTCCGCTGCTCATATACTCTTTGCATGCTTGCTTGAATTGTGTGAAGATTGCTTGACTTGTGCTAAGATAGCTAAAATCTGCCAAAGACTAAAATTGGGAAAAGGATAAGTTTTTAATTGGTCAAGTAGTCTAATCACCCCCCCCCCCTCTAGACATACTTCCGATCCTACAAGTGGTGTCAGAGCTTTGGTCTCCATTTGCTTTGATTTCCATAGCTTTTGGTGGTCATAGCCTTGGTTTCACAACCTAGGAGAGTATGGCATCTAGCGAGGGAAATTATCACCGTAGAGGTCCTTACTTTGATGGTAAAAATTTTGCTAGTTGGAAGCATAAGATGAAAATGCATATTCTCGGACATAGCCCCGCCGTTTGGGCTATTGTGTGTATTGGCTTGCAAGGTGAATTCTTTGATGGGAGAGAACCGAACCGTGAAGCTAGCGCGGATGAGTTGAAGATGCTGCAATACAACACTCAAGCTTGTGATATCCTCTTCAACGGATTGTGCCCCAAAGAATTCAACAAAATCAGCCGTCTTGAGAAATGCAAAGTAAATTTGGGATACTTTGATTGATATGCATGAAGGTACCGACTCCGTCAAGGAATCCAAATTGGATGTGCTCCAAAGTCAACTTGACAAGTTCAAAATGAAGGATGGTGAAGGTGTCGCTGAAATGTACTCTAGGCTTTCTCATATCACAAATGAGATTGCGGGCTTAGGAAGTGAAGAGATGACCGACAGATTCATCATCAAGAAGATCCTAAGAGCATTGGATGGAAAATATGATACTGTGTGCACATTGATCCAAATGATGCCAAATTACAAGAATCTCAAGCCAACGGAGGTCATTGGAAGAATTGTTGCTCATGAGATGTCACTCAAGGATAAGGAGGAACTTCACAACAAGTCAAGTGGTGCTTACAAAGCCTCATGTGAAGCCCCTACATCATCAAGTGAGAAACAAACCTTCAATGAAGAATTAAGCTTAATGGTGAAGAACTTCAACAAATTCTACAAGAGTAGAAGCAAAGAGAGAAGCTCTAAGTCAAGGTCCTACAATGACAAAAGATCTTCTAGTCGAGAGCGCAATTGCTACAATTGTGGGAGATCTGGACACTATTCCAATGAGTGTACAGCACCCCACAAAAGAAGAGAAGAATCACTGCCAAGAGAGAGAAGGAGTAGAGATGATCGTTATGAACGAAGAACATCCCGGAGAAGCAAGGATTCGGAAAGGAAGGACAAGTCATCAAGGAGGTACACAAAACGAAGACATCAAGCTCATGTTGGTGAATGGGTATCCGACTCCGACTCCGACAATCACTCCGAGAGAAGCTATCACTCCGACTCCGAACATACTCAAGATGAAGGTATTGCCGGTCTTGCACTTGTGTCAACCAACTCCTATGATATATTTGATTCACCAAATGAAGGACTTGGAAGATGCTTCATGGCTAAAGGCCCTAAGGTAACACACCCCGAGTATGTTGATTTCAATAGTGATGTAGATGACTTGTTAGGTGATGATGATTTACTTGTTGACAACTCTAGTGATGAATACTATGATGAAACGTCAAGTAATCATGCTAACCAAGATAAAATGAATGACAATGATAATGAGAAGATTGAGCTTCTAACTAAAGAACTAAACACTCTTAAGTTAGCTCATGAAACTATCTTAGAAGATCATCGAGAACTTTTAAGGGCTCATGAGAAGTTACGCTTTGAAAAGCTCAACCTTGAGCAAGAGCATGAGTTCTTAAAGGCAATCAATGATGATCTCCGTAAGAAAAGTCCTTCTTACATTGCCAAGCGTTTACTCTTATCAACTTACATGTCAAGTCCATTAACAAGAACAACAAAGAGTCTTCCTCTAGTAGTAACAATAATCATGCTAGATCCAATATTGTTGCTTCTAGTAGTTCTCTTGATTCCACTAATGATTCTCTTAGCCAAGTTACACTTGAGCAAGAAAAATAGCTTATTGAAGGGAATTATAGAGAAAGGTGTTTACAAGAGCCTTGCCGGGAGTAAGAAATTTGAGGAAATTGTACGCAAGCAAGGAAGGCACCGGAAGAACCAAGGTGTTGGTTTTGAATGAAAGTTCAATGCCAATGGAGTTGAGTGGGAAGAAGATCAAGATACCAAGACGAAGTTTGTTCCTCAACAAGATAAGTATGATCCTACTTCCTTCAAGGGTACACAAGCTCAAGATGATCTTCCACCACAAGACCAGAAGCAAAAAGGCAAGGACAAGCTTCAAGAGGAAATTGATGCATTTGAAGAAGCTCCTAAGGCCTTGGTCAAGTGGGTTGCCAAGACAACGTCAAGTTCTACTTCATCAAGTATGACTAAAACTCCAAGGATTCCCATCAAGATGATGTGGATCCCGAAGAAGAAGAACTAGAGAGTTCTTGAGGGTGACTCCGCCAACATACTTCACTCATATCATTTTGGCAACAACAAGTGCAATCAACTTCCACATCTTGCACTAGTTCAAGGAGTCACAAACCCTCTTGTTGGTAAGACAAGGGACAAGGTAACATAATGCATTCATGGACATCATCTTGTGTGTGCATCACTCTATGTCTATGAATATACTTGTTTGTTCCTTGTGGGACTAACCCGTGTAGGTATTGAAAGTGCAACTCACTCCAAAGGATTGCTCCAAATGATCTTCATCAACATTGAGCATCCACATCTTCAACACCTACATGAAGTCATCATCGACAAAACCCAAGGTTAGTTCATCCCTCTAAGGGGGGATCTCACATCTAGGGGGAGCTTAACTCTAAGAATTGAGTCAAAGCAACTCTAATGGTGTGAACACATCAATGCATTATGTAAAAGTGGTAACCCCACTTGAGCTTAAACGATGAGTATGACCTATGATCAAATGTTCTCATTTGACTCCTAAGTCAATATACTCATATATAGATGACCTAGTCATCGCCAATTGTTTGATAGATGCTAGAATTGGTTGTGCATGCTTTGCCACATATTTCATTTGCCATTTTATTGTGTGAGCATGTTGGTTGCATATTTAACTCATTCGAGGACATCCACTTGTTGATTTGATTGATTGGTTTATTTTCTTTTGCCAAGTGGATGGACAAGAATGCCTAAGAACCTTCTCTAGCTATCTATGCTTTTCTTGTCTCAAACTCTATTCATGCTACATCACAAAATTTGATCAAGTCAGATTTGAATCACTCTGTGTGAGGAGCACTCGGAGTCCCCGATTCGTCATAGACTTAAACTTCCAAAACTTCTTTGTGCGTTTCGGTCTGACCGATTCTTCCATTTCGGTCATACCAAGATCACTAAGTCGATCTAGGTTTTAATCTCGGTGGAACCGATTTGAACATTTCGGTCACACCGAGTTGCTGTAACTGTCAACAATTATGCATCTCGGTGCCACCGAGTTGTTCCACTCGGTCACACCGACAGGGTCGGGCTATATATACTCACGGGCAAAAATTTGGAAAACTTTCTCCAAACCCCTTCGCCCGCGCATAGCTCGCTCTGCCTCCAGGGTCTCCGGATCATCTACTTTGTTGCCAGCCGCCTCCAGTCGCTGGTTTCCGCCGCCGTCAACGGAATTCAACCCCACCGTTGCCGCTGTAGCGAGTCAATCACCAAGCTAGGGAATGGACTCGATCATAGTGCTATCCCCATCTGATTCCTAGCACATTGTGTTCATCATGATTCTTGCCACGATTGAAACAGTTCTATCTAGTCAAAACAATGCTTAGATTAGAAGTGAATTGAAAATTTAGGGTTAGGTTTCCGCCGAAACCATCTCGAACCCACCGAGTTGTAGAGCTCGGTTCCACCGATTCGGCTAAGGCCATTGCACAAGTGATTCTCGGTCTGACCGAGAATTGCAAATCGGTGTGACCGAGTTCAGGACTTTGTGAAACCCTAGCAGTCTCGGTGCCACCGAACTGTGACTCGGTCTGACCGAGTTCACTAGTTTAGGTTCCAAAAGCTGCTTCGGTATCACCGAGTTTGCAAATCGGTTGATCCGAAATGCTTTCTGTGGAAAACTAAAACTAACTTTTTTGAATCATTCTTTTGCAAAAACCTCTACATTTTGTGATGCTCATCCACTCTATCTCATCTATATCTATTCACAGGGTCTGCAGTCAGTATTTTCAATATGTCTGATCAAAGTGACAGTCAGAACCAGTCAGAGGAGCAGATTCACATGAGTGAGGGCACTAGTCCCTCTAGCACCTCAGATGATGGCAACAGGAGCACCCCAAGCAACTTGCCCAAAGCTGCCACCAGGGCCAGAAATAAGAAAACCTCAGAATCTGAGGATGAAGACTATGTGGCAGTTGAGGATGAGGCCACTTCCAAGAAGAAAGTGCTCAGAAAGGAATAAGGCACAACTGCAACCACTAAGCCTGGTATGAAGACCAAAGTGCCTGCAAAGAGAACTCCCATGTCTAAAGCCAAAGCCTCTACTCAAGTACCAAAGACATCTCATCCCAAAGAGGCTACTGCAGAAGGGAAGAAGAGGAAGGAAAGGGTCAAGAAGACCATGGCCAGAGTTGTTGGACAACCTTCCATGATGGAAGAGGAGGAGGAAGAAGAGGTTGCTGCACCGGCACCCAAGGCTCCAAAGCTTATGGGTGATGCTATTAGGTCAGGCGCTGCATCATCAAAGCCCAAAGAAGCACCCAAAGCTACCTCCAAGCCCAAGACTGCACCTAAGAGGAATACCAGAAACATATCTGCTGCTGAGAAGAACAAGGCCCCAATGCTTGAAGTTGCTGAAGAAGAAGAAGATGAAGGACAAGTTCTGAGAAAGTTGAAACCTAAGATTCCAGACCATAATGGTGCTCATCCTGTGGCTGAGAACATGAAGCTAAGGAAGGATGCAGGACTTAGACAGTGGAGATTGTCTGATCCTTATGCTATCAAGAGAAGGACTGCTGTTGACTACAGGTTCCATACTAAGGAACATCAGGATTTCTATGAGACTGTGCTACTGGGCAAGAATCCAATTGTGTGTGTCATGAGGTGGGTGGACTGGAAATACATGAAGGAGAATGAGGAACACTATCCTGGAGTGTTTGACAGTTTCGGTGCTTGTGGAGTTGCAGACTTTGTTGGACAGAAGTTCACAAAGTGGAATGATGAGCTCATAATGCAATTCTACTCCACATCACACTTCTATCCAGATGGCAGGATAGTATGGATGTCTGAAGGTACAAGGTACCAGTCTACAATTGAAGAATGGGAAAATCTGATAAATGCACCAAAGGAGAATGAAGATGACTTGGATGTCTATGCCAAGAAGAAGAAGGATCACAATTCTATGGCACACATGTACAAGGAGATCCCAGATAAAGCTCTTGAAACTCACAAGTTTGGATCTGTACATTTCCTTCTGTCAGGACTGCCAACCATCAACTGGATCCTCAGGCATACTCTCTTGCCCTAACCACAACATGATCAGAGGCCATGCTATCAATCTGCTACACATATTTGATGTGCCTCAAAAGTTCAAAGTCATGAGCCTCATAGTTGAGACTATCAAGAGGACAACAGCTGACCAGAAGAGAAGTTGTGGGTATGCCCCACAAATCCAGGAGCTGATTAACTTCAAGATGGGCACAGGCACATACCTATTGGACAAGGAACACTTTGCTATATATCCAGATTTTGAGGACAACCAAGTGGTTACGAATGAAGATGAACTATCTTCTGTGCATGCTCAAGCAAAGAAGGAGAAGGCAAGGACAGAGAAGGCTACTAAGATGTCAACAATGGAAGAGGCATCTCAGTACTTTTTTAAGAGCAAACAAGATCAAATAGGCTACTTGATTGCATCCACTCTAAGGATTGAGAAAGGTCTGGCCACCTTGGCTCAAAACCAGGAGAGCCTGGAGAGGATCATGGAGAAGAACTTCTATGACTTGGATGTGAAGGTAACTAAGATCTAGTCTATTGTTGAGCAACTTCAGGATGATATGAAGGAGAGGAAGGGCAAGAAAACCACAGATGCATTTGCTAGAGTGCCTAGAGATCAGAGATCAGCTGCCGTGCCAGTGACAGACACCAGAGCCACTTCATTTGCACCAGCTACAGTTCCTATAGCTCCAGTGCAACCAGCTCCAGCACCTACACCTCCAGCTCCATCCACATCAACTGAAGCTTTCGTCCTTGGCGTCATCTCTACACCACCACATCAAGATCAAGCTTGAGTGTCGATCTAGCACTATGCATATTCTATGAACTTTTTGGTAACTTGTTGCCAAAGGGGGAGAAAAATGTATAGATCATAGGCTTCAAGAGAGAGTGTTGCTTTTTGTTCTCTCTTGCTTTGGTGGTTAGACTTTATTTTCTTTTGCTTGCTTGAGATACTACTTTATTGCCTATGTGATACAATGATGATCATGTGTTCGATCATATGCTACATTTATGCTTGTTGGATGACATTATCCCATTTATCTCTATGTGATCATTCACTTTGCTTGGCGATGAGTGCATGTATTCAATCTTTATTATTTTGAGTGCTCCACCAAGATGTATGTGACATGGAAGAGTAACCCATGAGCCTCACTCTTTGTGCATTTGCAGTCCAAAGCAAATCTTAAAACTATCCACAAATTTAGGGGGAGCTCTTGCTTATCACATACTTCTCAAAGCGACGATGTTTTTCAATCCCATTATCATTTGTCGGAGCTTTGATCTATATGTTGTCATCAATTACCAAAAAGGGGGAGATTGAAAGTGCAACTATCCCTAGGTGGTTTTGGTAATTCCTAACAACATATAGCTCATTGAGCTAACATCATTCCAAGATGAACATTTCAGGAAAAGCTCAATGAATGGCATGCCATGGATAAGGAAAGTGGATCCCTCAAAATACTAAGGATAAAAGGATTGGCTCAAGCTCAAGACTCTACATTTTATATTTTAGTGATTCAAGATCACATTGAGTCTATAGGAAAAGCCAATACTATCAAGGAGGGATGAGGTGTTATTTAATGAGTTTCTTGCTCCACGGTGCTTAGTGATATGCTCCAAAAACTGTCAACTACTTTCTCATATCCACATATGACCCAAACCAAAAGTCAAACTCGGCCCCACCGATTCTTTCTACCCGGAGCCACCGAGTTTAGATGTCATAGCCACTGCCACAAACCCTAGGCAAATCGGTCTCACCGATAGGGATCTCGGTCTCACCGAGATGGGATTGTAATCTCTCTATTTCCCTTCGTAACGTTTTGGTCTCACCGAGATGAGCGATCAGTCCCACCGAGATTGCAATGTAAACTCTTTGTTTCCTTTTCGTAACATTTCGATCTCACCGAAATGAGCAAACCGGTCCCACCGAGCTTACCTGACCAACTCTCTGGTTAGCTTGTTACCAAAATCGGTCTCATCGAGTTTGTGTAATCGGTCTCACCGAGATTACATTATGCCCTAACCCTAACCATATCGGTCCTACCGAGTTGCATGTCGGTCCCACTGAAAATCCTAACGGTCACTAGGTTTACTAAATCGGTCTGACCGAGTTTGTTGATTCAGTCCCACCGAGATTGTTAAATTGTGTGTAACGGTTAGATTTTGTGTGGAGGCTATATATACCCCTCCACCTCCTCTTCATTCGTGGAGAGAGCCATCAGAACAAACCTACACTTCCAACTTACCATTTCTAAGAGAGAACTACCTACTCATGTGTTGAGACCAAGATATTCCATTCCTACCATATGAATCTTGATCTCTAGCTTTCCCCAAGTTGCTTTCCACTCAAATCTTCTTTCCACCAAATCCAAATCATGTGAGAGAGAGTTGAGTGTTGGGGAGACTATCATTTGAAGCACAAGAGCAAGGAGTTCATCATCAATACACCATTTGTTACTTCTTGGAGAGTGGTGTCTCCTAGATTGGCTAGGTGTCACTTGGGAGCCTCTGACAAGATTGTGGAGTTGAACCAAGGAGTTTGTAAGGGCAAGGAGATTGCCTACTTCGTGAAGATCTACCGCTAGTGAGGCAAGTCCTTCGTGGGCGATGACCATGGTGGGATAGACAAGGTTGCTTCTTCGTGGACCCTTCGTGGGTGGAGCCCTCCGTGGACTCGCGCAGCCGTTACCCTTCATGGGTTGAAGTCTCCATCAACGTGGATGTACGATAGCACCACCTATCGGAACCATGACAAAAACATCCGTGTCTCCAATTGTGTTTGAATCCTCCAAACCCTTCCCTATACATTCTTGCAAGTTGCATGCTTTACTTTCTGCTGCTCATATACTATTTGCATGCTTGCTTGAATTGTGTGAAGATTGCTTGACTTGTGCTAAGATAGCTAAAATCTGCCAAAGACTAAAATTGGGAAAAGGATAAATTTTTAATTGGTCAAGTAGTCTAATCACCCCCCTCTAGACATACTTCCGATCCTACACTCCTCACTTTTTCAAGTACCGTATATTATCATCTACACATTCGTAATCATATGCTAGATTTTTCATTTGTGCGCATAAGTTTTATATCATCTTGGAGTACACTTTGGGTACTAATATTATGTTATATGCTCAATGAAGAGTTCGTCCATTGATAGCCTATTAATACTGCTGGATTCTGTCAAGATCATATATATCAAAATGTATAGTTTTGATCTGGACATAATTATTGGCTTGCTGCGATGCTTTTGATTTCTGGAGAATTTATACATAGAGGTGATGATTTCATGCACATTGAAAGCCCGTATATATTGTACTAGAATTAACTGTCCAGCTGTCATTCTTTTGACATACTCTTTTTTCAGACCTTAACTATTTTCAATCTTCATGTCTACTTAGGCAGAACCACATATGGAGAATAACATATAACCAATCGGTGGCGTAATAAGCACAAGGATTTTCTCAGTTCTCATGACATTCGTGAGGACAATAATGATGGAACGATATGCATTCAACCAGGAAAACAGAAGCGTTGTCACATTCTTCCTGTTGAATGCGAGGTTACTATTGTCCATGAGGCTTAATACTTATCACAAGAGATTTCTCACGGACGGACATGTTGAACAGCACAAAAAGAAGTTTCAGGTGGACAAATGGGCTTCTAAATGTGCTTGGCTTCTATTTACAACAAGTTGTAGTCATCCTGAAATAATTCTTTTTGCACAGGATGTTGATTTTATGGATCAGACCGATCCATTTGTTTGTGAGTGCAAAAAAGAGTGGTTGGGTTAGATGTTACTGTCATGTTCAATCTGGGTTTTGTCTAAAAATTTGATGAATAATTAATCCTTGGGCTTTTTGTACCATTTGTATGCTTGAGTTGCATGTTGTTGCCCTCGTACTCCCCTCCACCTGCCACTACATTGACGCATCTTCCACGGCTGCTGTTCATTCCCGTCCGAGGCCTTGTCGTTGTTCTCCGCCTTGGTTTGCTCGTTGTGCCCACCGCCGTCTGGTGTTGTCAACATGGTCAACAACCAAGAGGAATCAGGAGATGACTTCACGTGGAGAGGCTGATAGTAGGGACCCACCAGGGTCATTGCATTTCGCAAGCGGGTGCCTCGTTATTACAAGCCAAAAAAATACTTCCTCCTAATTGTTTGACAACTAGGTCCCACGCCATTGTCAATGTAGTCAATAAACGAGAAAATTACACAACAAGCGGATAACACCAGGGACCCAGCAGCTCGCCCAGTTGTTTTTTAGTTTCAGAGACGGAGCTCAACTGCGTGTTGTGCGGGGGCTGTGGCCCGTCTAGCCCACGCTTACGCTTCTATTAAGCACATGACGAGCCAAGTTGATATAGTTTTTCTTTCTGAGATTGGCTAGCCCAGTTCTTTTTTTTGGAGAATACCAAAACCGAGGCCTACTTACTTATCTTAGCCCTGCTGGGCTACAAATATTTCAAGACGAGGAGGGGTGTAAGTAGTAAGAAATGGGCTTCCCCAGAAAATGGGCTATAAGTTGTAAGAAATGGATGTAAATTTTTAAACCAAAGCCAACCGGCAATTGCATTGAAATATCATTTTTTCAGGATTTCTCTACTCTTATAAAAACCAAAGCCAACTGGCAATTACATTAAAATATCATCTTTTCTCCCACAAGATAAACTACTCATACAAATGCATCTTCATGTTCCGTGCAACGAACAGGCATCTTGATAGTTAAGCTTAAATTTCATTCATTTTTTGCAGAGAATTGTTTTGTGAATTTTATTTTGATATAATTTTTTGAAAATTATTTTTAACGTGACTCGAAATTTCGTGATTAAAAGAGTTCGGACCCCACCGAAATATGCAAAATTTCGTTGAATTTTTTAGCAGTGCCCAGAATATATGGTCTGTAATGCTAATAAAAAGAATATGGGCTTCAAATATCCTTAAGAATTAGCAAATGGGCTGTAAATTATTGAACATGATGGCTAATGGGATGTATGCTGTTTTCCATAGATTTGGAGGCTGACTTCTAGGCCTACTAGGTTGACGATGACGCTGTTCTAATTTTTTTTAATGCGTACGCAAGGCTTTGTCAACTTAGTCAACACACGACAGTGACTGTTGGATGTCCATCCAACGGCCGCCGTGCTTCTTCAATCTCTAACCTTCCTGCTCCAGCCACCCAAACCAGCGCCGGCAGGACCGCCTGCTCCCTCCTCCCATGGCTGGTTGTGCTGCCGCCAGGCCATCCCTCTAACCACCCACACATCTTGTTATTTCCGGTGACGTCAGCCTCACCCCGCAGCCGACCAGCCAGCCCTCGTACTCCCCTCAGCATGGGCATCCGTTGTGGTGGCTTCGCCGGCTCCGGGTGGTTCTTTTCCTGGGCCTCCCCCTCGTCCATCGCGTTTGTGCTCTCGGCACGGCGAGGTCAACATGGTCAACAAACAACAGCCATCGGAAGAGGCTGACAGTAGGGGCCCACACAGAGAAATGCCTCCTTATTACGCACAAAATAATGATTCCTCCACCTGATAGCTGGGACCCACCGGAAGGGCCTCTGTATTTCACGTAAAAAATGTTCGCCCCGCTGTCAGCTTGGACCCACCGGAAGTGCCTCCTTATTACTCACAAAAAAATGAATACTCCCCCTACTAGCTGGGACTCACCTTCGTGGGAGGCTAACTTGTGGGCCTACTAAGTTGACGGGGATGGAGGGATTTGTCAACTTAGTCAATATGAACGATTCTAGCAACAGTGACCGTACGATGTCCATCCAACGGTCGTTGTGCTTCTTCAACCTATGGTCTTCGTGCTCCAGCCGCCCAAAGCAGCGCCGGTCGTGCCGCATGCTCCTGCCTCCTGTGGCCGGTTGTGATGCCGTGGAGGCCTCACTGCCCCTACTCCTCCCACCGCTGGCCAGGCCATCCCTCTACTCACCCACACCCCCTGTTATTCTGCGGCGACGACAGCCTCACACCGCAGCCGAACCAGTGAACCCTCGTACAACTCTTCGCGTGGGCATCCACTGCTGCGTCTTCCCTGGCTCCGCGTCATCCCCTTCCTAGGCCTCGCTGTCGTCCACCTTTGTGGTGCTCTCAGCGCGGTGTGGTCAATGTGGTCAACGACCGACTTCCATTGGAAGAGTACTGTACGTGGAGAGGCTGACAGCTGGGTCCACGGCGGCCGCAAAGAAGTGCCTCCTTATTACGCGCAAAATAATTATTCCTCCACCTAACAGCAGGGACCCACTGGACGGGCCACCGTTTTTCGTGAAAAAAATGTTTCCCCCCTGACTGTTGGGACCCACCTGCTACACCTTCGCATGCAAGGAAGTGCGTCCGAGCAAAAAAACGACTTGCCCCTCTGACTACTGGGACCCACCAGCTACATCTTTGCACGCAAGGAAGTGCCTGACAGTCGGGACCCACCTGGTCGAAGCGTACGTTGCATTGTCATTCTGGTCGCGAACGTGTACGTACATACTGGTCGATGTAGAGGCACGCACGTGTCGTAGTAGAGGCGTGCACATGTCGTAGTAGAGGCGCGCACGTAACATGTACACGTACGTACAACGGCCAGGGTGCAAGAAAGAAAATACGTCCATGTACGTACGTACGGGCGGGGTCTCGAACGCCTACTCGCGCATACGTACGACCAGGGCTCGTGTACATGGCTGGGTCGAAACGAAGAAACAATGTCATCATCGTGTTCATGGGAAGCCAACCGGCTGGGTCAGAACAGAATGCCTCGTCGTGTTCATCGGGAGGGCTTGGACGGAACAGGCGATGGAAACGAGGCCTGGCGTACCGTAGAATGGAGGAAACGGCCTTGTGTTCGACTGGCCATGTTCGAAACGGGATCCTGTTCATTGGGAGGGGTCTAGCGTACCGCAAAACAGAGGAAACAGACTTGTGTTGGACCTCCTACGGTCGAAACGCGGTCTTGTTGATTGGGACGGGTGTGGCGTACCGCAAAACGGACGAAACGGACTTGTGTTGGAGCGCTACGGTCGAAACGGGGTTCCTGTTCATCGGGAGGGGTGTGGCATACCGCAAAACAGGACTCCACGAGATACTGTTCATCTCCGCCGTCGACCTCCTCGAGCCTCCACGGGCTACTGTTCATCCATCGTCGACCTCCTCCAGCCTCCACCTGCGACTGTTCATCCACGGGCTCTTGCTCATCCAGCCTCCACAGCACGCTACTCCACCGGCTACTGTTCAACCACCCATCTCCACGGGCTCCTGTTCAACCACCCCTCCACGGGCTACTGTTCATCCACCCCTCCACCATCTACTGTTCATCCAGCCCTCCATGGGGTCGTCCTGTTCATCCAGCCCTCCACGGGGTCCTGTTCATCCAGCCCCAACCGGCTCGATCGACCGGGGTCCTGTTCATCCAGAGGCAACTCCACGGGGTCCTGTTCATCCACCCCCACCGCTCACTTTACATCCACATCCACCCCCACCCACCCCCCCGCAATGCTCATTGTTCATCCAGAGGCAGCATCGATCGGCTTCAGTTAGCAGCAGTGAAGGAATCGCTCGATCGGGTTCAGTTAACAGCCATCGATCGATCGCTCGGGTTCAGTAACGCGTAGCCTGCTGTGTAATCGCCTGGGTTTAGTTAGAGCCCAATGCCTCGCTCGGGTTCAGTTAGAGCCCAACGCCTCGCGCACACACGCGTACGTGTACGAGAGAAACGTGCATCGCTCGGCCCCGACCACCCACCGTAATCGGGAACACCCTGATATTTTCCTCGCCCTTTGCTTCTACCACGGTTTTTTCCATCATGGACGGACCAAAGAATGTCATGCAGCTACGTCTCCGGCACGCCCAGGACAAATAGCACATTTTCTGTCATGATTTTTTGTCATAGAAGTAGGAGCCCACCACATCTATGATGATATCGGCTTTTTCACAATTATCGTCATAAAAGTGTCATAAGTATGATAGAAAAAAATTGCTGGGCCCAAAATGTCATGAATGTGTCTTTTTTTGTAGTGCATGTTAGGCGGGTTATTCTCAAGAGGAGTGGACTCCGCTCCTCATTCACGAGAATATGGCTTGTCATCGGGATGCCCAGTTGATAACCCACAAGTGTAGGGGGTAATTGTAGCCTCTTTCGATAAGTAAGAGTGTCGAACCCAATGAGGAGCTAAAGGTAGAACAAATATTCTCTCAAGTCCTATCTGCCACTGATATGACTCTACGCATGCTTAGTGTTTGCTTTACCTAGAACAAGTATGAAACTAAAAGTACTTTGTAAGTGTTGTTGGATAGGTTTGCAAGATAATAAAGAGCACGCAAATAAAAGCTAGGGGCTGTTTAGATAAAGAAGCAATAAAGTAAATATAGCGACTGTGGAAAAGTGGTGGTAGGAGTTGTGGAATTGTCCCTAAGCAATTGACTACTTTACTAGACCGATAGCAAGTTTTATGTGGGAGGGGCATAAGCTAACATACTTTATCTTCTTGGATCATATGCACTTATGATTGGAACTCTAGCAAGCATCCGCAACTACTAATGATCATTAAGGTAAAAACCAACCATAGCATTAAAGCATCAAGTCCCCTTTATCCCATACGCCACAACCCCCTTACTCGGGTTTATGCTTCTGTCACTCAAGCAACCCACTATAAGCGAATCATGAACATATTGCAACACCCTACAGCGGTAATCCCTCACGCTTGCGCGACACGGAGGGCGCAATAGGACAGCAACATAACCACAAGAAAGTTAAATCAATCATAGCAATTCATCAATCACCAGTAGGACAAAACGGATCTACTCAAACATCATAGGACCGCAACACATCATTGGATAATAATATGAAGCATAAAGCACCATGTTTAAGTAGAGGGTACAACGGGTTGCGGGGGAGTGGACCGCTAAATATAGATGGGGGAAGGTGATGGAGATGTTGGTGTAGATCTCGGGGATGATGATGGCCCCCAACGGTGTTCCGGCGCCACCGGAAGCAAGGGGGAGAGAGCCCCCCTTCTTCTTCTTCTTCTTCCTTGACCTTCTCCCTAGATGGGAGAAGGGTTTCCCCTCTGGTCCTTGGCTCCCATGGTGTGGGAGGAGCGAGAGCCCCTCCGAGATTGGATCTGTCTCTCTGTCTCTCTCTGTTTTTGCGCTCTCAGATTCTCCCTGGCACCTTTTCTTTTATATCCGAAGATCCGTTACTCCGATTGGATTGAAACCTTCACCCAGATATGTTTCCAAAAAATAGCTTTCTTGCGGCCAAAGAAGAGTAGCAACCGCCTTATGAGGGGCCCATGAGGGTCAGGGGTGCGCCCAGGGTAGGCAGGTGCGCCCCCTGCCTCGTGGCCACCTCGGGCACTGTCTCGTGTTGATTCTTCCTCCCATATTTCCCAAATATTCCAAAAATATTCTCCGTCCATTTTTATCCCGTTTGGACTCCGTTTGATATGGGGTTTCTGCGAAACATAAAACATAAAACAAACAGGAACTGGCACTGGGCACTGGATCAATATGTTAGTCCCAAAAATAATATAAAAAGTTGCCAAAAGTATATGAAAGTTATAGAATATTGGCATGGAACAATCAAAAATTATAGATATGACGGAGACGTATCAGCATCCCCAAGCTTAATTCTTGCTCGTCCTCGAGTAGGTAAATGATAAAAAATATAATTTTGGATGTGGAATGCTACCTAGCATAATCTTGATCATATGTCTAATCATGGCATGAATATTAAGACACGAGTGATTCAAAGCAATAGTCTATCATTTGACATAAAAACAATAATACTTTGAGCATACTAATAAAGCAATCATGTCTTTTCAAAACAACATGGCCAAAGAAAGTTATCCCTACAAAATCATATAGTCTGGCTATGCTCCAACTTCATCACACAAAATATTCAAATCATGCACAACCCCGATGACAAGCCAAGCAATTGTTTCATACTTTTGATGTTCTCAAACATTTTCAACTTTCACGCAATACATGAGTGTGAGCCATGGATATAGCACTATGGGTGGAATAGAGTATGATGGTGGAGCTTGTGTGGAGAAGACAAAAAGGGAGAAAGTCTCACATCGACGCGGCTAATCAACGGGCTATGGAGATGCCCATCAATTGATGTCAATGCGAGGAGTAGGGATTGCCATGCAACGGATGCACTAGGAGCTATAAGTGTATGAAAGCTCAAACAGAAACTAAGTGGGTGTGCATCCAACTTGCTTGCTCATGAAGACCTAGTATATGAAAGTGATAACTCAATAGACTCTCTATATGAAGAACATGGTGCTACTTTGAAGCACAAGTGTGGTAAAAGGATAGTAACATTGCCCCCTTTTTTCTTTTTTTCTTTTTTTGCGGGCCTCTTTGGCCCCTTTTTTTATTTAGGCTTCTTTGGCCTCTCTTTTTATGGGGCAATTCTCTATAATGATGATCATCATAGTTTTATTTACTTACAACCCAATATTACAACTCGATACTAGAACAAAGATATGACTCTATATGAATGCCTCCGGCGGTGTACCAGGATGTGCAATGATCTAGCATAGCAGAGATATGAAAAAATGGACAAGCCATGAAAGCTTCATGCTATCTATCTTATGATCATGCAAGGCAATATGAAATTAATGCTCAAGTCATGTATATGATGATGATGGTGGTTGCATGGCAATATATCTCGGAATGGCTATGGAAATGCCATGATAGGTAGGTATGGTGGATGTTTTGAGGAAGATATAAGGAGGCTTATGTGTGACAGAGCATATCATATCACGAGGTTTGGATGCACCAGCGAAGTTTGCACCAACTCTCGAGGTGAGAAAGGGCAATGCACGATACCAAAGAGGCTAGCAATGATGGAAGGGTGAGAGTGCGTATAATCCATGGACTCAACATTAGTCATAAAGAACTCACATACTTATTGCAAAAAATTATTAGCCCTTGAAACAAAGTACTATACGCATGCTCCTAGGGGGATAGATTGGTAGGAAAAGACCATTTCTCGTCACCGACCGCCACGCATAAGGAAGACAATCAATAAATACCTCATGCTCCAACTTTGTTACACAATGGTTCACCATACGTGCATGCTACGGGAACCACAAACTTCAACACAAGTATTTATACAATCCACAACTACCCACTAGCATGACTCTAATATCACCATCTTTATATCGCAAAACTATTGCAAGGAATCAAACATATCATATTTAGCGATCTACAAGTTTATGTAGGGTTTTATGACTAACCATGTGATTGACCAATTCCTGTCATCTCTCTAAATAGATATAAGTGAAGCAAGAGAGTTTAATTCTTTCTACAAAAGGTATGACCATGCTCTAACAAATATAAGTGAAGCAAAAGAGCATTCTACGAATGGCAGTTTTCTATGTGAAGAGAAATAGGCAATCCAAACTTCAAATGATATAAGTGAAGCACATGAAGCATTCTATAAAGCCATACTCAAAAGATATAAGTGAAGTGCAATGAGCATTCTATAAATAAACCAAGGACTATCTCATACCAGAATGGTGCATAAAAGAAAAGTGAAAACTAAATGCAAAAGATGCTCCAAGACTTGCACATATCGCATGAACGAAATGAATCTGAAAACATACCGACACTTGTTGAAGAAAGAGGGGATGCCTTCCGGGGCATCCCCAAGCTTAGACGCTTGAGTCTCCTTGAATATTTACTTGGGGTGCCTTGGGCATCCCCAAGCTTGAGCTCTTGCCTCTCTTCCTTTTCCTCATATCGAGACCTCCTCGATCAAACACTTCATCCACACAAAACTTCAACAGAAAACTCGGTAAGATCCGTTAGTATAATAAACAAAATCACTACTCTAAGTATTGTTGCAAAATAATTCATATTTTGTTTTTTCATTGTGTCTACTGTTATATAGCTTTTCCATGGCTTAATCCACTGATAGAAATTGATAGTTTCATCAAAACAAGTAAACTATGCATCAAAAACAGAATCTGTCAAAAACAGAACAGTCTGTAGAAATCTGATCATTCACCATACTTCTGGTAGCCCAAAAAACCTACCAAAATTAAGAAAAATAAACAATTTGTATATCTAGATAGTGCAAACAGAATCAGAACCATTTGACGTTCTAGCAGAAAAATGTAAAATCGCGCACTACAGCCAAAGTTTATGTCCTGCACCGTACAAACCAACAAGCATTGTAAACATCCTAAAGACAATCCTTGGCACATTATTTTTATAATACAATGGAATTGTACAAGGGGATAATTTTTTTTTGAAAAGTTTCTGTAATTAAGATCCACAAAGTTTCCGTGAGCATGAAAAAAGTTCAAGGAGCTCTCCCACTTCAGCAATGCTTGTCTCTCCCACTTTCACTTTCCTTTTTGAAAAGGTTTTGGGTTCCCCTATTTATTTATTTTGTTTTAACCTATATAAAAGCACTCAACAGAAATAAATGACTCTCCAAAACTTCCGGGTTGTCTCCTGACAGCGCTTTCTTTAAAGCCATTAAGCTAGGCATATAGTGCTCAAGTAATGGATCCACCCGGATCCCAAGCTATATCAAAGCCAATTTTAGTTAAAAATGATTTGTGATTTAGTAGTGAGCACAAAGTACATATATCATGCAACAACGAACTCTAACTCTCTTCCTATGCATCGACATGTCATAAAAGAACAATTCATGCACACATAGTGAAGGCTAATGCATAGTATAAGTAGTTTCTTGCAATTTTATCATATTGGAAACATAGAGAGGTGGAGATGTAGTTCCTCTCTCATAATAATTGCAAGTAGGAGCAGCAAACACATGAATATTATATCTATCAAAATCATCATATGCAACGGTAGAATGCAACCCATCAATATAATCCTCAATAAGCACAAACTTCTCCGATATAGTGTAGTTGGGAGAATTCAAAAAGATAATAGGACTATCATGCGTGGGTGCAATAGCAACAATTTCATGTTTAACATAAGGAACTATAGCAAGTTCATATCCATAATCATAATTCATATTGGCATCTTGGCCACAAGCATAGAAAGCATCATCAAAAAGGGATATTTCAAGAGAATCAACGGGATCATAACAATCATCATAGCAATCATCCTTCAGTAAGCAAGAAGGGAAATTAAAGAATGTATGAGTTGAAGAGTTACTCTCATTAGAAGGTGGGCACGGGTAGCTAATCCACTCTTCCTCCTTTTGTTCTTCGCTCTCCTCAACATCTTTTTCATCCAATGAGCTCACAGTTTCATCAATTTCTTCTTCCATAGCTTCGTGCAAAATATTAGTCTCTTCTTGGACAGCGGAGACTTTCTCAACAAATGCATCAATATCGGAATTGTATTCATAATTTTCATAGCAATATCTAAGTATAGCAAAATTTTCAGGTCTGTAAACTGAATCATCAAAATCTTCAAACTCTTTAAACATAGATTCAATCTCATAAGCACCCATAAAAGCAACAAATTCTTCTATTTGTTCCACATCATAGTAATCATAGATACCATTAGCATAAGAAGCCAAGGTTTTATCATCATTGAATTTGCATGAAAAGGGAAGGTGTGGAGCCTTCATCCTAGAGCAACAAGTATAATCATGCCTCAAGCATAGATCCCGAGCATACCAACGCAACATATAAATTTGATCCCATAATAGTTTCCCTTTTTGTGTCAAGTGATAATCCCTAAAGTATTCATGTTGATCCAAAGTGTCTTCCGTTACATAATTGAATGGGGTTTTCTCATGATTATCAAACTAGTACATAATTTCTTTCACATAACGAGCATCGAGGGTTTTAGGAGGTTCCCCATCTCCATGAGTAGCAAGTACACCTAATTTTTTTGGTATTTCATGTTCCATATCCATAACTAAAGATAGAGAACAACTAAGAACAACAAATAAAAATTACTTAGTGATAAAGCAAACAAGCACACACGAGAATATTCACCCCACGCTATGACTCCCCGGCAACGGCGCCAGAAAAAGTTCTTGATAACCCACAAGTGTAGGGGATAATCATAGCATCTTTCGATAAGTAAGAGTGTCAAACCCAACGAGGAGCTAAAGGTAGAACAAATATTCTCTCAAGTCCTATCTGCCACTGATACGACTCTACGCACGCTTAGTGTTTGCTTTACCTAGAACAAGTATGAAACTAGAAGTACTTTGTAAGTGTTGTTGGATAGGTTTGCAAGATAATAAAGAGCATGTAAATAAAAGCTAGGGGCTGTTTAGATAATGAAGCAATAAAGTAAATATAGCGAGTGTGGAAAAGTGGTGGTAGGAGTTGTGGAATTGTCCCTGAGCAATTGACTACTTTACTAGACCGATAGAAAGTTTTATGTGGGAGAGGCATAAGCTAACATAATTTCTCTTCTTGGATCATATGCACTTATGATTGGAACTCTAGCAAGCATCCGCAACTACTAAAGATCATTAAGGTAAAAACCAACCATAGCATTAAAGCATCAAGTCCCCTTTATCCCATACGCCACAACCCCCTTACTCGGGTTTATGCTTCTGTCACTCAAGCAACCCACTATAAGCGAATCACGAACATATTGCAACACCCTACAGCGGTAATCCCTCACGCTTGCGCGACATGGAGGGCATAATAGGATAGCAACATAACCACAAGCAAATTAAACCAATCATAGCAATTCATCAATCACTAGTAGGACAAAATGGATCTACTCTCACATCATAGGATGGCAACACATCAGGTGATAACAATATGAAGCATAAAGCACCATGTTTAAGTCAAGGGTACAGCGGGTCGCGGGAGAGTGGACTGCTGAATATAAATGGGGGAAGGTGATGGAGATGTTGGTGTAGATCACGGTGATGATGATGGCCCCCGGCGGCGTTCCGGCGCCACCGGAAGCAAGGGGGAGAGAGCCCCCACTACAAAAAAGACACATCCATGACATTTTGGGCCAAACGCAACTTTTTTCTGCCATACATATGCCACTTCTATGACGATAATTGTGACAAAACCCTGTATCATCATAGATGTGGTGGGCTCCTACTTCTATGGCAAAAAATCATGACAGAAAATGGGCTTTTCGTCCTGGGCGGGCCGGAGATGCAGCTGCATGACATTCTTTGGGCCGTCCATGATGGAAAAAACCATGGTAGAAGCGAGGGCGAGGAAAAGTTCGGGGAGTTCCCGGTAACGGTGGCTGGTCGGGGGCTGAGTGATGCGTGTTTCTCTCGTACACGTACGCGCGTGTGTGTGAGGCATTGGCTCTAACTGAACCCGAGCGAGGCGTTGTGCTCTAACTAAACCCGAGCGATTGCACTGCAGGCTACGCGTTACTGAACCCGAGCGATCGATCGATGGGTGTTAACTGAACCTAATCGAGCGATTCCTTCACTACTGCTGCTAACTGAAGCCAATCGATGCTG
>NC_041385.1:157859193-157865060 GCF_002162155.2 Triticum dicoccoides
AACAATGAGTGGTGGGAGTGGATGAACAGGACCCGTGGCGTTGCCTCTGGATGAATAGGACCCCGATCGATCGAGCCTGTTGGGGCTGGATGAACAGGACCCCGTGGAGGGCTGGATGAACAGGACGCCCCGTAGAGGGCTGGATGAACAGTAGACGGTGGAGGGGTGGATGAACAGTATCCCATGGAGGGGTGGTTGAACAGGAGCCCCTGGAGAGGGCTGGTTGAACAGTAGCCGGTTGAGTAGCGCGCAGTGGAGGCTGGATGAACAGGAGCCCGTGGATGAACAGTCGCAGGTGGAGGCTGGAGGAGGTCGACGGTGGATGAACAGTACCCGTGGAGGCTGGAGGAGGTCGACGGTGGAGACGAACAATATCCTGTGTAGTCCCGTTTTGTGGCACGCCACACCCCTCCCGATGAACAAGACCCCCATTTCGACCGTAGCGCTCCAACACAAGTCCGTTTCGTCCGTTTCGTCCATTTTGCCCGGACGCACTTCCTTGCGTGCAAAAATGTAGCTGGTGGGTCCCAACAGTCAGGGGGGCGAATCGTTTCTTTTTGCCCGAACGCATTTCCTTGCGTGTGAAGATGTAGCTTGTGGGTCCCAGCAGTCAGGGGGGAAATGTTTTTTTCACGAAATACGGTGGCCCGTCCGGTGGGTCCCTGATGTCAGGTGGAGGTATCATTATTTTTCGCGTAATAAGGAGGCACTTCCTTGCTGCGGCCGTGGACCCAGCTGTCAGCCTCTCCACGTACAGTCCACGTCCGATGGAACTCGTTCCTTGACCGCGTTGACCACGCCACGCCGAGAGCACCACGGCGGTGGACGACGGCGAGGCCTAGGAAGGGGACGATGCAGAGCTGGGGAAGACGCGGCAGTGGATGCCCATGCGGAGAGGAGTACGAGGGTTCACTGGTTCGGCTACGGTGTGAGGCTGCCGTCGCTGCAGAATAACAGGGGGTGTGGGTGAGTGGAGGGATGGCCTGGCCAGTGGTGGGAGTAATATGGGGGCGGTGAGGCCTCCGCGGTAGCACAGCTGGCAACGGGAGGCAGGAGAAGGCGGCACGACCAACGCTGCTTTGGGCGGCTGGAGCAAGAAGACCAGAGGTTGAAGAAGCACTATGGTCGTTGGATGGACATCATACGGCCACTGGAGTATTGACTAAGTTGACAAAGCCCTCCGTCCCCATCAACTTAGTAGGCCCACAAGTCAGCCCAACAATATGGTGGGTCCCAGCTGGCAGGGGGTATTCATTTTTTGGGCGTAATAAGGAGGCACTTCCTTATGTGCAAAGATATAGCTGGTGGGTCCGACCTGTCAGCAGGGAATGTTTTTTTCGTGAAATACAGAGGCCCTTCCTGTGGGTCCTAGCTGTCAGGTGGAGGAACCATTATTTTGCGCGTAATAAGGAGGCATTTCCTTGCGTGCGGCCGTGGACCCAGCTGTCAGCCTCTCCACATACAGTCCACTTCTGATGGATGTCATTCATTGACCATGTTGACCAGGCCATGCCGAGAGCACCAGGGTGGTGGACGACAGCGAGGCCTAGGAAGGGAACGACACAGAGCCAGGGAATACTCGGCAGTTGTTTCCCATACGGAGGAGTACGACGGTTTACTAGTTCGTCTGCCATCCTAGGAGAATAACAACAGGTGTGGGTGAGTAGAGGGATGGCTAGGCCAGCGATGGGAGTACGGTGGGGCCATGAGGCCTGCGCAGTAGCATAGCCGGCCGCGGGAGGAGGGAGCAGGCAGTCCCGCCGGCGCTTGTTTGAGCGGCTGGAGCATGAAGAGCAAAGATTGAAGAAGCACGACAGCCATTGGATGGACATCCAACAGTCACTACTCTCGTGTGTTTACTAAGTTGACAGGGCATTGCGTGTGCGTCAACCTTTTTTTTATGAAAGCATACGCGTCAACCTGTAGTAGGCGCACAAGTCAGCCTCAAATCTGTGGAAAATAGCAGACAACCCATCTGCCATTATTTCTAATAACGTACAGCCCATTTGCTAATTCTTAAGAATTTTTTTGGAGCCCATCTTCTTTTTGTTAGCATTACACCGCATATTGTGGCCACGGTTAAAAAGTATACGAAATTTTGCATATTTCGGTGCAGTCAACTGTTTTTAATCCAGAAATATTGATTCACATTCAAACTATTTTGAAAAATAATTTATATAAATATAAAATCCAAATAATTGTCCATGCATAAAAATAAATGGAATTTAGAATCTTGTAATGAAAAAAATTGAAACTAATTCCCAATTTGATGTGTTTAAAAAATGTACAACCCATTTCTGGGCAAACCGAATGAAACTCTCCTCGTCTTGAAAGATTTGCAGCCCAGCAGGGCCGATAAAGCAAGTAGGCCTTGTTGGGTATTTCTTTTAAAAAATAGAACTGGGCTAGCCATTTTCAACAAGAAAAAAACACAACTGGGCTCATGATGTAGTAAACATAAATAAAACCCTGGCTAGACGGGCCACGGCCCCCACACAGCCCCATTGTTACCCTGATCCGTCGCTAAAACTAGTATAAATAACAACTCCTTGTTCCTAAAAAAAACTGCGCGACCTGCTGGGTCCCTGGTGTCAGCCGCTCGTAGTGTAATTCTCTCGTTTATTGACTAGTTGACAATGGCGTGAGCCCCAGATGTCCAACCATTAGGAGGAACCATATTTTTGGGCTTGTAATATAGAAGCACTTGCTTGCGTACTGCCATGACGTTGGTGGGTCCCTACTGTCATCCTCTCCACGTACATTCATCTCCTTGTTCCTCTCGGTTGTTGACGACGTTGACAACACAAAAGGGCGGCACACCACGCATGGCTAGCGAACCAAGGCCGCAAGGTGGAGGACGATGGCGAGGCCTCGGATGGAACGAACAGGAGCCATGGAAGATGCGCCGGGCCAGTCGCAGGCAGAGGGGAGTACGAGGGTTGACTGGTTCGGGTGTGGGTATGTGTTGGGGCTGACGTCGCCGGAGAATAACAGGACGTGTGGGGGAATAGAGGGAGGGACTGGCCAACGTTGGAGGGTACATGCGGTAGGGCGGCGGAGGCACAGCCAGCCATGGGATGCGAGAGCAGGCGGAGCCGACGGGGTGGTTCGGTTTGGGCGGCTGGAGGAAGAAGACAAGAGATAGAAGATACATGACAGATGTTGGATGTCAATCCAACGGCTGGTAGGCATAATCGTTTGTTGACTGGCTAGTAAGTCGACACCACCTTGGATAGGCTATTTCCTTGCGGGTCCCAAATGTCAGAATCCAAATCTGTCACGGTCATGCAGCCTTTCCTATGAAAATTTACATCCCATTTGATGTGCTAGTTTGAAATAAGTTTGTGGGTGCTGGTGGGGGCTAATCACTTGGCTTCTGTAATGCACAGTGAGCTCAAGCAGCCGGCGAGAGTGATGTTATTTCCCTTGGTTGGGATTTGTTACAATATTTCACTCTAAATTAAACGAATGGCAAGCCATGCCTTGTTTCAAAGAAAATATGACAGTCACAGCCGAGTTGAAAAGGGCAGGAACATCTAGCTCCAGCTTACAAACTATACAAAAGCACGAGGGTTAATTGTTCAACAGGTTTACAAAAAAAACCAGGTTGAAAAGGGCAACAACATCTAACTCATGCACTGTTTTCGGCAGTCACAGTCAAATGGATCGGGCAGGTCCATAGAATGAACATCCTGGGTCGTAAAATTTACTGGATTATGACCACAATATGATGTAAATAGAAGCCCGACATGTTCAGATGCTCTTTTGCCCTCCTGAAACTCCTTTTTTTGCTCTTCGACATACCCATCCGTCAAAACCATGCTACTGATAAACTTAAGCCTGATGGACAATAGTAACCTCGCATTCAGCAGGAAGAATGTGACAAATCTAGTGTTTGCACGGTTGGCTACATATCGTTCTAGCGTTATTGTCTTCAATCGAATCTCATGAGAAGTGAGAAAATACCGATGCTTACGAATCCACCGATTGGTTATAACTTTCTTACCCCGTCCTGTTGCCTAAATAGACATGAAGAATGAAAACAATTAAGGTCTAAAAAAAGAGTGTCGAAAGAGCAACAGCTGAACGGTTAATTCTAGTACACTATATGCGGGCTTCCAATGTGCGTGAGATTATCACCTTTATATACAACTTCTCCAGACATGGAAAGCATTGCAGCAAGCCAATAATATTGTTCAGATCAAAACTAATCATTTGGATATATAAGATCTTGACAGAATCCAGCACCATTGATAGGCCATCCATGGAGAAACTCTTCATTGAGCATAGAACATAATATTAGTACAAAATGTGTACTCCAAGATGATATATAACTTATGGGCAGAAATTTAAAATGCAGCTTATGGTTACAAGTGTAGATGATAATATAAAGTACCTGAAGAACTGTGGAGCCAAACACCATATTGAAATGAGCACAGAGATCATGTATTACACCCAAGGTCTCCAGTTTAGGCGCAGAGAGGACGGTTATTTGCAACGGTGAATAACTAGAATCAAGGATCAACCTTTGAAGTGAAGGGGCATCTTGGATGATGAGCTGCCTTCCGTCAAAATAAATTCCAATTCTTACAAGGTTAGGCGACTTTATTTGGAGACAACCGATTCTAACTGTGAAAACAAGCAGCAAGCACTTCAGGGCAGGGCAACTAGAGTGGATGATGTTGTGCAATGAGGCCTCTGATATACGAACCCGCACAAGTGAAAGTTTCTTGAGAAATGGGAGTCGAAGGTTTAGTACCAGATTGTCTGGTAGGTAGCACAGCGCAAAGGTGGCGGTGTGGAGAGAGGAGGAAACCTGCGAGATGGACATTGGTGCTGAGGGCACAAGTTCATGGTGTTCAATATGTGGTATGTGATTTCCAGGGCAATAGTAGAATGCAAGCAGTTGTAGTTCTGTGAATTTAGGCGATTTCAGCCAGGCATCCACCGTGCAGGGCATGGTATGCTTGCTTAGGTAGCATGACAGGATGCAGAGGCTTTGAACGGAGCCCTAGTGGGAGGAGATGATGGCTCTGGGGATTTCAAAATCATTGAAGAGAGATAGCTGACGACAGTCGAGATTAAGGGGCACGGCGCGCCATAGAGGGCGCCACCGAATTGAGAGGAATTGGGTGCGGCAGCAATCCTTGGTGGGGAGAAGCGAGATGATCTCCCCAAGGACGGCGTCCGGGAGATCGCTGATGCGGTCCACCAGAGATTCTACGGGTTCCTGGGATCTGGTGGGGGCGGGCTCACCGCTTCTCCCCGCGCTACCAAGTGCGGGATCTACAACAGGCATCGCCGCTGGCGGGAGCCTCGTCTTCTTGGCGCTAGGGTCAGCCGACTCCATTTCCCTCGAGGGCGTCGCATCGCGCTCACGGATTTGAGCAGAGTAACGAATGACGAGCCTAGTTGTAGTGCAAGTGAATAAGAAGGGGAGCTAAGTTTTTTTCTATAGTAGTGAGGAAGAAGGGGAGATGGGGTTTTCTGTAGGAGTGAGGTGAGGAATTTGGGGGTACGAGTGGAGCGAGCTGACGTGAGGTGGGTGGGAGCGAGGAGGAAGAAGAGCACCCATGTTTTTTTGGGGGGGGGGGCGGTGTGCTGGGTGTGGGTACCCCATCTCATTCAGTAAATATAGGGCTTTTGAATTGATTTTACTATTTACTAGTGTGGATGGGCTGTTTTGTCTTGGGCCTAGAGAAACAATTACTACTAGTACAGTGGAGACACTCTACAGCTACCCAGAAAAACAATTACTACTAGTACAGTGGAGACACTCTACCGCTTCTGGCTCCTCCTAGGTCATTGAAACGTCTCCCTCTACTGAATGCCGTTATACTTTTGTTCACTGACATGCGGGCCATGCA
>NC_041385.1:157865923-157988187 GCF_002162155.2 Triticum dicoccoides
AATCTCGATTGTGGTTTTTCATCTAAGTATGTGGTGATTAATAATGCAAAATTTTATTATCTTCGATGCCATGCTATACATAGTGGTTTAAATAACTTGTGTTTCTTATACTGAAAAGTAATTTAGAATTTGTTTCTGTTTCAATTAGAACCGTGATGAAAACAAGGATTGTGTGGTTGTACATGTCACTCGCTATGAGGCGGATGACCTGAATATACGCACTGGGAAAACAGAGTTCTTAGGCTATTGGATCCTGGAAGCCATTTGCGGTTATACCAATGAAGAGTTGTATTCCAGCCTCACTGTTGTCGGGCGTGTTGTCCATGGTGTACTGAAGCACAAGAAGTTCAAAGCTACTCCTTCATTTATGAGGTATACTATTCTTGTCAAGCTTACGCAAGAAGATGACGTGGCATGCCTCCTCAAACAAGTTTATCAGTGGCAAGACCACAAGGTTGTCTTCATGAAGGTTCACAGGATTGAGCTGCTGCGGGACATCCTCGATGATGTTCATGGCAAGGTCCTTCTTGTGTCCAGCCCAAATTAGATCGAGGCATGAAATAGTTGCCCCAGCTAGTGTTTAATAGTAGTTTGGATTGTGTCTAATTATCCGAACCTTGCCTGTTATCGACCCCTCTGGGGCTAGTACTCTATTTGAATCCGTCTATGGGAACTGCTGCTACTTTTGTGTGCCCGTGAATCATGCGAGAACCATCGTAATTGTTGCTGAAACAGATGCATCCTCACTAGTTTTTTCATGAATATGGCATGGTAAGACATAAGTTGTCACGGTTTATCATATGAGCAGTGTGTGTTTTGATGAAATAGAGCACTCGTTCGAGAACTGTGCGTTGATGTATACATAAGTACTTGTAAACACTGTTGGTGCTACCCCACTTGTAAGCAGTTGTGCAAAACACGGCACATTGGCTCAGCTCACTTCAACACTAGGCTATCGACCAGCTAACAATCAACAATCTGCTATCTGACATATAAGCAACTATGTATCTTGTTATAGTGGTTCATGCAGTTAACTGAGGCGACAATGTAAATTCCAAACGTTCACACGCTAGTCCAGCGCTCATGTGGAACACTCACATTAAACTCGTCTTCATAAAAAACTTGAAAAGCATAAGTTAAGAAATTTTATACATCTCAATGATTCATAGAACATAACAAACATATACTAGTTCACAGCAAAAGACAAAGTTGTGAGAAGGTTTACAAATCAGGAAAAAACAAGCAAGGCTTCTCTAAGCAAAGGGCCTCCTGGCAGGCTTAAACTTCCTGGAGTTCACTCTGGTTTTTTCTTGTTGCCACCATCCAGGGTTAGGTTCTCTCATTCCGGAATAACCAATTATAATTGTGGTCTCAGCTGGAATATTGAACTGAACCATGCAGTGTGCTGACCAGGTGAAATTCTTGTGCATTCCACTAAATTTAAGCGCCGCTATTTGTAGAAATAAGCAGACCACAATGCCTCTTGTCCGCGCACCTGTCCAAAAACCGCCGTGTAGCCGTGCCAGCTAGTCCTCAGTCCATGGATGAACTAGTAGAAAGTGCATTCCGGACTAGGATGCAGTTGTTTTTGCTCGTCCCTGCACTGCAATCAGGAAGTAAAACATACAAATCAGCTTCTTTTAGATTGCGTTGGTCATTCTATCTTAGTTACTACCAATGTAGGAATACCTTGAAGACTGGAGGTTAGATGACGGCAACAAGGGATAGCCATCTCATTTTGCGCAGTTGTACTAAAACTGAGGTGTGTGCTTTTGATTGCGCGGATAGAAACGATACGGAGACAGACATCCCAAAACGATATGGAGATAGACATCCCTGTTTGCGCAAATACGAAATACGGTTATTTAAACAGTGACAGATATTTGCAGTGGCGTATGATTAACAACAGCATCTATTGTTTATAATTGGCACTAGATTGACAGTATGAAGAGTCCTTAAGTAAGTAGCATCACATCACATCAACAATGCCACTAGATTAACATGCAGAACAATAGCATTAGTATTAATGTCATGAGAGTAGCACATGGTCAGTAAATGTGCAATCAAATTTGTGCAGTTCCACTGGGATGAAGCAATGTTAGCGGTGTGAGAGTTAAGTGTAACTGCAAAAACACAATTCATGGGAAATAAAGCAAGACGGAAGCACTTCATAAAGTGGAGGTGGCATTGCTTCAATTTATCGATGGCACTAGACCATTACTTATAGTGACATTAGGTGGCATTGCTTAATGCTTCATGTGATTTTACATTAACGGTAGCGATATGGGCGTAGGGATAGCAGGGGCATAAAGTGGTGAGGCAGATGTGGCTGCCGAGAGCGGCAAACACTCAGGCAACATGTCTGCATTTGTCCCATTTTTTATCTCCTCGGCGACATTTTCCTATGTGAGCACGGGAAATCTAGACCTGCTCATTCTCATTTGCATTGTCCCCCAAGACCCGTCACTTTCTTTCCTTTTTCAACCAAGAGATAAGTCCACTTTCCCCCACCCTTCGCCGTCCACCATGCTTTCTTCGTCTTTTCAACCAAGATACCGGTTGGGTAGCCAGTATCTACTACTTTCCGCTGTTTCCTCTTAGAACCAAGTCCTAGATTCATGCTACAGCTTTCCCACTTTCTTCCCTATTTGAACCAACTCTTAGAGTCGACTGGGGCAGTAGAGCAAGGTAGGTTTCGAAGGAATATATACCTGAGGGTCGTCGGCATGTGGAAAAGACGGTGTCGGGAGGCCACATCTTGGCCACAATACCGCAGGGAGGAAGAAGGGGTCGGAGGCACTCCCGAGCCGGCGCTCTCTCGGAGAGAACGGCATGGCTGCCGATCGGGATGCGCGGGCAGCCGTTGGTCTCCTCCCTCGCCGCCAACGACAGCGTGAATGATGCACCTACACCCCTACCCCGGTCGAGGTTGTCCGGCCGGCTTTGTGACCAGCCGTGAGCTGAGAGAGAGTGTGGCCACCCATGTCTTGCTTAGATCTGGAGAGCATGAGAGAGTGAACTAGAGGAACCCTAGTAAAGCAAGCGCCAAGGCTCCTGCTTATATATATAGTGGGGTGATTTTGTTGTACCAGCTTCAAAAAAATGCCCTCCTACGTGTACCAGTGAGTGGGTGTGAAAAAACTAGTGCGTGCGTGCACCGCTTCTCTTCGTGAGAGTACAATATACTATGCCCAAAGAACATCCGTTGCAAGAGTAATAGTATAAGTGTGTGACGTGTGAGCTAAAATAAAATGTGCATGACGTCTTTTGATTTTTAGAAGTTCTGAGGGTAGGGTGTGAAGAGCACATATGTGCGTGACGTCTACCTGCAGATAGACGGTGGGTGCGACGTGCGAGTCTGTGAGAGGACTCGGGAGAGTCGTGACTCGTGAGGGTGCATGTGCATGAGAGGGAGGGGCGCACGTATCAATGCAATGCATGTGTCCATAAATCATTATCCGACAAACATTCGCCACAAGCCTTTTCCTGACGAACGCTGTAAGAACCGTTAGATCGGCATCCGACAATGTTAGTTTTGCCATGTCATTTAACAAAACAGACACTCCTCCTACACACAAATATTCCACGTGAGTGTTAGCAACTGTGGTACGCTCCCTCCGTTCCGAAATGCAGTGCATATAACTTTATTGAAAATTCGAACCTCGCAAACTTTTACCGAGTTTTCATGTACCAAATTGCACATGTAGAATACCCTGTATATATCATTTCATTCATCTTCGAGAGGTAACAATAAAGATGGGGGAGGAGTCTACAAAATAAGACCATCGTATCACCCTCATCAATTTCAACCATCCTTTGGTGTCGAGGAATATCATAGGAACTCTATATGATATGATTTTTATAGGATTTTTTCCTTTAGAGCCAATTGGTTCATAGGAATAGATTCATATACTCCACATTTCAAAGGAAATAAACATGATATCATTTCTATAGCTTTAGAGCCACTTGGTTCATATGAATGGATTCCTATACTCCCTTAATTTCAAAGGAAAATAAACATTAGCGTATATTCAATAGAAAAGTTCCTATGATCTGAACCAAATTACATATCTTTTCTAATCCCTCCTCATAGGAATTGAGATACATGTCATCTCTAGATTCAATAGAAAAGTTCGTATGATGTGAATCAAATGACATCTCTTTTCCAATCCCTACTCATAGGAATTGAGATGATACATGTCATCTCTTTCCCTACAACTTCCATGTATACATCTTCTATTCCTAAATAGATAGTACAACCCACTAGTAGCTTTTTTCCAAAACATGCAACTATGGCACAAGAACTATATAGTGTGCCAATAACTTTGAAAGATGGTCGCTGGATGAAGCTAATCCGACAGTGCAGAGATGACGAATACGAGCACTACTGGCCGTTGGATATCATCAACATTCCACCAAATCTGCCACATGTACAATTTAGAAGACTCCATGGTTGAACTTAAGCATAATGCACAAACCTCAAAACACAAGCACTTCTCCTTTGTTCTAGAATCTTCTGTATCATATTTTTTTCTAAATGAATTGCCATTATTTGTTTTTTACTTTATGCTTTACAATGCACAACCCCATGAATCTTAACATTTTTATAAAACTAATTGATTTTGAATGAGATGAACTATAAGAACTAAACGAACATCTACATCATGCATATATGACTCAAAGCTTTACATGCTATAGTGTGTATTTATTCATAATTTGGTTTCGAAATCTCATGCGTTCATTGCATCATTGCCTTTCGGTCGAACCTACATCCACAATTTTTTGTACGTACTATATCTCCACCGGTCCCCGAACCCAAAATGCTGCCTCGTTCCCGTAAAACCAAGCGGCCCACACATGCGTCGACTCAAACCCGTTTACTACGATGTGGCCCCGCACGCCGTAGTACGCCTACAAACCCTACCGCCACACTCATCATCGGTTTTCTTCAAGAGGACGAGGGAGAAGCCGATTTGTAGTGGAGGCGCTTTCAACAAAAGGATATGTAGTGGAGACCCCTACCCTAGGGTGCCCTAGGTCGCTGCCGCACACATCATTGTTTTCTATTTTCTTTATGCTCTTGCACCCTAGAGTGAAATGATGGTTGCTTCGTCCGTCCAGCTTAATGCGGGAAAGGTGGGGCTTTGTGATTTGACCCCTTGTCGCTCATTTTCTACTACTGCGGCGCTACGGCCGGGGTGCCTCTAGTTTCAACCGCTGCTCTGAACTGTAATTTGGTGCATCACACGTGGAACAAGACAGTGGATGAGCCACATGTCGGCCAAAGGGGTCCTGTTAAGGGACTCCCCCGTTAAGTGTGTCTCCATTTCGTGTGCAGACTGACCCTGCTTGAGTTGCTACGCCAACACGACAGGAGCAGCCTACCACTTGGTTTTGCTCCTTGGTGAATCCCGACTATATTGATCTAAAAAGATACATGCTGAACTACCCTCTCTGTCTCGGTTTTTTATTTTTAGGCATCTCGGTTTATAGGGCGTGCACGTAGTTCTAGGTTATCCATTTGACTAACTAAATATGAGTTACTATGTCACAAAAAGTACTACTATATCATTGGATTCTTAAGCAGATGTAGTTGTATTTAAAAGTCGAGGGCGGGGCTTTTCTTGCGCGGTAGGTGGGGCAGTTCCGCCTAGTCGGTTCGACAGAGACACGAGAAGACGAGGGAGTAGGCTGCTGCAAACGTAGGGCTGTGTGATTTGACAGCGAGTTACTGCTGGACAGGTGGGGCCCCGTGATTTGACTTGCCATTTTCATTTTAACTGCGGCGCTACGACCGGCGTGAGTCTCCTGATTTCTAACCACCTCCATACAGGTGCCTCTCCCAATGCTCCACCATGTAGTTGAGGCTGGCTCTTGCATGAGAGCCCACTTCTCCACTTTTTCCTTGCCCCTTTCCTCCACACATGCAAAAATGCCATGTAAAGCGGGCTTATAGCCCACTATTGTAGTACTTACTTGCTCCTACAGGTGCTAAGCTTTCCATAGCATAAAGTCTGTTGTGTCAAGTTTGGTGACCCAAGGAAGAAACGGTGCAAAGCGCGCGTACCTCGGTGAAAAGACAATTTTGAGTCTATAGCTAATTAAATGAAGCAAACTTAGCAACAAAAAACTACTAATAAGCACCTATGCATTGGGGACTTGATTGCTAAGCCATTTAATGCCCTTAGCACCTCATCTAAGCACCATTTCATTGGAAGAGGTCACTCCTTGGCAAATGCAATAAATACTAGAGTACGAAGAAATAGATAGAGAGAAGTAAAAAAATACACTTATAGCCAACATTATAGCTAACCTTGTTGTAGTATGAGTGACTAAGTGATGACTATGTATGACATGCCAACATCAGATAGCCTAACACACCGTATTAAATCTCCAAGGGCGCGACCGCACGAGCGACGCTACGGTCATGGTAGGCGCGACCATGATATGGGCTGCTGGCAGCCCTTGGATCTGATATCAAACGGTCGCATGCTAAGTTGCTGAAAATTTGCAGAATAACCCTCCAGGATAGGATACTCACCCATAGGTCTAGAATCACGCCATGCAACCGTTCGATCTCAGATCCAAGGGCTCTCGGAAGCCCGTATGGAGAATGGAAAGCCACTACCCTGCCGTTCGCATGCTGGCAGTTCGCCCCTACTCGTCCCTGCATGTCCTTTAATACTATGGCGATTCGCTCCTAGTCGTCCAGTCCTGTCACATTACGGCAGTTCCACTAATACTAACCCTCCTCCTAAATCCATGGCGTCCCAAATCTCCATGATCGGCGGTGAGTACAAGGTTAGAACCATCACCGACGATGAGTTCGACATCATCTACACCCGTTCTTCCGCGACGGTGAAAGGATGCCTTTCTCGCTTCAGACGCATGTTCGAAAACTCACATGATGAGTGGGTCGCTAGGCTAGATGTTGAGTGCACCACGGTCCTGGGACGAGAGAAGGATCTAAACGACGAAGAGAGGAAGAAGCCCGCCATGATCCAGGTTTGCGTGCATGAGTTATGCTTGGTCTACCACATATGCCATGCCGACGTTGAATGCCTGGATTTTAAGAACTTCCTCGAGAGCAACCTAGTCAAATTCGTTACTGTAGACTTTACGAACAACAAAGAAGTCCTGGGTCGGATAGGCCTTGTTGTAGGCAACCCCTTCGACCTCCAGAAGAATCGGCTGCTGCCCTCCGATGGCCAGCCTTCAATGCTGACCCTGGCAAGAGCCATGGTTCATCCTTCATATAGTAAACTGGAGAAACCTCATTACACATTTCATCGGCATGCATGGCAGCGGAATGTACTAGATATAGACCACATCCACTATGCTGCAATGGATGGCTACCTTTGTTTCAATATCTACAAGGGTTGGATGAAGAGCAAGAACCAAGTGTGCGGTTCAAGCAAAGAAGTATCGGACAAGAGGAAGAGGGACAAGGATGAAGTCGAGGACGTGGACGAGGACTCCTCCGAGTGAGTAAGATGTCAGTATCGTTGCTCATGGTGGTTCTAATGTAGTGTCTACCGGATTAGTTGCATAGTTTAATTTCAGGTGTGCTTAGTTGAATTTGAGGGGTGTGTTGTGCTGAGGCCCAACAGAACTATGTTATGTTTCTTCTCGTTACTTTAACTCCTCAGTATCATACATACTACTAGTATTTATTTAATAGAATTTAGCACCCCAATTAAGCACGTACTAGCTTTTTTAATAGTATTATATGCATATTTTGGCGACGAGCGCTCTCTATATGTACCACCTTTTTTTAATTTCAATTTTTGCTCCATGGCGCAATCCATCGATAGTACTATTGTACAAAAGTATACATTTTTTAAAAGGCTAGAGTACTGTTCATCACATTTATAGCCAGTTAAATTCTCAACCTAGAACGATGTGCATGCCATGTAGCAAAACCGATACAGAGGAAGTATAGTAAAAATGAGGTGATTTTACCGAGCGATCGGCGGGGGAGCATGGCATGTCATGCGGTCCCACGTGTCATGATGTACCAAGGTGATGCACGTGTCCCTCTTGAGGCAGAAGCAATACTACGTGGTTTGAGATGATGGCGAACCGAAGTGTGAAATAATGGTTGCTTCGTCCATCTGGAAGGTGCGGCATTGTGATTTGACATCTCATTGCTCATTACTACTACTGGGCCGGTATGAGTGGGGTGCGTCCCCCTGCTGTTATGCACTGTTATTTGGTGCTTGACACGTCAACCCGGTTGCTATGTGTCCCACATGTCGGCAACAGGAAGTACATAATTCATGAAAGGGAGCGTCGACGGAGGAGTATACTACAGAATTCATGAAAGGGAGCGACTTAGTTTTGGAAAAATCTGTTCTTACGGAGTACGTACCCACTAGGGTTTATAGGGCTCATCTAAAAAACATTCATTTTTCCGTTTGATAAGTCTCAATTCTACTATACTAGTAGTAGTACCATTACATGTTGGATTTCGAGGTGCGTTAGATCACCCGATGCAAGCAGTGTCAAGAGGAAACTAACCAATGCATGTACAAGTTCTTGGAAATTTAGTGGTTATTCATGCATTCGTTATAATTAATGCCTCGGTAAACATAACTTCTTAAAAAAACGAGGGTACTAATTACTTGTGCAAACTACGAAATTAATTCGACCACTCACCGTCTACCTTGGTTGGAGAGATTTTGAAATTGAGCCATAAACTGGAAAGGAGGGACTAGTAACTTTTGTCTCGATTACTATTTGTGGCCTTGTATAGATGCAAAATGTATTTTTTATAGTGGCCTTGTATAAGTAAATGGAGGGAGTACTAACCAAGGTACGTAATAGGGACGAGGAGTAAACGGAGGGAGTAGTAAAATTTTCTCCTCGTGCTACGAGCCACTGCGCGCGTGGGCGAGGGAGCGGGCATAAGGCGTACAGTAGTAGGAGTACTACTACTACTCGTAAGCAAGCTTCACCTCATCCTGCGAGCCACCGCGCCCGTGGGCGGGGGAGACGGTGTACTAATCAAGCTTCTCCTTGTTCTGCGAGTTGATGGAACACATCAAAAGTACTCCAGTGTATAGACCCTTGCCTCTAAGGTAGGCCCCACATGGTTTGCCTCTTTTTTAACATAACACGTCAAGTCGCAATTTGTTTGTTCACCCGTGGTAGAGGATCCTCCCTCCACCAAGTGGACAACCAATACACATGCCAAATTACCACGTGGGCTGCCTTTTTCATACAGAAATGAGCTCCACCGTGTACCCGCGCGGTGTGGTTGGGAAAGAGACGGGAGTACGTGCACCGTGCGTGCACTTCTTCTCTTCGTGCACATCCCCCACCTATGTGGGTGTGTGTGAGAGAGATACAAACCTAGACATAATGCGCCGTCCATCCCCATGCCTCCGCCAAGTCCGACCACCAGTCACCACCACGCCCCACTCCTCCTCACCTTATCCCTCATCTTTCTCCCTCCATTTTTATATACAAGGGGCCACTATCAAAATTACAAATTGCATATATAAAAGGCCACTAACATTAATCGATGGAATATTAATGGTGTTTGCCTCGTGGTACTAGCAAAGGAGGACATTAATTATCCCTTGCATGCATGCGGGAGTTTGTAAAAAATGCATCTTGATGTTCCGTGCAATGCACGGGCATCTTGCTAGTCCATGAAAACAACACATGGCAAAATTCCACGGTGAACGAGAGATTTGAATCTGTTGGGAGGGGCTGTTTGGATCTTGCCTGGGGTAGCCAAAATATTAGCGACCCTTTTGTCCATCAGTGCCTTTGCCACCGATGAACGAGGAATGGCTCGGGTGCTCATGCTGTCATGCATCCTCCAGCGCGCATGTTGGAGAAGACCTCGCACGAGCTGTGTTTTTTTGTCCCACAACACCGCTCGAGACGCCCGCAGACCGACCGGCGGTTCGCAAATTACGCCATGCAACCATAGCTGCACACATTATGACAGCAACTCAACCAACCAGACGAAATTCGCGCAAACACGTAGACAAACTGGTATTTCATATAAACAACGACGGAAATCATATAAAATACCGGATTTTCATACAAACATGACGGATTTCATTACATTCAAATGAACTATGCGGTGCTAGTTCTGGACAGCACAGGTATATAATACCTGGCCTAAATGGTCGCCCGCCGATCGATTTGTGTTCCTCATGTCCGGCAGCACGACCACCGGACTGCCGGGAGCCCCGGAGGTATATGCTTTAGCGCAAAGGACGGCTCGCTTCCCCACTGCCCAACTAATATCATTGGCTGGTGCCGAAGATGATGGTGGCCGACACCGGTTTGAGTTCATCTTCGGCCACTACTTTGCCATGGCCGACACCGACTCGAGTTCATCCTAATATTCCCCTCTTCCATGGAGCCCATGCGGGGTCGACGAAGGTCCTCGCAACAAAAGGATCCGGCAAGACACCTGTTGTGTATGCCGGCGTTGCCTCCACGGTGGCCTTCATGGGACCCAAGCGGCAGCGGCCTCTCGTGTTCTACTTCTCCTCGATGATGGCGGCGGACGCGGAGGCGCTGGCCACCGACTCATCGCTCTCTGCGCACTCGGCTTCTGTCGCTGCTTGCATGGCGCGGCCGACGGCATGGGAGTCTCGGCCATAGAAACGGGAGACGCGGTACGAGGCGGCGCCGTGGACGGTAGCAATGACGCCCGTGCACCGCTCCTCGTCGAGCTGGCCTGGAGCGGGGAGTTGCTAAACCGCGCGCCGGCTTGGGGCGGCAACTGGCTCCGTTGGGCGAGGGGAGGGAGGTGGATCAGCGAGTTGCATAGCTCGTATCTGGCGGGCTACCCAGCCGGCTTGGATGCGGAATAACTACTCTTCGTAAGCCATTGTAAGAGTGGACAAAATGGTGGAGGAGATAGGGGAGCGGCGGAGGTTTGCGATTCTTGGCTGGCGTTTGGCCTCATTTAAATAGGAGATTAAATAGACGGCGGACGGGAGAAGCTCGGCCAGCGTTGCGTTTAACGTTGGCCCGGTCATGAACGGACGTGTGTCCAGAGTGGGTTTCTTGGCTTCCACACGGGCGGGTTCATGGAGGCATTTGAATGCGGCACAGAGGCATGTTCATCCAGGCGTGCAGCGAGTGGCGCCCTCGACTCTAACCTAGGACACCGCACCGTTCTTCCAATGACGTGTGAGCTCTTTGGGTGCATGGCATGCATGTCAGTGACCCAACGCAGGCAGCGCACAACAGAGGAACCTTTGGTGGGCCAGGGCGGTCAGAAGCGGGCATTTCATAAACCAATGATTGTTCATTGAAAGTGATGTCATCTTTTTCATGTAGATAAGCCTACTATGTTGATAGCTATTCGATACATTGTGATTCATAAAGACTGCTGCAAACATCAATGTTCTGCTTATCACAGATAAGATTGACTAATACCCGTAACAATCCATGTCCTTAACAAAGGGTGCATGCATGTATAGGTTGAGCGTGTGTCTTGCGTCGTGTGCTGTGTGCATGCAGGCGTGCGAGTGTTGCGTGCATGCAAGGGTACATTTCAGTGTTGCATGCATGGGTGCGTACGTGTATGTGTTCATGAGTGCATGTGTATGTGTCAGTGTTGCACGCCAACATGCGTGTGTGTGTATGTTATGTGTATGTGTCAGTGTTGCACACCTGCATGCATGCGTGTCTTGCATGCGTGCATGTGTACGTGCGGGGTGAGGCTACACGTCAATCGACTGACTTTTTCATCTCTAGTCATTAGATTTTCCAGCCGTTGGATACGAAATCAAGGGCCTCCAGTTTATCATCAATCTCCAACCCCCCTGAGCCACCAGCCACCACCGGCCGAACCGCCAGCCCCCGCCGCCCGCGGCCAGCCCGCACCGCCACGCCGGCCCGCCCTCCCCGAAATCACTCCCCACCGCTGGTCCGCTGTCGCACCAGCCATCCCTCTAGCCCCCCGCGCCGAGCTTTTTCTCTGGCGATCCCCACCCCGCCGCCCAATGAACGCCCCCAACCGCCGGTGACTGCCAACTAGAGGTCTCATGACTTCGAATACCCACAGACCACTAATTTATTAGCATTTATGTCCTTCATATACGCGCTGATGGGTAGGCCCTATGGTAATGTGTGCTGTTGAATGTGGACCGTTTGACTGGTCAATTAATCGTGTTATCAACAAATTACGGAGCTGTATGGTGAGCCAGTGACCGTATGATCACCCTAAAATGTACTCCTATTTTATTAACACAGTACAGACTCAAACTACCATTTCTTTCTTTCATCTATGGGCTAACAGGTGGGCCCCACGGTTACGCGCCCCGATGGTGCAGCACTAGTTGCGCCGCGTGGAACATTTGACTGGTCAATTGATTATGTCATCAACAAAATACGGAGTTGTACAGGTGAGCCAGTAACCGTATAATCATGACATGTATTTGTTTAACACGATACAGACGCAAGGGCTCATATATACGCGCAAGCACTCACCGCTATAAGCGCACACACGCGAACCCTACCCCTATGAACACCTTCGAGAGAGTGGGCCAGCATATATGATCTTGAGATTTTAGGAAGTCACCATAGGTGCCTTGTACTCAAGTGGAACGTCTCCTCCCACTGAACGTACATCGCCGAAAAATACTGAAATTAACACAGGATAAATGCGAGCACTAGGACTTTAACCTTGGTGGGCTCGAGAAACAACTGCCCTCCTAACCATCCAACCACATGTTGGTTAGCACGACAAAATGTATGTGGTGATCTTGATGAGCTTATTCTGAAGTCCAGAGACCATATCGTGCTTTCGCTTCAAATACAATGACCGTAAGTGTTGTCAAAAAAATATAGAGCACGCATCAAATGCAAAGTCCATCAGTGTCATCAACAAACTGTGGAGACGTATCGTGAGCTAGATACCGTTGTACTATTGTATATGCTTATTTTCTTAGTGGCCGATTGCGTGTGTGGTGTGGTGGGCACATCATTTCTAGTTGTGGTGGGTCAACATGAAGACTCATGGGTCGGTTCCATCCTGCGCCACATATAGGTTGGACCGAGACGTGTTATACGAAGACCCATGTGGAGGACTCGGCATACAACACGAAGCTACCAGAGTCGGGGAGGACTCTATCCCCACTGGTGATAAGCCGACTATATATAATTTGTAACCCAGGCCCTTAGTATGTTATACAAGCTTGGGGGCTAGTTTGTCGATAGTATACACACACGCACAATGCCTGGTATTCACGTGTACTTTGTACACACCCCTATCACTAATATATAGTACCAGGAGTAGCACTACAAAAAAAGACACATCCGTGACATTTTGGGCCGAACGAATTTTTTTCCTGTCATACATATGACACTTCTATGATGATAATTGTGACAAACCCCAGTATCATCATAGATGTGGTGGGCTCCTACTTCTATGACAAAAAATCATGACAGAAAATGGGCTTTTCGTCCTGGGCGGGCCGGAGATGCATCTGCATGACATTCTTTGGGCCGTCCATGACAGAAAAAACCATGGTAGAAGCGAGGGCGAGGAAAACTTCAGGGAGTTCCCGGTTATGGTGGGAGGTCGGGGGCCGAGCGATGCGCGTTTCTCTCGTACACGTACGCGCGTGTGTGCAAGGCGTTGGCTCTAACTGAACCCGAGCGAGGCATTGGGCTCTAACTGAACCCGAGCGATTGCACTGCAGGCTACGCGTTACTGAACCCGAGCAATCGATCGATGGCTGTTAACTGAACCCGATTGAGCGATTCCTTCGCTACTGCTGCTAACTGAAGCCGATCGATTGGATGAACAGTGAGTGTTGCGGGGGGGGTTGGATGAATGGTGAGCAGTGGTGTTTGCCTCTGGATGAACAGGCCCCCGTGGTGTGGAGGGCTGGATGAACAATAGACGGTGGAGGGGTGCCCGTGGAGGGGTGGTTGAACAGGACCCCGTGGTGTGGAGGGCTGGATGAATAGTAGATGGTGGAGGTGTGCCCGTCGAGGGCTGGTTGAACAGTAGCCGGTGGAGTAGCGCGCAGTGGAGGTTGGATGAACAGGAGCCCGTGGAGGCTGGAGGAGGTCGACGGTAGCCCGTGGAGGCTGGAGGAGGTTGACGGTGGAGATGGATAGTATCCCGTGGAGTCCCGTTTTGCGGTACGCCACACCCCTCCCGATGAACAGGACCCCCGTTTCGACCGTAGCGCTCCAACACAAGTCCGTTTCGTCCGTTTTGTGGTACGCCACACCCCTCCCGATCAACAGGACCCCCGTTTCGACCGTAGGAGGTCCGTTTCCTCCATTTTGCGGTACGCCACACCCCTCCCGATCAACAGGACCCCCGTTTCGACCATAGGAGGTCTGTTTCCTCCATTTTGCGGTACGCCAGACCCCTCCCGATGAACAGGATCCCGTTTCGAACGTGGTCGGTCAAACACAAGGCCGTTTCCTCCATTCTGCGATACACCAGGCCTCATTTCCATCGCCTGTTCCGTCCAAGCCCTCCCGTTGAACACGACGATGCATTCCGTTCCGACCCAGCCGGTTGGCTCCCCATGAACACGATGACGCTACTTCTCCGTTCTGACCCAGCCATGTACACGAGCCCTGGCCGTACGTATGCATGAGTAGGTGTTCGAGACCCCGTCCGTATGTACACATATGTGGCCGTATTTTCTTTCTTGCACCCTGGCCGCTGTACGTACGTGTACATGCTACATGTGCGCCTCTGCATCGACCAATATATATGTACGTACACGTTCACGACCAGAATGACAACGCTACGTCCGCTTCGACCAGGTGGGTCCCGACTGTCAGGCACTTCCTTGCGTGCTAAGATGTAGCTGGTGGGTCCCAGCAGTCACGGGGGCGAATCGTTTTTTTTTCGGGCGCATTTCCTTGCTGCGAAGATGTAGCTGGTGGGTCCCAGCAGTCAGGGGGAAACATTTTTTTCGTGAAATATGGTGGCCCTTCCAGTGGGTCCTAGCTGTCAGGTGGAGGAATAATTATTTTACGCGTAATAAGGAGGCACTTCCTTGCTGCGGCCATGGACCCAGCTGTCAGCCTCTCCACATACAGTCCACGTCCGATGGGCGATGGAAGCCGTTCCTTGACCACACTGACAACGCCGCACCAAGAGCACCAGGGTGGTGGACGACGGTGAGGCCTAGGAAGGGGACGACACGGAGCCAGGGAAGACGCGACAGTGGATGCCCACATGTAGAGGAGTATGAGGGTTCACTGGTTAGCTGCGATGTGAGGCTGCTGTCGCCACAGAATAACAGGGGGTGTGGGTGAGTAGAGGGATGGCCTGGCCAGCGGTGGGAGTAGTAGGTGGTGGTGAGGCCTCCACTGCATTACAGCCGGCCACAGGAGGCAGGAGCATGAGGCACGACCGGTGCTGGTTTGGGCGGCTGGAGCAAGAAGACCAGAGGTTGAAGAAGCACTACGGTCATTGGATGGACATCATATGGTCAGTGGAGCTAGAATCATGCATATTGACTAAGTTGACAAAGCCCTCCGTCCCTGTCAATTTAGTAGGCCCACAAGTCAGCCTGCCACTATACTGGTTCCCAGCTAATAGGGGGGTATTCATTTTTTTGTGCATAATAAGGAGGCACTTCCTTGCGTGCGAAGATATAGCTGGTGCGTCCGAGCTGTCAGTGGCGGTAATGCTTTTTCGTAAAATACAGACGCCCTTTCGGTGGGTCCCTGATGTCAGATGGAGGAATCATTATTTTGCACGTAATAAGGAGGCATTTCCTTGTGTGCGGCCGTGGACCCAGCTGTCGACCTCTCCACGTATAGTCCACTTCAGATGCATCTCGGTTGTTGACCATATTGACCAGGCCGCGCCGAGAGCACCAATGCGGTGGAAGACGGCGAAGCCTAGGAAGGGAACGACATGAAGGCAGGGAAGACTCGACAGTTGTTTCCCACATGGAGGAGTATGAGAGTTTACTGGTTCGTCTGCCGTCGCCGGAGAATAACAACAGGTGTGGGTGAGTAGAGGGATGGCTAGGCCAGCGATTGGAGTACGGTGGGGCGATGAGGCCTACACGACAGCACAGCCGGCCGCGGGGAGGAGGGAGCAGGCAGTCCCGCCGGCGCTTGTTTGAGCGGCTGGAGCAGGAAGAGCAGAGATTGAAGAAGCACGACGGTCGTTCGATGGACATCCAACAGTCACTGCTTGTGCATCAACCTTTTTTTAGGAAAGCCTCAAATATATGGAAAACAACATACAGCCCATCTGCCATTATTTCTAATAATTTACAGCCCATTTGCTAATTCTTAAGTTTTTTTGGAGCCCATATAATTTTTGTTAGCATTACAGCCCATATTGTGGCCACAGTTAAAAAATTATATGAATTTTTGCATATTTCAGTGCGGTCCGAACTATTTTTAATCCCGAAATTTCAACTCACATTCAAACTGATTTAAAAAAATGTATATCAATATAAAATCCAACAAATTCTCCATGCATAAAAATTAATGTAATTTAAAATCTCGAAATGAAAAAAAATATTTGAACCTAATTGCCGGCTTGATGTGTTTTAAAAATGAACAGCCCATTTCTCATTACTGATGGGCCATTTTCTCGTCCAGCCGAATGAAAGCTTTCCTCGTCTTGAAAGATTTGCAGCCCAGCAGGCCTGACAAAGCGACTTACTTGGCAAATCACAAAAAAACTGGGTTGTGGCCGTGGACCCAGCTGTCAGCCTCTCCACGTATAGTACTCTTCCGATGGAATGTCGTTGACCACATTGACCACGCCGCACCGAGAGCACCAAGGCGGTGGACGACGACGAGGCCTAGGAAGGGGACGACGCGGAGCCGGGGAAGATGCGGCAGTGGATGCCCATGCGGAAAGGAGTACGAGGGTTCACTGGTTCGGCTGTGGTGTGAGGCAGCCGTCGTTGTAGGGCCTCGCTAGCGGTGGGAGTAGTAGGGGGCGATGAGGCCTCAACGGCAGCACAGCTGGCCACTGGAGGCAGGAGCAGACGGTCTCCCAGACGCTGGTTTGGGCGGCTGGTGCAAGAAGAGCAGCGATTGAAGAAGCAGCAAGACCATTCGATTCAAATCCAACGGTTACTGCTGCTAGAATCATTTGTTGACTAAGAGCAAGTACAATAGAGCTGAGTCAGTAGGCTATAAGGAATAAACTAGTATATTTCTGCTTAGTTGGAGGAAAGAGAAGAAGAGAGAGAAGATAAGCGGGCTCTTCGTGAAGAGCCAACTCTAGCACGTGCCCCTAGGCACTTTGTGAGAATGAAATGTGGGCCACATAATAAAAAAGTAGTACACTCTTTTAATCTACTATTGTACATGTTGGCTATAAGATGGGCTGTAGATGACATGGCACAGGCTTATAGCCAGCAGCTGGCTATACTATTAACCATGCTCTAAGTTGACAAGCCCTGCATACGCATCAACTTAGTAGGCCCACAGGTCAGCCTCCCAACCGGTGCGCCCCAGATGTCAGTGGGAGGAATCATTTTTTTCGCCTAATAAGGAGGCAGTTGATTGCGTGCGACCAGGCCAGCAGAGAGAGTAGGGTGGGCCGGGGAAGCCTACGCGGCATCACAGCGGGCCACAAGAGGAGGGAGCAGGCAGCCCTGCCGGCGCTAGTTTAGGCGGCTGGAGCAGGAAGATCAGAGATTGAAGAAGCACGTCGGCTGTTGGATGGACATCGAACCGTCACTGCTGCTAGAATGTGTGTTCACTGACAAAGCCTTGCGTAAACAAGTCAGCCTCGAAATCTGTGGCGTGTACAGCCCATTTGCTATTATTTTTATAATTTTTACTCATTTTCTAATTCATATGGAATTTATTGCATCCTGTTTTCCATTTTTAGAATTGCTGGCCATTTTCTGGTCAGTACCAGGGTAAGAAAATTAACTAAATATGTGGGAAATTTTGAAAATTCACAAATTTTTGCTGGGGAATGAAATATTCTTAATACAAAAATTAATAGCCATACTAAAAAAATTAAAAATAAATTAGTACTATGTCATGTTAAATCCAATGAAATACGTATAAGATATCAGTGAAGAACAAAAACAAAAAAAGAAACTAATATCCCATTTGCTATAATTTTTTTGGAATTTTCAACCCCTTTTGATATTACTTTTAACAGACATTGACCATACTCTTTGGCCAGGACAGAATGCACCCCTCCTCGTCTTGAAAGATTTGCAACCCAGTAATTCGGAGAAAACAAATAGGCCTAGCTTCGGTATTCTTCAAACAGAAATATTGGGCTACCTATTTTCCCAAAGAACTGGTGCATGAGCATTTAGCTTTATTTATTTATTTATTTATTTATGTTTAGGGGACCATGAGCATGTACCTGGGCCAGATTCATGTGAGAGCCTCCCTTCCAGTTAATTATGGGCTTCTCTATTGGGCCTTCATCAGTGGGCTGCATGTTATCAACAAGTGGAAAATGTGTTCCATACGAAAAATAGTATGAGCTATGTACGGTACGGGGCACTAAAGGATCGAACCGTGCAACGACTTCCAAAACATTGTGTTTGTCGTTCTAACAACACATTTATTCAACCAACAGATGAAATATACTACTGATTGTACATTGAAAACAGCAGCAGCAGCAACCAGGGCTGGGGGTGCAACAGAAGCAGTAAGCAGGCCAGAAGAGTGAAGATGCAGCTCTCTCTTCCAAACCAAACATCAGCCATCATTACAAAAGGGCTACCAAAAAAGAACAAGTATATGCATCAAACTAAATAAAGATCCTACTACACAAGTGTACGCATCTAACTAACTGGCTCAGTTACACGTTACTATTTATTAAGCTGTGGAGATTGGTTGACGGCTTGAACCAGATGGGTGCCTGGCGGGGGAAACTCCAGCCAGCACGTTGAAGTCTGATACTTGTGAACCTCTCTCCTACTTTGGGCTGCAGAGTGTGGCGGCACATATCAGGGTATGGTGCATGCAGAGACGCATGGTACGTTGTGTACACATAGTTTTGCCTGATGAACGAAACTGCGCTGCCATCATGATCCTTGCCATCGGTTATCTCCTGGTTAATCGGATAATTCAGTCCGACAAACAGAGAGCGTGTACCAAGGCTACTTACCAGCCTCCAGTCAAAAATTCCTGAAGGCCCAGAGAAGCTGGGATCCTGCTCAAAGACCTTGCAGTGATTGTGATTGTATTCCGCGAAACAACACGTTCGGTACGTGTGAACGATCATCAATATTTCATCATCGTCTGATCGAGCCAGGAACCACCTGCAACTGCCATGCCACTTTTCTTTGAAAGGTTCTAGGATTAGGAAGGGTAGGGACACCAGGCGGCCTACAACATCATATCAAGTTGGAGTCAAATAAAAAAGGGCTCTTGATTTAGTCAATCTTAAGAATAGCATGTTATGAGCATGAATATGTTTTCAGTAAATGTTGATAGTAATATAAGCAAGCCATCATGATATCATAGGAAAGTAACATACTGCTGTAACAGCCGTTTGTAGCGATGACTGGAGTAGGCCAGCAATACGTCCAGCCATAGAAGGAGTCGACAGCGTAAATGAAGCCCTTGTGTTCAATGGCATCAGAGAACCATGGAGGATGTATGATCCTGCGATGGACCTGCAGATTTATCCACTTAATTCAGTGACCTGTCAGATAGGCGAGACCGCGGTTAAAGAATGCAATTAGCCTGAAGTCTTTATAATTCGTAGATGTTGTGGGCACTTGGCAGATTACAATCTTGAGCAAATCAAACTTGGTATCATGTTGGCTACTATAAGATTCCAAGTATTCTGGGCCACGGTGCCAAAGCAGTGCAGTGTTAATCGAAGGAAGGGGGATCAATCGCCGGGTGTAGACCTCCACGAGCATCCAGCTGCCGCGACCGTCAACGAGCACCATCCAAGATGTGTTCATGCCGACCCAGTACATATCGTTAATGTAGTTGAGGCTGACGGGGATCGGATCGCAGTCAAGGGGGTTGATGCTCGTCACCCTAAGATCATTATGCTGCGTGACATGCCATTTCTGAAGATCATGCGGCATCAGCAAGCAAGGAGCTGGCTTACAAAGGTCCAGCCTGAGGGCTTTGAGTAAATGGTACAGCCCCGCCGAGCATGCGACGAGCGGCATGGTACTGAGATTGTCCACACGCAAAACAATGAGCTTGATTACCTCTGTGGGGAGCGAATTCCAGCCACTCTTTCGGTGGACGCTGCTCGGTTCTACCGTTGTTAGTGCTTGGGTTTCGGACGAGGGGGGGAGGCGCCTTAGCGGGGATGGAAGATTGGACGAGATTATGTGCGGACAAAGATGGAGAAGTGAATATGTGCTGCGGGAAGTGGACAGGTGATGATGACTACAGCATGCCGCTTGACTTATGAGACACATACCAGTAGCGTAGGGTCATGTCGATGCCAGACAACTTGCTTGAGTGATCACAGTACTGGTACTCCCTACAGTACCTACTACAGTATTATGCCCTAACTTGCTTGAGTAGAGTAGTAGAGTAGGAATCTGCTCTACAACTAGCACCGGAGGAGTACTATATTCTAATCTAAAATAGTTACAAACTTCAATGCCCGAGCGTGGAACGACTACAAACCGTGCTCAAAGACCGCGTCTATGTGGTGTTTGGACTTATATGCAAAAAAATAGCAAGATGCCCGTGCATTGCATGGCACACCATCATCACCAACTCGGTTTTTTATCTACTCCTACTCCTATAAAAGACTCAGTTGGTGATGATGGAGGCGAGGAGGCGTGTTCAGTCGAGCGTGCAGCAGACGGCGCAACACTTCTTCCCCGACCTCGGCAACCACTTCCTCAACGACATGGGCGACAACCTCAACGTCAACGGTGCTGCTCCCGTTGCACTGTATGTGTTTCTGTCCTTCCTGTTCGAAATCATGGTAGAATTCATGTTTCTACTCTGTATCCTATTACTATGCTAGTCCACATGATTATTTCATCTCTGTTATAGCCATCATGATTTATTTTGTGCTTATTCGGATTAAATCTCATAGTAACTTGCTCATATATTCAACTGGCGCAACGTCCCCTACAGCCACTCCCGTTTCATGGACGGCCTGGTCGATGCCTCCATGGAGCCCTTCGTCCACTGCTATGAGTGCCTGATGCCATTTTGTGGCTCGCCGGTAGACATGGTGCATCACCTCACGGATGCGTGCAGCGCTCACTGCTGGCCCTTGGCGAAGAACATCATGTACGAGACGTGCTACCCGTTCACCATGCCGGAGTCGCTGGAGGATCACCACCGCCTGCTAGTCTCGGAGGAGGACGGCAGTGTCTTCCTCTTGATCGTGTGCACCGGCGAGGCCCGCACAGGCCGCCGCCCCGTCTCTATAATGTGCATCAGGAGCGACGCCGCTGACGCTGACACTAACACGAGGCCGATGTATGGGTGCGTGGTCAGTGTTACTACCCCTCCGGGTCACGTGGGCGGCGACACCGGCCTCATCGAACGGACTTGGACTCTGGGGAGCTGCGACTATCCCACCAATGTGGACTTGGAAAACCCATGGCATCCTTTACCCGCCGACGCGGTGCACGGGGACTCCAAGGTGGTTCACCTAGACATATGCATTATCAAGTTAAATGGTGATCATTAGTCTTCGCTCAATGTAATCCGCTGTCTAAGCATGTGGAGACTTCCATGCAGGATCTTGCTCTATTGGAGTATGGCGCATGAATAAAAGTGTATCCATTTATGGTTTAGTCTAAAATCTTCCATGTATGAATTTAATCCCTCCGTCTAGGTGTATAAGGGCATGGTTAATATTACTTAATAGTATAGCCAACTGTTGACTATAAGAAAGTGCCATGTCATCTGTAGCCAACATGTATTACAATCGATACTCAAAAATTAATTCTTAAAGATCATTTCTTGCAAAGCACAATAAGTGTTATTTCTCCACAAGTTTTGGATGTAGGTTGAACAGTTGAACGCTTTTGTTTGCAAAAGATACCTTTTTATCTATTTCACCCGGATGTTTGTGAGCTCTAGAGATGAAATAATATCCGAAGAAACATATCGATACCCGTTACACATGAGATGACCCCCACATCCTTTGTCAAAATAAACAACTCCCCGATCAATGCATTTCACTCTTCGGTGCAACGCATGGGCACCTTACTAGTATAGATTAGTACGACCAAAAATTAAACTAACATTATATATAGTATGATAAATGCTGATGCATGTCACCTATAATTATATCATTCAAAATTATGTTCAAATACGAATCCAACGATATAGTTTTTGTTGACATGCACTAACATTTTGTCAGTTAAATCTTCAGACAAATTCAATGGGGGACTAATAAACCACGACCGATGTAGTACAAGTGTAGAGGGCAGCGCTGCACGGGAGTCTCACCTCTCACCTCGCTCGTGGCGCGGCAGTAAAACCGCCATATCACAAAACCCGACCACTCCCAGTAATAAGTGGCCTGGTAAAATAAACGGACAAGCAACCATCACATCTCTCTGTATTTTTTGCATTTCATCTCTCTGCATTTACTTTCTCCGATTCATCTTGCACACTCGATCCCTAGCTACTACTCCTAGGGCCAGTTCTTTTGGCGTCTTCCCCAGCTTTTCCCACAAGACTAGTCACAATGGAGAGTAACAATAAGGCGCCTCACTCATTTATTTTGGCTTCTAAACTACTACTCCGTCCTGGTTTATTCCTCACCATTGTAATTTGTGCTAAATTTTGACCAAAGATTTAATTGATAAAATGTTACTCCCTCCGTCTAGGTGTGTAAGTCATCTTACGAAAACCAAATAATCCCAAAACACTTAGGCACGGTGCATTAACTTCTACCTCGTTTCTTGTTTATTGACATATCAACCAATAAGAGATAAAGAGTGTGCACGCTTTTAATAACTTGAGATATCAAACACGACATGAAGTGGTTAGTTCATTGCATGCAATACTATTAATTAGCAAATAAACATTAACGTTTCTCGTTTTCTCCTCCTCCTTGGTCACGGTGCACAGCCTAAGATGACTTACTCACCTAGACGGATGGAGTAGTGCATGTGACATGCACTAACATTTCATTAGTTAAATTTATGATCAAAATTTGACACAGATTACAATGGGGACCAATAAACCAGGACGGAGGTAGTTGTTATGGGATTACTACTCTAGAAGCCTAAAAGAATTGGTCCCTGGTACTCCTACTAGTAGTAGTACTCAAGTTGGAATTCCAATTGCACGGCACAACTTGTTAGGCAAAAAATTCGATACAGGGTGTAGGAAGCGGTTTGGGAATTTGCATGCCTTTCCAACCAGTGAGATACTCCGTACAAAGTACGACAGAGAAATAACCATAGAGAAGGAAGCTAAAAGTAAACAATCAAACGAGCATTTTTGCATTTGTTTTGCATTGAATCGTTTCACAAGCTTGACTAGTGTTGTTTTTCTACTTTTACAAAAACCGCATCGTAATGTTAAAACGTGCATTGCACGTATATAAGTAATAGTAGTACTCCCTCCGTCTAGGTGTACAAGTCTTCCCTCCTTCTTGGCCGCGGTGCACAACCAAAGATGACTTGTTGACCTGGACGGAGGGAGTAGCACAGTCTGCAAGCATTTAGTCCGATAGTATATAGTAAAGTTTGTGCTATATGCATTTACTTGCAAAATGCATACGAATACACAAGGTTTCCAAACTTTCCCTTTTACATACTTAATTAAGGACGCTAAAAATTCCTGAACGTTCAAGATTTATCATTTGCGTCCCAAAACTAATGAGATCGCCTTATGAAACAAAAATTATACTCCTCCTAAAAGCCACGGCGCTCGCAGGAGCGCTTGTAGCGCGCCACGAGTGCCCTAGTGCGCGGCCGTTTCCCAGCGCGCTGACACAACGCCTCTTCCTCAGCCTCGCAACTCACAAGGTGCTGATTGGCGGCTTGCCGGCGGGCGAGCGCAATCTCACCGGTGTGGTGATCCGGCGCTAACAGATACTCCTCCTCGCTGGAAGCGCGCACCCGGTCCACGTACCGCCAAGCGTAGATCAGGCGCTTGGGCCTGACTGCACTCGGGGCGTCGGCACGGGCGTCCTCCGCCACCCTCACGGCCCTCGCATGAGCCTTATGCCAAAGAGCCAATTGATTGACTCTCTCGGACGAGACATAGGCCTCCCAGGCAGCTTGTTCTGCGGTGCACTTCTCTTCCTCGGCCTTCTTCTCCGCCTCTATTTTGGCGCTCTCTGCTGGAGGCAAAGCCTCCCACAAGGCGACATCCATTTCTTTCCAAAGCTCCTCAAGGCTGGGGGCTCGGCGGGCGGCGCAGCGTTCTTCTCATAGAGGGGAGCTGACGCGTCCTCCGACGTGCGTGCTGGCGAGATTGGGAACGCCGACGCGTCCACCTCAACGCGTCGCGGCGAGGAGCGGTATGCCGACACGTCCTAGTGGCGGCAGGAACGGAATGGTGACGCGTCGCGTCACGGTGAGGAGCATAACGCCGACGCGTCCTCCTCGACTAATGGCGGCGAGGAATGGAACGGCGATGCGTCACGCAGCGGCAAGTAGCAGAACACCGACGCGTCCTCCTCGACTAGCGGCGGCGAGGAACGGAACAGCGATGCGTGATCGTCCGCACGGTGCAGCGAGGGGCTCCTAGGGCTTGGGAGGGGCGATGCCATGGTGGTCGACGTGAGAGGGAGGGTAAGGAGATAACGATGAACGTGAACATGAGCGGGAGGAGATAGCGATGTCGTGGGAGGCGCAGTATTTATAGCGAGCAATGGCACACCTACATAAGATATGGACTGAGCTGCACTGACTTAACTGCAGGTCCAGTTGCGTCACTGACATGTGGGCCAGTCCCCCGTTGGGCCCATATGTCAGTGACCCAATGCACCTAAAGTTAAGTAAAAGCTACGTGGGCATATTCGTTGAAGTAAATTAAAGGGGAGCGAAGGGGTGGAAATATTGTTGGAAATATGCCCTAGAGGCAATAATAAAAGCATTATTATTATATTTCCTTGTTCATGATAATTGTCTTTATTCATGCTATAATTGTGTTATCCGGAAATCGTAATACATGTGTGAATAACAGACACCGACATGTCCCTAGTGAGCCTCTAGTTGACTAGCTCGTTGATCAACAGATAGTCATGGTTTCCTGACTATGGACACTGGATGTCATTGATAACGAGATCACATCATTGGGAGAATGATGTGATGGACAAGACCCAATCCTAAACATAGCACAAGATCGTATAGTTCGTTTGCTAGAGTTTTCCAATGTCAAGTATCTTTTCCTTAGACCATGAGATCGTGTAACTCCCGGATACCGTAGGAGTGCTTTGGGTATGCCAAACGTCACAACGTAACTGGGTGACTATAAAGGTAGACTACGGGTATCTCCGAAAGTGTCTGTTGGGTGACATGGATCAAGACTGGGATTTGTCACTCCGTATGACGGAAAGGTATCACTGGGCCCACTCGGTAATGCATCATCATAATGAGCTCAGAGTGACCAAGTGTCTGGTCACGGGATCATGCATTACGGTACGAGTAAAGTGACTTGCCGGTAACGAGATTGAACGAGGTATTGGGATACCTACGATCGAATCTCGGGCAAGTAACATATCGATAGACAAAGGGAATAACGTACGGGATTGATTAAATCCTCGACATCGTGGTTCATCCGATGAGATCATCGTGGAGCATGTGGGAGCCAACATGGGTATCCAGATCCCGCTGTTGGTTATTGACCGGAGAGTCGTCTCGGTCATGTCTGCTTGTCTCCCGAACCCGTAGGGTCTACACACTTAAGGTTCGGTGACGCTAGGGTTATGAAGATATGTATATGCAGAAACCCGAATGTTGTTCGGAGTCCCGGATGAGATCCCAGACATCACGAGGAGTTCCGGAATGGTCCGGAGGTAAAGAATTATATATAGGAAGTGCTATTTCGGGCATCGGGACAAGTTTCGGGGTTATCGGTATTGTACCGGGACCACCGGAAGGGTCCCGGTGGTCCACCGGGTGGGGCCACCTGTCCCGGGGGGACACATGGGCTGTAGGGGGTGCGCCTTGGCCTAGATGGGCCAAGGGTACCAGCCCCTATAGGCCCATGCGCCTAGGGTTTCCACCATGGAAGAGTCCATGTGGTGGAAGGCACCCCTAGGTGCCTTGGGGGGGAGGGAAACCTCCCCTTGGCCGCCGCCCCCCCTAGTAGATGCCATCTACTAGGGCTGGCGCCCCCCCTGTCACCCCTATATATAGTAGGGGGGAGAGGAGGGATTTTACACCAGCCCCTGGCGCCTCCACCTTCCCCCGTTACGTCTCTCCCTCGTAGTCTCGGCGAAGCCCTGCTGCTGTGACGCCCTGCATCCACCACCACGCCGTCGTGCTGCTGGATCTTCATCAACCTCTCCTTCCCCCTTGCTGGATCAAGAAGGAGGAGACGTCTCCCGTCCCGTACGTGTGTTGAACGCGGAGGTGCCGTCCGTTCGGCGCTGGTCATCGGTGATTTGGATCACGTCGAGTACGACTACATCATCACCGTTCTTTTGAACGCTTCCGCTCGCGATCTACAAAGGTATGTAGATGCATCCAATGACTCGTTGCTAGATGAACTCCTAGATGATCTTGGTGAAACGAGTAGGAAAATTTTTGTTTTCTGCAACGTTCCCCAACAGTGGTATCAGAGCTAGGTCTATGCGTAGTTCTTCTTGCGCGAGTAGAACACAATTTGTTGTGGGCGTAGATTTGTCAACTTTCTTGCCGTTACTAGTCCTTTCTTGATTCAGCGGTATTGTGGGATGAAGCGGCCCGGACCAACCTTACACGTACGCTTACGTGAGACCGGTTCCACCGACTAACATGCACTAGTTGCATAAGGTGGCTGGCGGGTGTCTGTCTCTCCTACTTTAGTTGGAGCGGAATTGATGAACAGGGTCCTTATGAAGGGTAAATAGAAGTTGACAAATCACGTTGTGGCTTTAACGTAGGTAAGAAGACGTTCTTGCTAGAACCCTAATTCAGCCACGTAAAACTTGCAACAACAATTAGAGGACGTCTAACTTGTTTTTGCAGCAAGTGGTTTGTGATATGATATGGCCAAAGTTGTGATGAATGATGAATGATCTATATGTGATGTATGAGATGTTCATGCTATTGTAATAGGATTCACGACTTGCATGTCGATGAGTATGACAACCGGCAGGAGCCATAGGAGTTGTCTTTATTCTTTTATATGACCTGCGTGTCATCGAGAAACGCCATGTAAATTACTTTGCTTTATTGCTAAACGCGTTAGCCATAGTAGTAGAAGTAATAGTTGGCGAGCAACTTCATGGAGACACGATGATGGAGATCATGATGATGGAGATCATGGTGTCAAGCCGGTGACAAGATGATCATGGAGCCCCAAGCTGGAGATCAAAGGAGCTATGTGATATTGGCCATATCATGTCACGTTTATTATTTGATTGCATGTGATGTTTATCATGTTTTGCATCTTGTTTACTTAGAACGACGGTAGTAAATAAGGTGATCCCTCATACTAATTTCAAGAAGTGTTCCCCCTAACTATGCACCGTTGCGACAGTTCGCTGTTTCAAAACACCACGTGATGATCGGGTGTTTTATTCAGACGTTCACATACAACGGGTGTAAGACAGATTTACACATGCAAACACTTAGGTTAACTTGACGAGCCTAGCATGTACAGACATGGCCTCGGAACACAGAAGACCAAAAGGTCGAGCATGAGTCGTATAGAAGATACGATCAACATGAAGATGTTCACCGATGTTGACTAGTCCGTCTCACGTGATGATCGGACACGGTCTAGTTTAACTCGGATCATGTAATACTTAGATGACTAGAGGGATGTCTAATCTAAGTGGGAGTTCATTAATAATTTGATTAGTTGAACTTAATTATCATGAACTTAGTCTAAATATTTTACAATATGTCTTGTAGATTAAATGGCCAACGTAGTCCTCAACTTCAACGCGTTCCTAGAGAAAACCAAGCTGAAAGACGATGGCAGCAACTATACGGACTGGGTCCGGAACCTGAGGATCATCCTCATAGCTGCCAAGAAAGATTATGTCCTACAAGCACCGCTTGGTGACGCACCCGTTCTCCCTGCAGAACAAGATGTTATGAATGCTTGGCAGGCACGTTCCGATGACTACTCCCTCGTTCAGTGCGGCATGCTTTACAGCCTAGAGCCGGGGCTCCAAAAGCGTTTTGAGAGACATGGAGCATATGAGATGTTCGAAGAGCTGAAAATGGTTTTCCAAGCTCATGCCCGGGTCGAGAGATATGAAGTCTCCGACAAATTCTTCAGCTGTAAGATGGAGGAAAACAGTTCTGTCAGTGAGCACATACTCACTATGTCTGGGTTGCATAACCGCTTGACTCAGCTGGGAGTTAATCTCCCGGATGATGCGGTCATTGACAGAATCCTCCAGTCGCTTCCACCAAGCTACAAGAGCTTTGTGATGAACTTCAATATGCAGGGGATGGAAAAGACCATTCCTGAAGTATTTGCTATGCTGAAATCAGCAGAGGTAGAAGTCAGGAAGGAACATCAAGTGTTGATGGTCAATAAAACCACTAAGTTCAAGAAAGGCAAGGGTAAAAAGAACTTCAAGAAGGACGGCAAGGAGGTTGCCGCGCCCGGCAAGCAAGCTGCCGGGAAGAAGCCAAAGAATGGACCCAAGCCCGAGACTGAATGCTTTTATTGCAAGGGAAGCGGTCACTAGAAGCGGAACTGCCCTAAGTACTTAGCGGATAAGAAGGCCGGCAAAACAAAAGGTATATGTGATATACATGTAATTGATGTGTACCTTACTAGTGCCCGTAGTAGCTCCTGGGTATTTGATACCGGTGCAGTTGCTCACATTTGTAACTCAAAGCAGGGGCTGCGGAATAAGCGGAAACTAGCAAAGGACGAGGTGACGATGCGCGTCGGGAATGGTTCCAAGGTCAATGTGATCGCCGTCGGCACGCTTCCTCTGCATCTCCCTTCGGGATTAGTTTTAAACCTTAATAATTGTTATTTAGTGCCAGCTTTGAGCATGAACATTGTATCGGGATCTCGTTTAATTCGAGATGGCTACTCTTTTAAATCTGAGAATAATGGTTGTTCCATTTTTATGAGAGATATGTTTTATGGTCATGCTCCTATGGTGAATGGTTTATTCTTTATGAATCTCGAACGTGATGCTACACATGTTCATAATGTGAGTACCAAAAGAAGTAAGGTTGATAATGATAGTCCCACATACCTGTGGCACTGCCGCCTTGGTCACATAGGTGTCAAACGCATGAAGAAGCTCCATGCTGATGGACTTTTAGAGTCTCTTGATTATGAATCATTTGACACATGCGAACCATGCCTTATGGGTAAAATGACCAAGACTCCATTCTCAGGAACAATGGAGCGAGCAACCGACTTATTGGAAATCATACATACTGATGTGTGCGGTCCAATGAGTGTTGAGGCTCGCGGTGGCTATCGTTATGTTCTCACCCTCACTGATGATTTAAGTAGGTATGGGTATATCTACTTAATGAAACACAAGTCTGAAACCTTTGAAAAGTTCAAGGAATTTCAGAGTGAGGTTGAAAAACAACGTGACAGGAAAATCAAGTTTCTACGATCAGATCGTGGAGGAGAATACTTGAGTCACGAGTTTGGGGCACACTTAAGAAAATGTGGAATAGTTTCACAACTCACGCCGCCTGGAACACCTCAGCGTAATGGTGTGTCCGAATGTCGTAATCGCACTCTGTTAGATATGGTGCGATCTATGATGTCTCTTACCGATTTACCGCTTTCTTTTTGGGGCTATGCTTTAGAGACTGCCGCATTCACTTTAAATAGGGCTCCGTCGAAATCCGTTGAGACAACACCGTATGAATTGTGGTTTGGGAAGAAACCTAAGCTGTCGTTTCTAAAAGTTTGGGGATGCGATGCTTATGTCAAGAAACTTCAACCTGAAAAGCTCGAACCCAAGTCGGAAAAATGCGTCTTCATAGGATACCCAAAAGAAACTATTGGGTACACCTTCTACCTCAGATCCGAAGGCAAGATCTTTGTTGCCAAGAATGGGTCCTTTCTGGAGAAAGAGTTTCTCTCGAAAGAAGTAAGTGGGAGGAAAGTAGAGCTTGATGAAGTATTACCTCTTGAACCGGAAAATGGCGCAACTCAAGAAAATGTTCCTGAAGTGCCTGCACCGACTAGAGAGGAAGTTAATGACAATGATCAAGATACTTCTGATCAAGCCCCTACTGAAATTCGAAGGTCCACAAGGACACGTTCCGCACCAGAGTGGTACGGCAACCCTGTCTTGGAAATCATGCTGTTAGACAACGGTGAACCTTCGAACTATGAAGAAGCGATGGCGGGCCCGGATTCCGACAAATGGCTGGAAGCCATGAAATCCGAGATAGGATCCATGTATGAAAACAAAGTATGGACTTTGACTGACTTGCCCGTTGAGCGGCGAGCCATAGAAAATAAATGGATCTTTAAGAAGAAGACAGACGCGGATGGTAATGTGACCATCTATAAAGCTCGGCTTGTCGCTAAGGGTTATCGACAAGTTCAAGGGGTTGACTACGATGAGACTTTCTCGCCGGTAGCGAAGCTGAAGTCCGTCCGAATCATGTTAGCAATTGCCGCATTCTATGATTACGAAATATGGCAAATGGACGTCAAAACGTCATTCCTTAATGGTTTCCTTAAGGAAGAATTGTATATGATGCAGCCGGAAGGTTTTGTCGATCCTAAAAATGCTGACAAAGTGTGCAAGCTCCAACGCTCGATTTATGGGCTGGTGCAAGCATCTCGGAGTTAGAACATTCGCTTTGATGAGATGATCAAAGCGTTTGGGTTTACACAGACTTATGGAGAAGCCTGCGTTTACAAGAAAGTGAGTGGGAGCTCTGTAGCATTTCTCATATTATATGTAGATGACATACTTTTGATGGGAAATGATATAGAACTCTTGGACAGCATCAAGGCCTACTTGAATAAAAGTTTTTCAATGAAGGACCTTGGAGAAGCTGCTTATATATTAGGCATCAAAATCTATAGAGATAGATCGAGACGCCTCATAGGTCTTTCACAAAGCACATACCTTGATAAGATATTGAAGAAGTTCAATATGGATCAATCCAAGAAGGGGTTCTTGCCTGTGTTACAAGGTATGAAATTGAGCTCAGCTCAATGTCCGACCACGGCAGAAGATATAGAAGAGATGAGCGTCATCCCCTATGCCTCAGCCATAGGTTCTATTATGTATGCCATGTTGTGTACCAGACCTGATGTAAACCTTGCCGTAAGTTTGGTAGGAAGGTACCAAAGTAATCCCGGCAAGGAACACTGGACAGCGGTCAAGAATATCCTGAAGTACCTGAAAAGGACTAAGGAAATGTTTCTCGTTTATGGAGGTGACGAAGAGCTCGTCGTAAAGGGTTACGTCGACGCTAGCTTCGACACAGATCTGGATGACTCTAAGTCTCAAACCGGATACGTGTATATTTTGAATGGTGGGGCAGTAAGCTGGTGCAGTTGCAAGCAAAGCGTCGTGGCGGGATCTACATGTGAAGCGGAGTACATGGCAGCCTCGGAGGCAGCACATGAAGCAATATGGGTGAAGGAGTTCATCACCGACCTAGGAGTCATACCCAATGCGTCGGGGCCGATCAAGCTCTTCTGTGACAACACTGGAGCTATTGCACTTGCCAAGGAGCCCAGGTTTCACAAGAAGACAAGGCACATCAAGCGTCGCTTCAACTCCATTCGTGAAAATGTTCAAGATGGAGACATAGAGATTTGTAAAGTACATACGGACCTGAATGTAGCAGATCCGTTGACTAAACCTCTCCCTAGAGCAAAACATGATCAACACCAGAATTCCATGGGTGTTCGATTCATCACAATGTAACTAGATTAATGACTCTAGTGCAAGTGGGAGACTGTTGGAAATATGCCCTAGAGGCAATAATAAAAGCATTATTATTATATTTCCTTGTTCATGATAATTGTCTTTATTCATGCTATAATTGTGTTATCCGGAAATCGTAATACATGTGTGAATAACAGACACCGACATGTCCCTAGTGAGCCTCTAGTTGACTAGCTCGTTGATCAACAGATAGTCATGGTTTCCTGACTATGGACACTGGATGTCATTGATAACGAGATCACATCATTGGGAGAATGATGTGATGGACAAGACCCAATCCTAAACATAGCACAAGATCGTATAGTTCGTTTGCTAGAGTTTTCCAATGTCAAGTATCTTTTCCTTAGACCATGAGATCGTGTAACTCCCGGATACCGTAGGAGTGCTTTGGGTATGCCAAACGTCACAACGTAATTGGGTGACTATAAAGGTAGACTATGGGTATCTCCGAAAGTGTCTGTTGGGTGACATGGATCAAGACTGGGATTTGTCACTCCGTATGACGGAGAGGTATCATTGGGCCCACTCGGTAATGCATCATCATAATGAGCTCAGAGTGACCAAGTGTCTGGTCACGGGATCATGCATTACGGTATGAGTAAAGTGACTTGCCGGTAACGAGATTGAACGAGGTATTGGGATACCGACGATCGAATCTCGGGCAAGTAACATATCGATAGACAAAGGGAATAGCGTACGGGATTGATTAAATCCTCGACATCGTGGTTCATCCGATGAGATCATCGTGGAGCATGTGGGAGCCAACATGAGTATCCAGATCCCGCTGTTGGTTATTGACCGGAGAGTCGTCTCGGTCATGTCTGCTTGTCTCCCGAACCCGTAGGGTCTACACACTTAAGGTTCGGTGACGCTAGGGTTATGAAGATATGTATATGCAGAAACCCGAATGTTGTTCGGAGTCCCGGATGAGATCCCGAACGTCACGAGGAGTTCCGGAATGGTCCGGAGGTAAAGAATTATATATATGAAGTGCTATTTCGGGCATCGGGACAAGTTTCAGGGTTATCGGTATTGTACCGGGACCACCGGAAGGGTCCCGGTGGTCCACCGGGTGGGGCCACCTGTCCCGGGGGGCCACATGGGCTGTAGGGGGTGCGCCTTGGCCTAGATGGGCCAAGGGCACCAGCCCCTATAGGCCCATGCGCCTAGGGTTTCCACCATGGAAGAGTCCATGTGGTGGAAGGCACCCCTAGGTGCCTTGGGGGGGAGGGAAACCTCCCCTTGGCCGCCGCCCCCCCCCTAGTAGATGCCATCTACTAGGGCCGGCGCCCCCCTGGCACCCCTATATATAGTGGGGGGGAGAGGAGGGATTTTACACCAGCCCCTGGCGCCTCCACCTTCCCCCGTTACGTCTCTCCCTCGTAGTCTCGGCGAAGCCCTGCTGCTGTGACGCCCTGCATCCACCACCACGCCGTCGTGCTGCTGGATCTTCATCAACCTCTCCTTCCCCCTTGCTGGATCAAGAAGGAGGAGACATCTCCCGTCCCGTACGTGTGTTGAACGGGAGGTGCCGTCCGTTCGGCGCTGGTCATCGGTGATTTGGATCACGTCGAGTACGACTACATCATCACCGTTCTTTTGAACGCTTCCGCTCGCGATCTACAAAGGTATGTAGATGCATCCAATGACTCGTTGCTAGATGAACTCCTAGATGATCTTGGTGAAACGAGTAGGAAAATTTTTGTTTTCTGCAACGTTCCCCAACAGTGGTATCAGAGCTAGGTCTATGCGTAGTTCTTCTTGCGCGAGTAGAACACAATTTGTTGTGGGCGTAGATTTCTCAACTTTCTTGCCGTTACTAGTCCTTTCTTGCTTCAGCGGTATTGTGGGATGAAGCGGCCCGGACCAACCTTACATGTACGCTTACGTGAGACCGGTTCCACGGACTAACATGCACTAGTTGCATAAGGTGGCTGGCGGGTGTCTGTCTCTCCTACTTTAGTTGGAGCGGAATCGATGAACAGGGTCCTTATGAAGGGTAAATAGAAGTTGACAAATCACGTTGTGGCTTTAACGTAGGTAAGAAGACGTTCTTGCTAGAACCCTAATTCAGCCACGTAAAACTTGCAACAACAATTAGAGGACGTCTAACTTGTTTTTGCAGCAAGTGGTTCAATATATGATATGGCCAAAGTTGTGATGAATGATGAATGATCTATATGTGATGTATGAGATGTTCATGCTATTGTAATAGGATTCACGACTTGCATGTCGATGAGTATGACAACCGGCAGGAGCCATAGGATTTGTCTTTATTCTTTTATATGACCTGCGTGTCATCGAGAAACGCCATGTAAATTACTTTGCTTTATTGCTAAACGCGTTAGCCATAGTAGTAGAAGTAATAGTTGGCGAGCAACTTCATGGAGACACGATGATGGAGATCATGGTGTCAAGCCGGTGACAAGATGATCATGGAGCCCCAAGATGGAGATCAAAGGAGCTATGTGATATTGGCCATATCATGTCACGTTTATTATTTGATTGCATGTGATGTTTATCATGTTTTGCATCTTGTTTACTTAGAACGACGGTAGTAAATAAGGTGATCCCTCATACTAATTTCAAGAAGTGTTCCCCCTAACTGTGCACCGTTGCGACAGTTCGCTGTTTCAAAACACCACGTGATGATCGGGTGTTTTATTCAGACGTTCACATACAACGGGTGTAAGACAGATTTACACATGCAAACACTTAGGTTAACTTGACGAGCCTAGCATGTACAGACATGGCCTCGGAACACAGAAGACCGAAAGGTCGAGCATGAGTCGTATAGAAGATACGATCAACATGAAGATGTTCACCGATGTTGACTAGTCCGTCTCACGTGATGATCGGACACGGTATAGTTTAACTCGGATCATGTAATACTTAGATGACTAGAGGGATGTCTAATCTAAGTGGGAGTTCATTAATAATTTGATTAGTTGAACTTAATTATCATGAACTTAGTCTAAATATTTTACAATATGTCTTGTAGATTAAATGGCCAACGTAGTCCTCAACTTCAACGCGTTCCTAGAGAAAACCAAGCTGAAAGACGATGGCAGCAACTATACGGACTGGGTCCGGAACCTGAGGATCATCCTCATAGCTGCCAAGAAAGATTATGTCCTACAAGCACCGCTTGGTGACGCACCCGTTCTCCCTGCAGAACAAGATGTTATGAACGCTTGGCAGGCACGTTCTGATGACTACTCCCTCGTTCAGTGCGGCATGCTTTACAGCCTAGAGCCGGGGCTCCAAAAGCGTTTTGAGAGACATGGAGCATATGAGATGTTCGAAGAGCTGAAAATGGTTTTCCAAGCTCATGCCCGGGTCGAGAGATATGAAGTCTCCGACAAATTCTTCAGCTGTAAGATGGAGGAAAACAGTTCTGTCAGTGAACACATACTCACTATGTCTGGGTTGCATAACCGCTTGACTCAGCTGGGAGTTAATCTCCCGGATGATGCGGTCATTGACAGAATCCTCCAGTCGCTTCCACCAAGCTACAAGAGCTTTGTGATGAACTTCAATATGCAGGGGATGGAAAAGACCATTCCTGAAGTATTTGCTATGCTGAAATCAGCAGAGGTAGAAGTCAGAAAGGAACATCAAGTGTTGATGGTCAATAAAACCACTAAGTTCAAGAAAGGCAAGGGTAAAAGGAGCTTCAAGAAGGAAGGCAAAGAGGTTGCCGCGCCCGGCAAGCAAGCTGCTGGGAAGAAGCCAAAGAATGGACCCAAGCCCGAGACTGAGTGCTTTTATTGCAAGGGAAGCGGTCACTGGAAGCGGAACTGCCCTAAGTACTTAGCGGATAAGAAGGCCGGCAAAACAAAAGGTATATGTGATATACATGTAATTGATGTGTACCTTACTAGTGCCCGTAGTAGCTCCTGGGTATTTGATACCGGTGCAGTTGCTCACATTTGTAACTCAAAGCAGGGGCTGCGGAATAAGCGGAAACTGGCAAAGGACGAGGTGACGATGCGCGTCGGGAATGGTTCCAAGGTCAATGTGATCGCCGTCGGCACGCTACCTCTGCATCTCCCTTCAGGATTAGTTTTAAACCTTAATAATTGTTATTTAGTGCCAGCTTTGAGCATGAACATTGTATCGGGATCTCGTTTAATTCGAGATGGCTACTCTTTTAAATCTGAGAATAATGGTTGTTCCATTTTTATGAGAGATATGTTTTATGGTCATGCTCCTATGGTGAATGGTTTATTCTTTATGAATCTCGAACGTGATGCTACACATGTTCATAATGTGAGTACCAAAAGAAGTAAGGTTGATAATGATAGTCCCACATACTTGTGGCACTGCCGCCTTGGTCACATAGGTGTCAAACGCATGAAGAAGCTCCATACAGATGGACTTTTAGAGTCTCTTGATTATGAATCATTTGACACGTGCGAGCCATGCCTTATGGGTAAAATGACCAAGACTCCGTTCTCAGGAACAATGGAGCGAGCAACCGACTTATTGGAAATCATACATACTGATGTGTGCGGTCCGATGAGTGTTGAGGCTCGCGGTGGCTATCGTTATGTTCTCACCCTCACTGATGATTTAAGCAGGTATGGGTATATCTACTTAATGAAACACAAGTCTGAAACCTTTGAAAAGTTCAAGGAATTTCAGAGTGAGGTTGAAAATCAACGTGACAGGAAAATCAAGTTTCTACGATCAGATCGTGGAGGAGAATACTTGAGTCACGAGTTTGGGGCACACTTAAGAAAATGTGGAATAGTTTCACAACTCACGCCGCCTGGAACACCTCAGCGTAATGGTGTGTCCGAACGTCGTAATCGCACTCTGTTAGATATGGTGCGATCTATGATGTCTCTTACCGATTTACCGCTTTCTTTTTGGGGCTATGCTTTAGAGACTGCCGCATTCACTTTAAATAGGGCTCCGTCGAAATCCGTTGAGACGACACCGTATGAATTATGGTTTGGGAAGAAACCTAAGCTGTCGTTTCTAAAAGTTTGGGGATGCGATGCTTATGTCAAGAAACTTCAACCTGAAAAGCTCGAACCCAAATCGGAAAAATGTGTCTTCGTAGGATACCCAAAAGAAACTATTGGGTACACCTTCTACCTCAGATCCGAAGGCAAGATCTTTGTTGCCAAGAATGGGTCCTTTCTGGAGAAAGAGTTTCTCTCGAAAGAAGTAAGTGGGAGGAAAGTAGAGCTTGATGAAGTATTACCTCTTGAACCGGAAAATGGCGCAACTCAAGAAAATGTTCCTGAGGTGCCTGCACCGACTAGAGAGGAAGTTAATGACAATGATCAAGATACTTCTGATCAAGCCCCTACTGAAATTCGAAGGTCCACAAGGACACGTTCCGCACCAGAGTGGTACGGCAACCCTGTCTTGGAAATCATGCTGTTAGACAACGGTGAACCTTCGAACTATGAAGAAGCGATGGCGGGCCCGGATTCCGACAAATGGCTGGAAGCCATGAAATCCGAGATAGGATCCATGTATGAAAACAAAGTATGGACTTTGACTGACTTGCCCGTTGAGCGGCGAGCCATAGAAAATAAATGGATCTTTAAGAAGAAGACAGACGCGGATGGTAATGTGACCATCTATAAAGCTCGGCTTGTCGCTAAGGGTTATCGACAAGTTCAAGGGGTTGACTACGATGAGACTTTCTCGCCGGTAGCGAAGCTGAAGTCCGTCCGAATCATGTTAGCAATTGCCGCATTCTATGATTACGAAATATGGCAAATGGACGTCAAAACGTCATTCCTTAATGGTTTCCTTAAGGAAGAATTGTATATGATGCAGCCGGAAGGTTTTGTCGATCCTAAAAATGCTGACAAAGTGTGCAAGCTCCAACGCTCGATTTATGGGCTGGTGCAAGCATCTCGGAGTTAGAACATTCGCTTTGATGAGATGATCAAAGCGTTTGGGTTTACACAGACTTATGGAGAAGCCTGCGTTTACAAGAAAGTGAGTGGGAGCTCTGTAGCATTTCTCATATTATATGTAGATGACATACTTTTGATGGGAAATGATATAGAACTCTTGGACAGCATCAAGGCCTACTTGAATAAAAGTTTTTCAATGAAGGACCTTGGAGAAGCTGCTTATATATTAGGCATCAAAATCTATAGAGATAGATCGAGACGCCTCATAGGTCTTTCACAAAGCACATACCTTGATAAGATATTGAAGAAGTTCAATATGGATCAATCCAAGAAGGGGTTCTTGCCTGTGTTACAAGGTATGAAATTGAGCTCAGCTCAATGTCCGACCACGGCAGAAGATATAGAAGAGATGAGCGTCATCCCCTATGCCTCAGCCATAGGTTCTATTATGTATGCCATGCTGTGTACCAGACCTGATGTTAACCTTGCCGTCAGTTTGGTAGGAAGGTACCAAAGTAATCCCGGCAAGGAACACTGGACAGCGGTCAAGAATATCTTGAAGTACCTGAAAAGGACTAAGGAAATGTTTCTCGTTTATGGAGGTGACGAAGAGCTCGTCGTAAAGGGTTACGTCGACGCTAGCTTCGACACAGATCTGGATGACTCTAAGTCACAAACCGGATACGTGTATATTTTGAATGGTGGGGCAGTAAGCTGGTGCAGTTGCAAGCAAAGCGTCGTGGCGGGATCTACATGTGAAGCGGAGTACATGGCAGCCTCGGAGGCAGCACATGAAGCAATATGGGTGAAGGAGTTCATCACCGACCTAGGAGTCATACCCAATGCGTCGAGGCCGATCAAGCTCTTCTGTGACAACACTGGAGCTATTGCACTTGCCAAGGAGCCCAGGTTTCACAAGAAGACAAGGCACATCAAGCGTCGCTTCAACTCCATTCGTGAAAATGTTCAAGATGGAGACATAGAGATTTGTAAAGTACATACGGACCTGAATGTAGCAGATCCGTTGACTAAACCTCTCCCTAGAGCAAAACATGACCAACACCAGAATTCCATGGGTGTTCGATTCATCACAATGTAACTAGATTATTGACTCTAGTGCAAGTGGGAGACTGTTGGAAATATGCCCTAGAGGCAATAATAAAAGCATTATTATTATATTTCCTTGTTCATGATAATTGTCTTTATTCATGCTATAATTGTGTTATCCGAAAATCGTAATACATGTGTGAATAACAGACACCAACATGTCCCTAGTGAGCCTCTAGTTGACTAGCTCGTTGATCAACAGATAGTCATGGTTTCCTGACTATGGACACTGGATGTCATTGATAACGAGATCACATCATTAGGAGAATGATGTGATGGACAAAGACCCAATCCTAAACATAGCACAAGATCGTATAGTTCGTTTGCTAGAGTTTTCCAATGTCAAAGTATCTTTTCCTTAGACCATGAGATCGTGTAACTCCCGGATACCGTAGGAGTGCTTTGGGTATGCCAAACGTCACAACGTAACTGGGTGACTATAAAGGTAGACTACGGGTATCTCCGAAAGTGTCTGTTGGGTGACATGGATCAAGACTGGGATTTGTCACTCCGTATGACGGAGAGGTATCACTGGGCCCACTCGGTAATGCATCATCATAATGAGCTCAGAGTGACCAAGTGTCTGGTCACGGGATCATGCATTACGGTACGAGTAAAGTGACTTGCCGGTAACGAGATTGAACGAGGTATTGGGATACCGACGATCGAATCTCGGGCAAGTAACATATCGATAGACAAAGGGAATAGCGTACGGGATTGATTAAATCCTCGACATCGTGGTTCATCCTATGAGATCATCGTGGAGCATGTGGGAGCCAACATGGGTATCCAGATCCCGCTGTTGGTTATTGACCGGAGAGTCGTCTCGGCCATGTCTGCTTGTCTCCCGAACCCGTAGGGTCTACACACTTAAGGTTCGGTGACGCTAGGGTTATGAAGATATGTATATGTAGAAACCCGAATGTTGTTCGGAGTCCCGGATGAGATCCCGGACGTCACGAGGAGTTCCGGAATGGTCCGGAGGTAAAGAATTATATATAGGAAGTGCTATTTCGGGCATCGGGACAAGTTTCGGGGTTATCGGTATTGTACCGGGACCACCGGAAGGGTCCCGGTGGTCCACCGGGTGGGGCCACCTGTCCCGGGGGGACACATGGGCTGTAGGGGGTGCGCCTTGGCCTAGATGGGCCAAGGGCACCAGCCCCTATAGGCCCATGCGCCTAGGGTTTCCACCATGGAAGAGTCCATGTGGTGGAAGGCACCCCTAGGTGCCTTGTGGGGGAGGGAAACCTCCCCTTGGCTGCCGCCCCCGTAGTAGATGCCATCTACTAGGGCCGGCGCCCCCCTGGCACCCCTATATATAGTAGGGGGGAGAGGAGGGATTTTACACCAGCCCCTGGCGCCTCCACCTTCCCCCGTTACGTCTCTCCCTCGTAGTCTCGGCGAAGCCCTGCTGCTGTGACGCCCTGCATCCACCACCACGCCGTCGTGCTGCTGGATCTTCATCAACCTCTCCTTCCCCCTTGCTGGATCAAGAAGGAGGAGACGTCTCCCGTCCCGTACGTGTGTTGAACGCGGAGGTGCCGTCCGTTCGGCGCTGGTCATCGGTGATTTGGATCACGTCGAGTACGACTACATCATCACCGTTCTTTTGAACGCTTCCGCTCGCGATCTACAAAGGTATGTAGATGCATCCAATGACTCGTTGCTAGATGAACTCCTAGATGATCTTGGTGAAATGAGTAGGAAAATTTTTGTTTTCTGCAACGTTCCCCAACAGTGGTATCAGAGCTAGGTCTATGCGTAGTTCTTCTTGCGCGAGTAGAACACAATTTGTTGTGGGTGTAGATTTGTCAACTTTCTTGCCGTTACTAGTCCTTTCTTGCTTCAGCGGTATTGTGGGATGAAGCGGCCCGGACCAACCTTACACGTACGCTTACGTGAGACCGGTTCCACCGACTAACATGCACTAGTTGCATAAGGTGGCTGGCGGGTGTCTGTCTCTCCTACTTTAGTTGGAGCGGAATCGATGAACAGGGTCCTTATGAAGGGTAAATAGAAGTTGACAAATCACGTTGTGGCTTTAACGTAGGTAAGAAGACGTTCTTGCTAGAACCCTAATTCAGCCACGTAAAACTTGCAACAACAATTAGAGGACATCTAACTTGTTTTTGCAGCAAGTGGTTTGTGATATGATATGGCCAAAGTTGTGATGAATGATGAATGATCTATATGTGATGTATGAGATGTTCATGCTATTGTAATAGGATTCACGACTTGCATGTCGATGAGTATGACAACCGGCAGGAGCCATAGGAGTTGTCTTTATTCTTTTATATGACCTGCGTGTCATCGAGAAACGCCATGTAAATTACTTTGCTTTATTGCTAAACGTGTTAGCCATAGTAGTAGAAGTAATAGTTGGCGAGCAACTTCATGGAGACACGATGATGGAGATCATGATGATGGAGATCATGGTGTCAAGCCGGTGACAAGATGATCATGGAGCCCCAAGATGGAGATCAAAGGAGCTATGTGATATTGGCCATATCATGTCACGTTTATTATTTGATTGCATGTGATGTTTATCATGTTTTGCATCTTGTTTACTTAGAACGACGGTAGTAAATAAGGTGATCCCTCATACTAATTTCAAGAAGTGTTCCCCCTAACTGTGCACCGTTGCGACAGTTCGCTGTTTCAAAACACCACGTGATGATCGGGTGTTTTATTCAGACGTTCACATACAACGGGTGTAAGACAGATTTACACATGCAAACACTTAGGTTAACTTGACGAGCCTAGCATGTACAGACATGGCCTCGGAACACAGAAGACCGAAAGGTCGAGCATGAGTCGTATAGAAGATACGATCAACATGAAGATGTTCACCGATGTTGACTAGTCCGTCTCACGTGATGATCGGACACGGTATAGTTTAACTCGGATCATGTAATACTTAGATGACTAGAGGGATGTCTAATCTAAGTGGGAGTTCATTAATAATTTGATTAGTTGAACTTAATTATCATGAACTTAGTCTAAATATTTTACAATATGTCTTGTAGATTAAATGGCCAACGTAGTCCTCAACTTCAACGCGTTCCTAGAGAAAACCAAGCTGAAAGACGATGGCAGCAACTATACGGACTGGGTCCGGAACCTGAGGATCATCCTCATAGCTGCCAAGAAAGATTATGTCCTACAAGCACCGCTTGGTGACGCACCCGTTCTCCCTGCAGAACAAGATGTTATGAACGCTTGGCAGACACGTTTCGATGACTACTCCCTCGTTCAGTGCGGCATGCTTTACAGCCTAGAGCCGGGGCTCCAAAAGCGTTTTGAGAGACATGGAGCATATGAGATGTTCGAAGAGCTGAAAATGGTTTTCCAAGCTCATGCCCGGGTCGAGAGATATGAAGTCTCCGACAAATTCTTTAGCTGTAAGATGGACGAAAACAGTTCTGTCAGTGAGCACATACTCACTATGTGTGGGTTGCATAACCGCTTGACTCAGCTGGGAGTTAATCTCCCGGATGATGCGGTCATTGACAGAATCCTCCAGTCGCTTCCACCAAGCTACAAGAGCTTTGTGATGAACTTCAATATGCAGGGGATGGAAAAGACCATTCCTGAAGTATTTGCTATGCTGAAATCAGCAGAGGTAGAAGTCAGGAAGGAACATCAAGTGTTGATGGTCAATAAAACCACTAAGTTCAAGAAAGGCAAGGGTAAAAAGAACTTCAAGAAGGACGGCAAGGAGGTTGCCGCGCCCGGCAAGCAAGCTGCCGGGAAGAAGCCAAAGAATGGACCCAAGCCCGAGACTGAGTGTTTTTATTGCAAGGGAAGCGGTCATGGAAGCGGAACTGCCCTAAGTACTTAGCGGATAAGAAGGCCGGCAAAACAAAAGGTATATGTGATATACATGTAATTGATGTGTACCTTACTAGTGCCCGTAGTAGCTCCTGGGTATTTGATACCGGTGCAGTTGCTCACATTTGTAACTCAAAGCAGGGGCTGCGGAATAAGCGGAAACTGGCAAAGGACGAGGTGACGATGCGCGTCGGGAATGGTTCCAAGGTCAATGTGATCGCCGTCGGCACGCTACCTCCGCATCTCCCTTCGGGATTAGTTTTAAACCTTAATAATTGTTATTTAGTGCCAGCTTTGAGCATGAACATTGTATCAGGATCTCGTTTAATTCGAGATGGCTACTCTTTTAAATCTGAGAATAATGGTTGTTCCATTTTTATGAGAGATATGTTTTATGGTCATGCTCCTATGGTGAATGGTTTGTTCTTTATGAATCTCGAACGTGATGCTACACATGTTCATAATGTGAGTACCAAAAGAAGTAAGGTTGATAATGATAGTCCCACATACCTGTGGCACTGCCGCCTTGGTCACATAGGTGTCAAACGCATGAAGAAGCTCCATGCTGATGGACTTTTAGAGTCTCTTGATTATGAATCATTTGACACATGCGAACCATGCCTTATGGGTAAAATGACCAAGACTCCGTTCTCAGGAACAATGGAGCGAGCAACCGACTTATTGGAAATCATACATACTGATGTGTGCAGTCCAATGAGTGTTGAGGCTCGTGGTGGCTATCGTTATGTTCTCACCCTCACTGATGATTTAAGTAGGTATGGGTATATCTACTTAATGAAACACAAGTCTGAAACCTTTGAAAAGTTCAAGGAATTTCAGAGTGAGGTTGAAAATCAACGTGACAGGAAAATCAAGTTTCTACGATTAGATCGTGGAGGAGAATACTTGAGTCACGAGTTTGGGGCACACTTAAGAAAATGTGGAATAGTTTCACAACTCACGCCGCCTGGAACACCTCAGCGTAATGGTGTGTCCGAGCGTCGTAATCACACTCTGTTAGATATGGTGCGATCTATGATGTCTCTTACCGATTTACCGCTTTCTTTTTGGGGCTATGCTTTAGAGACTGCCGCATTCACTTTAAATAGGGCTCCATCGAAATCCGTTGAGACGACACCGTATGAATTATGGTTTGGGAAGAAACCTAAGCTGTCGTTTCTAAAAGTTTGGGGATGCGATGCTTATGTCAAGAAACTTCAACCTGAAAAGCTCGAACCCAAATCGGAAAAATGCGTCTTCGTAGGATACCCAAAAGAAACTATTGGGTACACCTTCTACCTCAGATCCGAAGGCAAGATCTTTGTTGCCAAGAATGGGTCCTTTCTGGAGAAAGAGTTTCTCTCGAAAGAAGTAAGTGGGAGGAAAGTAGAGCTTGATGAAGTATTACCTCTTGAACCGGAAAATGGCGCAACTCAAGAAAATGTTCCTGAGGTGCCTGCACCGACTAGAGAGGAAGTTAATGACAATGATCAAGATACTTCTGATCAAGCCCCTACTGAAATTCGAAGGTCCACAAGGACACGTTCCGCACCAGAGTGGTACGGCAACCCTGTCTTGGAAATCATGTTGTTAGACAACGGTGAACCTTCGAACTATGAAGAAGCGATGGCGGGCCCGGATTCCGACAAATGGCTAGAAGCCATGAAATCCGAGATAGGATCCATGTATGAAAACAAAGCATGGACTTTGACTGACTTGCCCGTTGAGCGGCGAGCCATAGAAAATAAATGGATCTTTAAGAGGAAGACAGATGCGGATGGTAATGTGACCATCTATAAAGCTCGGCTTGTCGCTAAGGGTTATCGACAAGTTCAAGGGGTTGACTACGATGAGACTTTCTCACCGGTAGCGAAGCTGAAGTCCGTCCGAATCATGTTAGCAATTGCCGCATTCTATGATTACGAAATATGGCAAATGGACGTCAAAACGGCATTCCTTAATGGTTTCCTTAAGGAAGAATTGTATATGATGCAGCCGGAAGGTTTTGTCGATCCTAAGAATGCTGACAAAGTGTGCAAGCTCCAACGCTCGATTTATGGGCTGGTGCAAGCATCTCGGAGTTGGAACATTCGCTTTGATGAGATGATCAAAGCGTTTGGGTTTACACAGACTTATGGAGAAGCCTGCGTTTACATGAAAGTGAGTGGGAGCTCTGTAGCATTTCTCATATTATATGTAGATGACATACTTTTGATGGGAAATGATATAGAACTCTTGGACAGCATCAAGGCCTACTTGAATAAAAGTTTTTCAATGAAGGACCTTGGAGAAGCTGCTTATATATTAGGCATCAAAATCTATAGAGATAGATCGAGACGCCTCATAGGTCTTTCACAAAGCACATACCTTGATAAGATATTGAAGAAGTTCAATATGGATCAATCCAAGAAGGGGTTCTTGCCTGTGTTACAAGGTATGAAATTGAGCTCAGCTCAATGTCCGACCACGGCAGAAGATATAGAAGAGATGAGCGTCATCCCCTATGCCTCAGCCATAGGTTCTATTATGTATGCCATGCTGTGTACCAGACCTGATGTTAACCTTGCCGTCAGTTTGGTAGGAAGGTACCAAAGTAATCCCGGCAAGGAACACTGGACAGCGGTCAAGAACATCCTGAAGTACCTGAAAAGGACTAAGGAAATGTTTCTCGTTTATGGAGGTGACGAAGAGCTCGTCGTAAAGGGTTACGTCGACGCTAGCTTCGACACAGATCTGGATGACTCTAAGTCACAAACCGGATAAGTGTATATTTTGAATGGTGGGGCAGTAAGCTGGTGCAGTTGCAAGCAAAGCGTCGTGGCGGGATCTACATGTGAAGCGGAGTACATGGCAGCCTCGGAGGCAGCACATGAAGCAATATGGGTGAAGGAGTTCATCACCGACCTAGGAGTCATACCCAATGCGTCGGGGCCGATCAAGCTCTTCTGTGACAACACTGGAGCTATTGCACTTGCCAAGGAGCCTAGGTTTCACAAGAAGACAAGGCACATCAAGCGTCGCTTCAACTCCATTCGTGAAAATGTTCAAGATGGAGACATAGAGATTTGTAAAGTACATACGGACCTGAATGTAGCAGATCCGTTGACTAAACCTCTCCCTAGAGCAAAACATGATCAACACCAGAATTCCATGGGTGTTCGATTCATCACAATGTAACTAGATTATTGACTCTAGTGCAAGTGGGAGACTGTTGGAAATATGCCCTAGAGGCAATAATAAAAGCATTATTATTATATCTCCTTGTTCATGATAATTGTCTTTATTCATGCTATAATTGTGTTATCCGGAAATCGTAATACATGTGTGAATAACAGACACCGACATGTCCCTAGTGAGCCTCTAGTTGACTAGCTCGTTGATCAATAGATAGTCATGGTTTCCTGACTATGGACACTGGATGTCATTGATAACGAGATCACATCATTGGGAGAATGATGTGATGGACAAGACCCAATCCTAAACATAGCACAAGATCGTATAGTTCGTTTGCTAGAGTTTTCCAATGTCAAGTATCTTTTCCTTAGACCATGAGATCGTGTAACTCCGGATACCGTAGGAGTGCTTTGGGTATGCCAAACGTCACAACGTAACTGGGTGACTATAAAGGTAGACTACGGGTATCTCCGAAAGTGTCTGTTGGGTGACATGGATCAAGACTGGGATTTGTCACTCCGTATGACGGAGAGGTATCACTGGGCCCACTTGGTAATGCATCATCATAATGAGCTCAGAGTGACCAAGTGCCTGGTCACGGGATCATGCATTACGGTACGAGTAAAGTGACTTGCCGGTAACGAGATTGAACGAGGTATTGGGATACCGACGATCGAATCTCGGGCAAGTAACATATCGATAGACAAAGGGAATAGCGTACGGGATTGATTAAATCCTCGACATCGTGGTTCATCCGATGAGATCATCGTGGAGAATGTGGGAGCCAACATGGGTATCCAGATCCCGCTGTTGGTTATTGACCGGAGAGTCGTCTCGGTCATGTCTGCTTGTCTCCCGAACCCGTAGGGTCTACACACTTAAGGTTCGGTGACGCTAGGGTTATGAAGATATGTATATGCAGAAACCCGAATGTTGTTCGGAGTCCCGGATGAGATCCCGGACGTCACGAGGAGTTCCGGAATGGTCCGGAGGTAAAGAATTATATATAGGAAGTGCTATTTCGGGCATCGGGACAAGTTTCAGGGTTATCGGTATTGTACCGGGACCACCGGAAGGGTCCCGGTGGTCCACCGGGTGGGGCCACCTGTCCCGGGGGGCCACATGGGCTGTAGGGGGTGCGCCTTGGCCTAGATGGGCCAAGGGCACCAGCCCCTATAGGCCCATGCGCCTAGGGTTTCCACCATGGAAGAGTCCATGTGGTGGAAGGCACCCCTAGGTGCCTTGGGGGGGAGGGAAACCTCCCCTTGGCCGCCGCCCCCCCTAGTAGATGCCATCTACTAGGGCCGGCGCCCCCCTGGCACCCCTATATATAGTGGGGGGGAGAGGAGGGATTTTACACCAGCCCCTGGCGCCTCCACCTTCCCCCGTTACATCTCTCCCTCGTAGTCTCGGCGAAGCCCTGCTGCTGTGACGCCCTGCATCCACCACCACGCCGTCGTGCTGCTGGATCTTCATCAACCTCTCCTTCCCCCTTGCTGGATCAAGAAGGAGGAGACGTCTCCCGTCCCGTACGTGTGTTGAACGCGGAGGTGCCATCCGTTCGGCGCTGGTCATCGGTGATTTGGATCACGTCGAGTACGACTACATCATCACCGTTCTTTTGAACGCTTCCGCTCGCGATCTACAAAGGTATGTAGATGCATCCAATGACTCGTTGCTAGATGAACTCTTAGATGATCTTGGTGAAACGAGTAGGAAAATTTTTGTTTTCTGCAACGTTCCCCAACAAATATTGCTGGTCACAACGGATTGGACGAGTGTGGGGGAGGAGAGTTCATATTTCAAGGTGCACTAAATTATTGCATGCGATGATTAAGGCTGGCCATAATTGTGGTATCTTAGCTGGTATCATGCACACGGGAATAGCAAACATGCTGATGTGGCAAAGAATTAAAGAAGAGAGGGGGGTTAGAGTAACTAGTGTTCATGCATGCGTTGGTAAACACATTTTTTGTGAAGAACGACAACATTAGTTGAGTACTTTTGCAGACTTCAAAAACTATTCCATTGCCTCTACTATCTTGCTAAGAGTAGGTGAAATTTTTGAATCGAGCCCTTTAAACTAGAAGGGACGCAGTGGTACTCTAATAGCTAACCTTGTTGTGATGACAAGATAGGACATGTGAAAGTGCAACTATCCCTAGGTGGTTTTGGTAATTCATAACAACATATAGCTCATTGAGCTAATGCTATTCCAAGACTATTATTTCAGGAAAGCTCAATGAATGGCATGGCATGGATGATGAAAGTGGATCCCTCAAAATACTAAGGACAAAGGATTGGCTCAAGCTCAAAGGCTCAAGACTCTTCATTTTATATTTTAGTGATCCAAGATCACATTGAGTCTATAGGAAAAGCCAATACTATCAAGGAGGGATGAGGTGTTGCTTAATGAGCATCTTGCTTCATGTGCTTTGTGATATGCTCCAAAACCCTCAGCTACTTTCCCACATCCACAAATGACCTAAACCCAAAGCCAAAATCGGTCACACCGATTCTTCCAATCCGGCGCCACCGATTCCAAAAGTCATAGCCACTGCCACAAACTCTAAGCAAATCGGTCCTACCGATAGGGATCTCGGTCTCACCGAGATGGTATTGTAATCTCTCTGTTTCCCTTCCTAACATTTCGGTCTAACCGAAGTGAGCGATCGGTCCCACCGAGATTGCAATGTAAACTCTCTGTTTCCCTTTTGTAACATTTCAGTCTCACCGAAAAGAGCAAATCGGTCCCATCGAGTTTACCTGACCAACTCTCTGGAAATCTTATTACCAAAATCGGTTTCACCGAGTTTGTGTAATCGGTCTTACCGAGATTATGTTATGCCCTAACCCTAACCAAATCAGTCTCACCGAGTTGCATGTCAGTCCCACCGAAAATCACTAATGGTCAATAGGTTTACTAAATCGGTCCGACCGAGTCTATTGAATCGGTCCCACCGAGTTTGGTAAATTGTGTGTAACGGTTAGATTTTGTGTGGAGGCTATATATACCCCTCTACCTCTTCTTCATTCGTGGAGAGAGCCATCAGACTAAACCTACACTTCCAACTTACCATTTCTGAGAGAGAACCACCTACTCATGTGTTGAGGCCAAGATATTCCATTCATACCATATGAATCTTGATCTCTAGCCTTCCCAAGTTGCTTTCCACTCAAATCCTCTTTCCACCAGATCCAAATCCTACGAGAGAGAGTTGAGTGTTGGGGAGACTATAATTTGAAGCACAAGAGCAAGGAGTTCATCATCAACGCACCATTTGTTACTTCTTGGAGAGTGGTGTCTCCTAGATTGGCTAGGTGTCACTTGGGAGCCTCCGACAAGATTGTGGAGTTGAACCAAGGAGTTTGGAGATCGCCTACTTCATGAAGATCTACCGCTAGTGAGGCAAGTACTTCGTGGGCGACGGCCATGGTGGGATAGACAAGGTTGCTTCTTCGTGGACCCTTCGTGGGTGGAGCCTCCATGGACTCGCACAACCGTTACCCTTCGTGGGTTGAAGTCTCCATCAACGTGGATGTACGATAGCACCACCTATCGGAACCACGCCAAAAACATTCGTGTCTCCAATTGCGTTTGAATCCTCCAAACCCTTCCCTTTACTTTCTTGCAAGTTGCATGCTTTAATTTCCGCTGCCTATATACTCTTTGCATGCTTGCTTGAATTGTGTGATGATTGCTTGACTTGTCCTAAGATAGCTAAAATTTGCCAAACTCTAAAATTGGGAAAAGGTTAAGTTTTTAATTGGTCAAGTAGTCTAATCACCCCCCTCTAGACATACTTCAAGGTCCTACAAGTGGTATCAGAGCTTTGGTCTCCATTTGCTTTGATTTCCATAGCTTTTGGTGGTCATAGCCTTGGTTTCACAACCTAGGAGAGTATGGCGTCTAGCAAGGGAAATTATCACCGTAGAGGTCCTTACTTTGATGGTACTAATTTTGCTAGTTGGAAGCATAAGATGAAAATGCATATTCTCGGACATAACCTCGCTGTTTGGGCAATTATTTGTATTGGCTTGCAAGGTGAATTCTTTGATGGGAGAGAACCGAACCGTGAAGCGAATGCGGAAGAATTGAAGATGCTGCAATACAACGCTCAAGCTTGTGATATCATCTTCAACGGATTGTGCCCCGAAGAATTCAACAAAATCAGCCGTCTTGAGAATGCAAAGGAAATTTGGGATACTTTGATTGATATGCACGAAGGTACCGAATCCATCAAGGAATCCAAGTTGGATGTGCTCCAAAGTCAGCTTGACAAGTTCAAAATGAAGGATGGTGAAGGTGTCGCTGAAATGTACTCTAGGCTTGCACTTATCACAAATGAGATTGCCGGCTTAGGGAGTGAAGAGATGACTGACAGATTCATCATCAAGAAGATCCTAAGAGCATCGGATGGAAAGTATGATACCGTGTGCACATTGATCGAAATGATGCCAAACTACAAAAATCTCAAGCCAACGGAAGTCATTGGAAGAATTGTTGCTCATGAGATGTCACTCAAGGATAAGGAGGAACTTCACAACAAGTCAAGTGGTGCTTACAAAGCCTCAAGTGAAGCCCCCACATCATCAAGTGAGAAACAAACCTTCAATGAAGAATTGAGCTTAATGGTGAAGAACTTCAACAAATTCTACAAGAGTAGAAGCAAAGAAAGAAGCTCCAAGTCAAGGTCTTATCATGACAAAAGATCTTTTAGTCGAGAGCGTAATTGCTACAATTGTGGGAGGCCTGGACACTACTCCAATGAGTGTACGGCGCCCTACAAAAGAAGAGAAGATTCTCCAGAAAGAAGAAGCAAAAGAGAAGAATCACCACCAAGAGATAGGAGGAGTAGAGATGATCGTTATGAACGAAGACCCTCACGGAGAAGCAAGGATTCGGAAAGGAAGGACAAGTCATCAAGGAGCTACACAAAACAAAGACATCAAGCTCATGTTGGTGAATGGGTATCCGGCTCCGACTCCGACAATCACTCCGAGAGAAGCTATCACTCCGACTCCGAACATACTGAAGATGAAGGTGTTGCCGGTCTAGCACTTGTGTCGACCAACTCCTACGACATATTTGATTCACCAAATGAAGGAATTGGAAGATGCTTCATGGCTAAGGATAAGCTTCAAGAAGAGATTGATGCATTTGAAGAAGATGTTGATTTCAATAGTGATGAAGATGACTTGCTTGTGGATTTCAATAGTGATGAAGATGACTTGCTTGTGCATGATGATTTACTTGTTGACAACTCTAGTGATGAATACTATGATGAATCGTCAATTAATCATGCTAATCAGACGAATGACAATGATAAGGAGAAAATTGTGCTTCTAACTAAAGAACTAAACACTAAAAGTTGACTCATGAAACTATCATCGAAGATCATCGAGAAATTTTAAGGGCTCATGAGAAGTTACGCTTTGAAAAGCTCAATCTTGAGCAAGATCATGAGTTCTTAAAGGCAATCAATGATGATCTCTGTAAGAAAAGTTCTTCTTACATTGCCAAGCGTTTACTCTTATCTACTTACATGCCTCAACTCAAGTCTGGTAACAAGTACATGAAAGAAACTTCCTCTAGTAGTAACAATAATAATGTTAAACCCAATATTGTTGCTTCTAGTAGTTCTCTTGATTCCACTAATGATTCTCTTAGACAAGTTACACTTGAGCAAGAAAATAGCTTATTGAAGGGAATTATAGAGAAAGGTGTTTACAAGAGCCTTGCCGGGAGTAAGCAATGCGAGGAAATTGTACGCAAGCAAGGAAGACACCGGAAGAATCAAGGTGTTGGTTTTGAACGAAAGTTCAATGACAATGGAGTTGAGTGGGAAGAAGATCAATACCCCAAGACGAAGTTTGTTCCTCAACAAGAGAAGTATGATCCTACTTCCTTCAAGGGAACACAAGCTCAAGATGATCTTCCTCCACAAGACCACAAGAACAAAGGCAAGGATAAGCTTCAAGAAGAGATTGATGCATTTGAAGAAGCACCTAAAGTCTCGGTCAAGTGGATTGCAAAGACTACGTCAAGTCCCACTTAATCAGGTACAACTACAACTCCAAGGATTCCAATCAAGATGATGTGGATCCCGAAGAAGAAGAAATAGAGAGTTCTTGAGGGTGACTCCGCCAACATTCTTCACTCATATCTTTATGGCAAGGACAAGTGCAATCAACTTCCACATCTTGCACTAGTTCAAGGAGTCACAAACCCTCATGTTGGTAAGGTAAGGGACAAGATAACCTAATGGTTTCATGGACATCATCTTGTGTGTGCATCACTCTATGTGTATGGATATTCTTGTTTGTTCCTTGTGGGACTAACCCATGTAGGCAAGTTGAAAGTGCAACTCACTCCAAAGGATTGCTCCAAATGATCTACTTCAACATTGAGCATCCACATCTTCAACACCTACATGAAGTCATCATCGACATAACCCAAGGTTAGTTCATCCCTCTAAAGGGGGGATCTCACATCTAGGGGGAGCTTAACTCAAAAAATTGAGTCAAAGCAACTCTAATGGTGTGAACACATAAATGCATTATGTAAAAGTGGTAACCCCACTTGAGCTTAAACGATGAGTATGACCTATGATCAAATGTTCTCATTTGACTCCTAAGTCAATATACTCATATATAGATGACCTAGTCATCGCCAATTGTTTGATAGATGCTAGATTTGGTTGTGCATGCTTTTCCACATATTTCATTTGCCATTTTATTGTGTGAGCATGTCGGTGCATATTTTACTCATTCAAGGACATCCACTTGTTGTTTTGATTGTTTGGTTCATTCTTATTTTGGCCAAGTGGATGGACAAGAATGCCTAAGAACCCTCTCTAGCTATCTATGCTTTTCTTGTCTCAAACTCTATTCATGCTACATCACAAAATTTGATCAAGTCAGATTCGAACCACTCTGTGTGAGGAGCACTCGGAGTCCCTGATTCGTGATAGACTTAAACTTCCAAAACCTCTTTGTGATTCTCGGTCTGACTGATTCCTCCATTTCGGTCCTACCGAGATCATTATGTTGATATGAGTTTTCAATCTCGGTGCAACCGATTTGAACTTTTCGGTCACACCGAGTTGCTGTAACTGAACACAGTTATGCATCTCGGTGCCACCGAGTTGTTCCACTCGGTCACACCGACAGGGTCGGGCTATATATAGACACATGCAAAATTTTGGAAATTTCTCTGAACCCTTTCGCCCATGCAATAGCTTGCTATGCCATCGAAGGTCTCCGGATCGTCTCCTCGTCGCTAGCCGCCTCCTGTCGCTGGTCTTCGCCGCCGTCAATGGAATTCAACCCCATCGTTGCCGCCGTAGTGAGTTCATTGCCGCACCAGGGTATGGACTCGATCTTTGTGCTATCCACATCTGATTCCTAGCACATTGTACTCTTATTGATTCTTGCCACGATTGAAACAATCCTATCCAGCCAAAGTAGTCCGTAGAGTAGATTAGATTCAAATTTTAGGGTTAGGTTTCCGCCGAAACCATCTCGGACCCACCGAGTTGAAAAACTCGGTCTCACTGATTTGGCATATGCCATTGCACTAGTGACTCTCGGTCTGACCGAGAATTACTAATCGGTGCGACCGATTTTAGGATTCTGTGAAACCCTAGCAGTCTCGGTGCCACCGAACTATGACTCGGTCCAACCGAGTTCATTAGTTTAGGTTCCAAGAACTGCTTCGGTATCACCGAGTTTGAAAATCGGTTGATCCGAAATGCTTTCTGTGGAAAACTAAAACTGAATTTTTGAATCATTCTTTTGAAAAATCTCTGCATTTTGTGATGCTCATCCACTCTATCTCATCTATAACTCTTAACAGGGTCAGCAGTCAGCTTTTGCAGCAGGTCAGACCAGAGTGACAGTCAGAACAGGTCAGCAGAGCAGATTCACATGAGTGAGGGCACTAGTCCCTCCAGCACTTCAGATGAAGGGAACAGAAGCACTCCTAGCAACCTGCCTAAGGCTGCTACCAGGCAAAGGAGAAAGAGAACCTCAGACTCAGAAGATGAGGACTACAAAGCTAAAGAAGATGAGGCTACTTCCAAGAAAGTGGTGCTCAAGAAGGAATATGGCTCAGCAAAGGATATAAAGCCAGGCATGAAGATTAAAAGGCTTGTAGGAAGACAACCAATGTCCAAGGCCAGGGCATCAACTCAACTGCCTGAAAAGCCTGATCCCAAAGAACCAGCTGCTGAAGGCAAGAAGAGGAAGGAAAGGGTCAAGAAGACCATGGCCAGAGTTGTTGGGCAACCTTCCATGATGGAAGAGGAAGAGCTTACTGCACCAGCACCAAAGGCACCAAAGCTTGTGGGTGATGCTATTAAATCAGGGGCTGCAACATCTAAGCCCAAGGAAGCACCCAAAGCTGCCCCCAAGGCCAAGTCTGCACCAAAGAGGAATACTAGGAGTATTCCAGCTGCTGAGAAGAAAAAGGCCCCAGTGCCTGAGGTTGCTGAGGAGGAAGATGAAGAAGGACATGTTCTAAGGAAGATCAAGCCTAAGATACCAGATCACAATGATGCCCATCCTGTGGCTGAGGACATGAACATCAGAAAAGGCTCAGGATTGAGGCTATGGAGGATGGAAGATCCATATGCCACAAGGAGAAGAACTGCTGTTGATTACAGGTTCCATACAAAGGAACAGCAGGACTTCTATGAGACAATCTTATTGGACAAGAAGCCCATAGTTTGTGATATGAGGTGGGTCGACTGGACCTACATGAAGGAAAATGAAGAGCACTATCCTGGAGTGCAAGACAGCTTTGTTGCTTGTGGAGTTGCAGAATTTGTTGGGAAAAATCTTACAAACTGGAATGATGAACTTATCATGCAATTCTACTCCACAGCACATTTTTACCCAGATGGAAGAATTGTTTGGATGTATGAAGGTACAAGGTACCAATCCACTGTTGAAGAATGGGCAAAATTGATAAATGCCCCAAAGGAAAATGATGATGATCTGGATGTATATGCCAAGAAGAAAATGGGACACAATACCATGGCACACATGTACAAGGAGATCCCAGACAAAGCCCTAGAGACTTTCTCTTTTGGATCAGTCCATTTTCTGTTGTTAGGGCTGCCTACTATCAATTGGATTCTAAGGCACACTCTGTTGCCCAAGTCTGGTGACCACAACATGATTAGAGGGCATGCCATCAATATGTTGCATTTATTTGATGTGCCACAGAAATTCAAAGTCATGAGCCTTATAGTTGAAACCATTAAGAGGACTGCAGCAGATCAGAAGAGGACCTGTGGATATGCACCTCAGATTCAGGAATTGATCAACTCAAAGATGGGAACTGGCAAATAGCTATTGGATAGGGAACATTTTCCACTCTATCCAGACTTTGAAGACAATGAGGTTGTCATGAATGAGGATGATCCATCATCAGTTCAAGCTCAAGAGAAGAAGGAGAAGGCAAGGAAGGAGAAGGCTGCCAAGATGCCAACTCAAGAGGACGCATCTGAGTATCTTGAAAAACAAGCAGGAGCAGCTTGGATACTTGATAGCATCATCTCTGAGGATTGAGAAGGGATTGACCACCCTCACTCAGAATCAGGAGAGCCTGGAGAGAATCATGGAACAAAAATTCTATGATCTAGATGTCAAAGTAACTGAGATTCAGTCAGTTGTGGAACAACTGTAGGATGACATGCAGGAGAGGAAGGGCAAGACAACCACAAATGTCTTTGCCAGAGTGCCTAGAGCTCAGAGGTCAGCTGTTGTGCCAGTGCCAGACACTAGAGCAACATCTTCAGCACCAGCTACTGCCCCTTCAGCTCCAGTGCAACCAGCTTCAGCATCAACTCCAGCACCCTCTACATCAACTGAAGCCTTCATCCAAGGAGCCATCTCTACACCACCAACTAAAGATCAAGCCTGAGAGTCGATCTAGCACTATGCATTTTCTATGAACTTTTTGGTAACTTGTTGCCAAAGGGGGAGAAAAATGTAAAGATCATAGGCTTCGAGAGGGAGAGAGAGTGTTGCTTTTGTTCTCTCTTGCTTTGTTGGTTTAAACTTGTTTGCTTTTTGATTGGATGAGATACTATGCTTGTGAGACATTGATGATCATGTGTTTGATCATAAGCTACACTTATGCATGTTTGATGATATTATCCAATCTATCTTATGTGGTCATGCACTTTGCTTGGTGATGAGTGCATGTATTCAATACTTATCATTTTGAGCGCTCCACCAAGATGTATGTGACATGGAAGAGTAACCCATGAGCCTAATTCCTTGTGCATTTGCAGTCCAAAGCAAATTTTAAACTATGCACAAGTTTAGGGGGAGCTCTTGCTTATCACATACTTCTCAAAGTGACGATGTTTTTATTCTTATTATCATTTGTCGAAGCTTTGATCTATATGTTGTAATCAATTACCAAAAAGGGGGAGATTGAAAGTGCAACTATCCCTAGGTGGTTTTGGTAATTCATAACAACATATAGCTCATTGAGCTAATGCTATTCCAAGACTATTATTTCAGGAAAGCTCAATGAATGGCATGGCATGGATGATGAAAGTGGAACCCTCAAACTACTAAGGACAAAGGATTGGCTCAAGCTCAAAGGCTCAAGACTCTTCATTTTATATTTTAGTGATCCAAGATCACATTGAGTCTCTAGGAAAAGCCAATACTATCAAGGAGGGATGAGGTGTTGCTTAATGAGCCTCTTGCTTCATGTGCTTTGTGATATGCTCCAAAACCCTCAGCTACTTTCCCACATCCACAAATGACCTAAACCCAAAGCCAAAATCGGTCACACCGAATCTTCCAATCCGGCGCCACCGATTCCAAAAGTCATAGCCAGTGCCACAAACCCTAAGCAAATCGGTCCTACTGATAGGGATCTCGGTCTCACCGAGATGGGATTGTAATCTCTCTATTTCCCTTCGTGACGTTTTGGTCTAACCGAAGTGAGCGATCGGTCCCAGCGAGATTGCAATGTAAACTCTCTGTTTCCCTTTTGTAACATTTCGGTCTCACCGAAAAGAGCAAATCGGTCCCACCGAGTTTACCTGACCAACTCTCTGGAAAGCTTATTACCAAAATCGGTTTCACCAAGTTTGTGTAATCGGTCTTACCGAGATTATGTTATGCCCTAACCCTGACCGAATCGGTCTCACCGAGTTGCATGTCAGTCCCACCGAAAATCACTAACAGTCACTAGGTTTACTAAATCGGTCCGACCGAGTCTGTTGAATCGGTCCCACCGAGTTTGGTAAATTGTGTGTAACGGTTAGATTTTGTGTGGACGCTATATATACCCCTCCACCTCCTCTTCATTCGTGGAGAGAGCCATCAGACTAAACCTACACTTCCAACTTACCATTTCTGAGAGAGAACCACCTACTCATGTGTTGAGGCCAAGATATTCCATTCCTACCATATGAATCTTGATCTCTAGCCTTCCCAAGTTGCTTTCCACTCAAATCCTCTTTCCACCAGATCCAAATCCGATGAGAGAGAGTTCAGTGTTGGGGAGACTATCATTTGAAGCACAAGAGCAAGGAGTTCATCATCAACGCACCATTTGTTACTTCTTGGAGAGTGGTGTCTCCTAGATTGGCTAGGTGTCACTTGGGAGCCTCCGACAAGATTGTGGAGTTGAACCAAGGAGTTTGTAAGGGCAAGGAGATCGCCTACTTCGTGAAGATCTACCGCTAGTGAGGCAAGTCCTTCGTGGGCGACGGCCATGGTGGGATAGACAAGGTTGCTTCTTCGTGGACCCTTCGTGGGTGGAGCCCTCCGTGGACTCGCGCAACCATTACCCTTCGTGGGTTGAAGTCTCCATCAACGTGGATGTACGATAGCACCACCTATCGGAACCACGCCAAAAACATCCATGTCTCCAATTGCGTTTGAATCCTCCAAACCCTTCCCTTTACTTTCTTGCAAGTTGCATGCTTTAAGTTCTGCTGCCTATATACTCTTTGCATGCTTGCTTGAATTGTGTGATGATTGCTTGACTTATCCTAAGATAGCTAAAATCTGCCAAACTCTAAAATTGGGAAAAGGTTAAGTTTTTAATTGGTCAAGTAGTCTAATCACCCCCCTCTAGACATACTTCAAGGTCCTACAACATGGCACGCACCTGGACGGAGGAACTAGTCTGAATTGTGCATTTAAGTTTTGTCTGAAGTCAATGTACCTCTACTTTCACCAGACTTATAGAAAAATGTAGTATCAACATTCACAATGTCAAATCAATATTTTTACACTCATTATTTTTACACTCATTATTTTTACACTCATTATAAAACGTAGTTCTTATACTCATTATAATCAGTATTGTAGATATTGATATTTTTAGTATAAATTTGGTCGTGGGATTTCATTGATGCCTGTCAAAGCATGGAGGAAGCGGAGCTTAGGGCTTGCATTGCTGGTCTCTACATAGGTATTTCTCTTCATAATCCTGTAATTTTAGAGACTGATTGCGCTTTTGTGGTAGCGTCTCTTGCATCGGGGGACTATGACAGGTCTACTATGCGTGACATGAAGATGAAAGCGTTGAGCATCTCGAAGTTGATCAACAATCTTCAATTGTCAAAGATTAGCCGTTCGGCCAATAAGGTGGCACACTTAATCGCTAAGTATAGCTTTGACAATAGATTAGATGGTATTCTTGTAAATAACATACCGCCCTGTGTGGTGAATATTGTATCGAATGAGTGTACTGGTGTGGCTGGTTAATTAATATAAGGTGGTGTTCAAAAAAAGTATAAATTTGGTCAAACACTTTGCAAATGGTTGACGGGGGTAAAAAGGACCAGAGGGAGTATCATGCATGCGGAGTAGGCAAAAAATTGCTCATTTATAGCCGGTCGAAGTCTCAAAGGCGCGACCACGCGAGGGAGGCGAAGGTCGTGGGAGGTGCGACGGTTGACGGAATTAAGTGAAGTTACATCCACGCGCCGGCATGGCGTGCGAACAGGCAGAAGCTATATCGTAGGCCTACGATATGGGTCTAGTAGACATGACATCTAGTGGGTCCCACATAGTTCTCGAGAACTCTTTGGGGGCTTGCAGTCGTTTATCCACTGGGCAAGCCAGCAACCCCACGCCGTTCGCACGCCCTACTCGTCCCCATCTTCTACCTCACAATAGTTTGCTCCCAGTTGTCCCGTCCTTTCACATTAGTTCACTCCCAGTTTTTGCGGGGTACAACAGTTCAACTTCTCCTAACTCTCCTCCAAAATCCATGGCCTCCCAAATCTCCATGGTCGCCACTGAGTACCAGGTTAGAGCCATCACCGATGATTAGTTCATCGTCATCTACACACGTGGATCCGCGACGGTGAAAGCATGGCTTGCTTGATTCCTACACATGTTCAACAGTTCAACGGATGAGTGGGTCGCTGGGCTAGATTATGAGTACACCACAGTCCTGGGATGAGAGAAGGATCTAAAGGACGAAGAGAGGAAGAAGCCCACCGTGGTCCAGGTTTGCGTACATAACGTTTGCTTGGTCTACCACATATGCCATGCCGACATTGAGTGCCTGGATTTTAAGAACTTCCTCAAGGACAAAAGAGTGAAATTCGTTAATGTAGGCTTTAAGAATGACAGAGATGTCCTGCGTCGGATAGGTCTCGTTGTAGGCCAGCCCTTCGGTCTCCAGAAGGCAAGCCTGGTGTCCTCCTCTCAACCTTCAATGCTGACCCTGGCAGTAGCCATGATTGATCATTCGTACGCTAAACTGAAGAAACCTCATCACGAGTATCATCATGCATGGGAGTCGAAGACATTAGATGAAGTTCACATCTTGTACGCAGTAATGGATGCCTACCTTTGTTTAAATATCTACAAGGGTTGGATGAAGAAGCAGAGCCCAGTGTACGGTTCAAGCAAAGAAGCGTCGGCGAAGAGGAAGAGGAAGAGGGACGAGGACGAAGTCGAGGACGTGGACTCGGACTCCAAGTAGGTGGCAGTGCCGTCGCTCATGCTGGTTCTACTGCAGTGTCAAGCGGACTAGTTGCTTAGTTTATTTTCAAGGGTGTGTTGTGCTGAGGCCCCAGCAGAACTATGTTTAAGTTCTTTCTCGTTCTTTGAACTCTTTAGTACGTACAGTAGTACTAGTACTATGTCTTACTACTGTTCTTCTTGCAGTTGGTACTACTGCTCGTATCTTCGTGTTCCTACTGTACTTAATATGTTCGTACTAGTAGTATAATTTGGGTCAGTTGATTTGTGAAAGAAGTTCGACGGAGTGAATGAAGAAGACGGTAGAAGAGGTGGCAGAAGCCCTTCTAGCCATCCATGTTGCATCAAACGGCTCACATGAGTTGACAGACCCAAATTGCTCCTTTAGATTGCAGGATCCATGTGGCATTCAAGGTCTTGAGGGTAGATTCCGCGTCTGCACCCGGTTTGTGGGCTCGACGCGTGCACGACCGGCTTCCACCGCGACAGCCACCATGCGCGCCTCCTCTGCGCTGGCGGAGATGACAATGACACGCTAGTTCCTCCTTGTCGGTGTGGTGGAGGATGCGCTCGTCCTCCTCTTCATACGCTGCGTGCATAGACGCGGCTCCACCAGCTGCTCGCGTGCTTGGCAGCGCGGCGACATGGCGAGGAGGGACTATAGACAACGTGAGCGGGCGAGCCTTCGGCTTCATGGCACAGGGATGGCGGCGACACGGCGGTGATGGGCGAGAAATTGTTGGCCAGAGCAGGCGGGCGCCAGCATGTGCAACAGCGGCGGCGGCATATTGATGAGTGCGCGTGTGGGAGCTTACTTTAGTTTTATATAAGGTTGGTCAAACTTAAAAGAAAACCGTACTAGTACACGTAAACATTAGACTTAGGCAGTGCTTTTATTAGTTTTTTTTAAGTTAGTACCACAACCACGATACGGAATCCTGTGCAAGCGCGTGAACCGCGGCCGCGCGATCGATCGAATGGTGCGTCACCGTGTCGCGCTCGAAGGACATCCACCGAACCTTTTTGTGTGTGTGAAAACAATCCTCGAATGTTACTCAACTTTTTTTCCTGGGAAAGTTCTTGATGCTGCAATATTTCCATATATTTGAATTTAGCTCAAGTTCGTGTTTATTTGGATTTGGACGTTTTAGGTGCGCCCTAGTTTTTTTAATACTTATTTTGTGTGTGTGACTGAGAGAGAACGTGTGTATGTGTCCATATGTGTGTTGTGGTGGAAGGGCAATGTGGAGACAGTGTGCGTGTGATACAGACATAGAGAGGTGTGAATGTGCAAATGATCATGCATGAGTGAGACATAGACAGATGCCGATACGTTGTGTATACATGAGAGAACGGTCTTCTAGTTTACTTGTGTGTGTGTATGAGAGAGAGACAGAGAGACAGAGAGAGGCAGAGAGAGAGAGAGGAGCATCCGTAACACAACAACCTCTCCCTCGATTCGTCCATCCCTCGCACGATCGCATGCAACACATGCATCAACGCACACATTTTGACACCCTCACCCGGCCCCTTCCCACCTCAAGGCCCGCACAATCTCTTCGTGAATACCCATTTCTCTCCTTAGGTTTGTTTTCTCTCAATATCACACACACACAAAAAAACACACACACACACACGCAGCACAACACACACACACACTCCCCCGAGCACACAATTCATCCCCATCCAAGGTTATACGGCGACTACTCTCGCTTGTGCTTCTTTGCACCTCAACATGCACAACACCTCAATCTTCAAAGAGGGCATCGAGCAAATCAAAGACGGTGTTCACACCGCGCTAGGGAATGCGGGGTCATTTGGAAGCAGGGTGATGTGACGACGACTGACTGACTCCTCCCCCCACCCTCTCTCTCTCTTGCACAAAATTACCAATCCCTCTCTCCCCCACACAAAATTGTCAATCCCTCAACCCACGAGATCCTTTCCCTCTCGTCCATGTTTTTCCAGCTCTCTCATCAAACATGTTGTCTCTTCTCCTTCCACGTATATAGAATCCGAATGCGCACGCATCTCACGTATATTACATGTCTCCATCTTTCTCACAGACCTAACTTCTTCCTCTCTCTTTCTCTCTCTCTCTCTCTCTCTCTCTCTCTCTGTGTGTCTCGTTAGGTTTGTCTCCTACTCTCTCGTCCACATACATACAATCTTTCCCACCCTATCTGCTCCATCTTCAAAAGCTCTCTCTCTGCACGTTTCATTCACACATTGGGATATGTCAAAATGTTGCTTCTATAATGGCTGATGTAGAGTTATGGTTGTTTTTGTTGCATCCTACAAAGTAATAACTATGAAATGCATTTAGATTCTCATTTGACTGGGATTATGTGAGTTTGAGCATGTTGTGAAGTACTATAGATCTTGTGTACATCTTGGGATTCGACAATGATTGTAACTATTGAATTGTATAGACCATTACATTCGAAGTCAATAGCCAAATATATTTATTTCACAATTTCAACAAATGATTAGTTCACTACAAACTAAGAAAACAAATGTGTACTCCCTCCATTTTTATTTAAGTCCGCATATTAGCATTGGTCAAAGTCAAGTTTTGTAAACTCTCAGAAAGCTTATAACAAAAAATATTAACATATACAATAACAAATAAATACTATTAGATTCATTATTGAATGTACTTTCACATCATACATATTTGTTATGGTAAATGATTATATTTTTCTATAAACTTGGTCAAGCTTTAGGAAGTTTGACTTCGATCAAACCTAATATGTAGAGTGTACTACTACTACTCGCTAGTTGCTTAGCCGAATCACTCAACACGCCACACGGGGAATCCAGTGTCACAAAATTTTGAGGTCGGCGGGAAAATCTCCCGCGAGCCTGATTCAAGCAGTGGGAAGTTATCATCATAGCCTTCGGAACAGGCCTACGGATGACACTTGGTAGGGGCAGTTTTCGTAACTTCAGGTTCACCCTACCCAGCCAACCCCACCCCGACACCCAGAGTAGTACACCTGAATACTCCCCATTTTCTATCCCCACCGCAAAATAGACTTCTCCATGGCACTGCAGCCTTCGTGCTCCTCCCCTTTACATCGGCGCACTCGTCCACCGCAGCGCATCTGCCTCATCGACGACCTCGTACGCCGCACTGGAGCCGGTCCATCGTCATCGTCGTACACGGAGCCTCTTCCCCAGCATCGTCTTCCACGGTCTCGGATCTGCTTCCCGGAAGCCAACGCCAAGCGCAGAAGTACCACCGTCGTGGACAATGAACTGACTCCCGTTGCCGACCATGACTCACAGAGGCCGCCGCGACCATCGTTCTCCTCCTCGATTGGTAATGTGTGTATTGAATCACTTAGCAGTACATGTGCAGTTCCAATTTTGTTCATACCTACCCTTCAAATTTCCTGGTGCTATTGTTCCCGTAAAAGTAATTGGTTATAGCCTCCATTGTCCAACAGAATATCAGCTTGTAATTGTGCGTCGCTCCTATATCGCGCTGTGCTTGGGTAGGTTTTTCATCTGCAACCAGTAGTGTGGCAAATGATGGAAAGGTTTTTAGAACTAGCAAGATGCCCATGCGTTGCACGCATCAAGATGCATTTGTATGAGTAGTTTATCTTGTGGGAGAAAAGGATGAACGAGGGAAGGCCTTATTTGCAAATCTGGAGAGGGGTATGGGAATCTTTTTCCAAAATTCCCATTTGTTTCCTTCCTATCTGTCAGATATAAATCGGACAGCCTATATTGCAAGAAAAAAAGTATAGAGAAAAAAAAGTAGACAGTAAAGGAAGTAGAGATAAATATTAAATATTAAATATAAAATAAATATAACAGTAGAGAAGAGAGTAGAGATAGCAGAGACGTCGGGAAAGGATCGCGCGCGCACGGGAAAAAGCGGCCGGGCGTGCGCTAGTTTTGGCGCTCGGCGTCCGGCGCGCTTTATAAAATCCAACGCCCTCCCACCGCTCTGTGCCTTGCCACCGCTCTCTCCCCACTCTGTGCCTCGCCACCGCTCTCTCCCTGCTCTTTTTCGCCTCGCCGCCGCCGCGCCACCATGCCGCCGCGTCGCCGGAAACTTTGGGATACCACGGCGTCCGCGCGCGCCCCTCCTGCGGCTTCTCTGCCGAGATCCGTTTCTGCGGGATGCGCCTCGGCCTCGGCAATTTCAACAACACCAACGAGGCCGCCCGCGCGTACGCAACGACGGCGTGGGGCCTCCGGTGGCCTCATAGAACATTGAACTTCCCCAACGTGACGATGCGAGAGCGGGCGTAGGAGCTCGCGCCTCTGCCGCGGCTTAGCACCGACGAGGATCGTCGCGACAACCGGAGGCGGGAGCACTGTCTCGGCATTGACGAGATAGACGAGGAAGCCATGGTGCTATGGCGCCAACACTTCCTGCAGGACATCATCAACGAGCGCGAGTTCTACGCGCAAAGGAGGGCGGAGAGGGATAAGAGGAGGGCGGAGCAAGCCGCCTATCCCGAGGACAAGCGTAGGCGAAAAGCGGATGCTCAATTCAACATGAGGCTAGGAGCAGCGTCGCCCTGGGAATCCGACGATGATTGGTATCTTCACGCCTAGAGTCAGAGGTCGGAGGAGGACATCACCGAGGAGGAGTCGGACGATGAGGAGTAGTTGAATTATCTTTTTTTTATCTATCTATGCTGAGAACTATCCTCTACTCTCTAGTATCTACTTCTCGATCTCAGCACTGTAAACGCTTTTTTAAAGCGCCGCGCATTGCGATTCTGTTGGAGATGCTCTAACATGGCAGGCGAGTGCTTTAATGTTGCCCACAAGATGCGCAAGTATTACTAGTAGTATATTTTTCTTGCCATGTTGAGATTTTAAAACCACGAGTGCGAACATGCAGAGGAGCAATGAAGACCAAACACGAGATATTCGGGACATCTTCAAGGAGCGTGGCAAGTTAAAGAGGAGCTGCACCGAACCTGTAAAACGAGCTTTGGTAAGTAACCCCCTTTCAACTACTTTCGTTTAGCCTCGTGTTCTTTGATGTGTATATGTTGTAGTTTCTGTTTCTCTTAAGCGTGGTGTTCTTCGATGTGTAATAAGAACAGTCTTGATCGTCCTAATGCTTTCGTTTTTAGCTTGATGTAGGAAGTGGGTGTTCTCACCTTGTAGTCTATTTTTATATTTATTTTCCTTTTGAATTCACTTCTACGATTTCTATTTATCTGGCTTCTACTAAATGGATCTAGGTTGCTCTGAGTATTGATCTAAAAAAGAAGTAACTTCATGTCAGGATGCAGTTCATGCGATGAGGGAAGTATGGTCAACCTCGAGATCATGTTTCCAAAATGAGGCTGGATTACACACAAGGTGCCAGTTCCCTAATGATGTTGGATTAGACACAAGGTGCAAATTCCCAGATGATGCTGGACTACACACAAGCCAGGTTGAGTCGTCAGCTGTTCGTGTCCTCGTGGCATTAGTAAAGGCTGAAAGAAAGCGTGCCGCAGCCCTTGAGAATGTAGCTGAGTTCCTGAAGAAGCGAAAAGAGCAATCATATGCTCTCTTCACCCAAGCCAAAGAAGAGATGGAAGAAGCCAGAAATAAGCTAGCAGAGGCAGAGCAGGCTAGGTGACGGTGTCCTGGACTAGGGGGTACTCACCACGTCGTCTCCCGATCAGTTGGATTGGGCCGAGGATCCCCATGGCCGTATACTCATGGGCCAGTCCGGACAGTTGCCCCATACAAAAAAGATTCCACAAGACTTGGCGATCAAGACAAGGACTCCTCCCCCACCGGCGTATTCGGCTAGGACTCTTGTTATCCTAGGCCTCTGGTGCATTATATAAATCGAGGCCAGGCTAGTCGATAGAGATACATACAACAACAATCATACCATAGGCTAGCTTCTAGGGTTTAGCCTTTCTGATCTCGTGGTAGATCAACTCTTGTAATACCCACATCATCAATATCAATCAAGCAGGACGTAGGGTTTTACCTCCATCAAGAGGGCCCGAACCTGGGTAAACATTGTGTCCCTTGCCTCCTGTTACCATTGATCCTAAGACGCACTGCTTGGGACCCCCTACCTGAGATCCGCCGGTTTTGACACCGACATTGGTGCTTTTATTGAGAGTTCCGCTGTGTGATCGGTGAAAGGATCAATGGCTCGACTGCAGGTCAACTGCGACGTCGGCTTCTTCGTCACCAGCTCGACTGGTCCCCTTGGCTTGACCGAGGACTGCGCCCTACCTCCGATCGTCATGTTCGGATGAAGGCCTTCATCAACACCCACTCCGATCTCTATCAAGATCATGGAGGAGTCATCCATGGAGCTCGGGGGCTCAACGTCAACATTGCCCTCAGGCGACCGTGCTGTTTTTCTGGACAGGAAACTTGTACCCACCGCCACCGCCTCCTTGAGTATCGCTTAAACGATTACTTCGGTGGAATTATGCGAAATTAAGTCTACAACAACCCTGCAAAAATTTCGTCGAGTTCCGATGGAGGAATCTCCGGCAATCTCCGATATACCGGAGCCCTGTTGAATCTGGACGAGAATCCGGACAAGTTTAGGGCGTGGTATCCAGCATCTAGCTCGGATGTCCTTTGGAGGATCCAACCGTTGATTTGCTGCGGAATTCCCATATCTACCACCTGCCAAAAATTCAGCTTGATCCGACCGTCCAAACTCCGGGAAACTTCCGATTAGTGCATCACTTTTTGGATCTGTTTTCTACGCGAGAACGAATCCGACCTGAATTCATCTTCTTTATGAACGGGATCTCGGACATCCTTTTTTAAGGAAGTTTTCGTATGGGGTGTTGTGTTTTATTCTCAAACACATCCCAGTAGTATTAAAAGTATTCTTGCAATACGAACTTTACCGTCGCGCCGGTGTCAAACCAGCCCGACAACATCACTCCACGGCGGCCGACCTGCGTTAGACACGTCGTCGCTTTGTTGAGCCGGGCTCAATTTCTTCGGATCATCATCTTGGCCAGCCGAACAATAGTTCGGCATCGCGAAGGATAAATCGTCACCAACATTGCCATCCCACGGATTACACGGAGCGGGCGCACCGGCATCGTTGCACAGTCACTTCATCAAGCCGGGATTGATCACGTCACAAGCTACAACCTGCATCGGCATGGCCGAACTGTTGCTTCATCGAGCCGGTGTCCATCACGCCGAACTACTTCAACACCTCGGCTGACACATCGCCTCACCGACCTGCTCCGTCTCCTCGCCTGGACTGGGGGCTTCGTCATCCCTTCATCAACTTACCCCGGAGACTCCAGCGCCACCAGTCAACGAGCTTCATCACCCATCAGGCAATGGGTGTGCGGATCAAGTCCCAATTTTGGGAGTAACCTTTCTTCGAACCGCTACAACAAATAAACCAGGTGCTATTAATCCCAGCAATTTTTGCTTGTTCGGGTTTATTTTTCCCAAGGAATTATTACTCTGCTTTGTTCCATCATATATACGCAGGTCTATCAAATGGTGGCCACATTAACGACGGTCGCATGGTGGTTCGGTCAGTTTCTGTACATAGTCCAGCGAACGCCGCATCCAGAACTCGAACCGACCTGTGAATTCAGGCCTTGCCATGCCTTTACCGCATCATGCCGCCGCCCTGCATCGACATTGACTTCGCGCCAGGCCATATTTCTTTCATTACTCACTTTGCATAAATTATTTGTTATGCAACATTTTTTTATTATTACTATTATCTCCGGTTTGCACTATTTTTTGTGCACAGGAAAATGATCCAGCTGGACTATATCCTTTTGCGTCACCTCGGCTGGACGGGGGGCTTCGTCAACACTTCATTACCCCATGCCGGGGACTTCGGCATCACCCTGCTGTCCTGCATTGACCGTGCTATGTCACCACTTCGGAGTGTCGAGCTCTTTGCTCCGCCACCTCGGTACCGGCTTGGGGGATGGAACCTTGTCCCGCATCAAGCTCGGACCGCATCATCAATACCGAACACATTAACCAGCTAAGTCGCCTTCATGCTCAAACTTTTAAATTTTTAACTTGTGTTTGGCTCGACCAAGCATTATACTTTTTTGGAAAAAAGTTGCTTGTAAAAATTTCCTTGTCCAAACTTTGTTTGTGACGCGCAAATTCAAATACCCCGTTTACTTGGGGGCTTTCTTCATGAAGATTTTTCCTCTTGCATATGGTTATACTTGTACGGCTTCGTTCCTTGTTCGTGTATTACGCCACAATATGCACCATATTGACTTAAGCGATTTGCAAGCTGGGTTGCCTGGCTCCTATGCTTACCCCTATGTTCCCGATTGTTCGTCTAGGGAGTAAAGGGAGCACCTCTGCGATTGTCACGATCGGGTCAACCGAGCCGGACCTCAGACTGGTTGAAGCCGAAAGCTAGCGCTCTTATTGTTTTCAATCATGGTCGGCACACAACGGAACTCATGAGTACAAAAAATCTATTGCATAAGTCTCATAATAACAATGAGCACCGAAGAAAGGTATCGGTGGGGGTACTATTTTCTTCGAAGATGCTTCTTACTCTTCGCAGTAATATAGCATAAGTTCCCTGAGCGCGCTTTGTCTGTTACAGCCTTATGGCCTGATTGCCTGGTAATTGGAAACACCGTCGATATTCTCGACAGATGGAGTACATAACACTTTTCGGTCCTTGACCAAAGAGGTTGAAGCTGACGGTCGGTTAAGACGCGTTTAAAGTTCGGTTGAACATAGATATGATATAAGTACTTCGGTACATGCAATCATTCTTTTACCCAAGTCACTTGGGGGCTCTTAAATTTATATGAGCCGTTTTATGATAAGTGTTTTTCTTCTTAGTCGTTGCAAAGTTTTTTTTATTATTTATAACTCCTTTTTTCGACACAAGTGTGCGGTCACTAGCGGGGAGCCTAATTTCTCTCTCAAAGCCGCTAGAGTTTAGTTTGCTAAACTGGCCTAGTAAGAAGTACTCCGCCTTCGCGATAGGAGGTTGAAGCCGTAGGCTGACCCGCTTGAAGTTTTGAGATAGGATGTGTCATGTTAAAGCACGGCAGAAGCACCTTTTTTTTTAAAGTCCAATTTTCGAATTGGCGCCGAACACTTGATCTAGTTCGGACATTAACCTTTTTGAATAAGTTTTTTGGCTTTTCGAGCCCATGTCACTTTTAAACTATTTGTGTGTTTTCAGCACAAGTCTCGCAGTGCAACACCGGACACCTTTAGAGATTCGGCAAAAACATTCTCGGATATTGCTATATATGCATCGGTTTCGAATTGTGTCTTCGGTCAATAGTTGGGTTGCCCGGCTCCTGCGCTTGCCTCCTATGTTCCGCTTTGTTCGGCTAGGTGTGCAAAGGGAGAACCACTGCGATTGTGCTTCCAGCTCACATGGTTAAGCACCTCAATGGAGAAAGCTGAAAACTGACACTCACAATAAGCGTAAACTGGTCGGCGATCCGATGACGGCGTTAAACAACGGGCCATTCATAACAATGGCCGAAGTGTTTACGGCTTGACCTCGACTGTCGCCGAACACTACCGGGGGCTATTAACTGGCCTCCCAAACTAAATCCTCAATATTTTGCTCTTACATTGGAGCTGAGGTTTCATGATCATGCTTAGCATGACAACCCAAAGAAAGGAACCGATAGCAGGACTATTTTCTTTGGAAGACATTTCTTCTGTTAAACAGTAATATAACATGTCTCTCCGCGTACCTTTGTTTATAAAACCGTATGGCCAGATTGCCTTGTTTGTTGTAAATCTTTGCCCTTATAAAGGCTTTATAAAGTAAGGACAAACACTCCTCGGCTATTGGCCGAGGAGGTGGAAGCCGATGGTCGGTCAACAAAGTTTTGTACAATGCGGATCCGAGCATTAATGACGTAAAGTACTTGGATACATAGAGTCATTACACATAATTTGTGATTTTACTATGGATATCGATCCTTAATTCGGCCTCCCGTGCCCGCATTAAGGCTCGGGGGCTACTGGGCTTCGGGCTTATTATTTACAAATATTAAAGGGGCACATCGATCCCCTGATCTGGTGTTGCCACCCGACCAGTGTCTCGGGGGTTACTGCATTGCCTGTTCTATGCAGAAAATTTTAAGTGCAATACAGTTTCCGAGGAGATTTTGATCCTCAGGTTGGTCGGCCGCACCCAACCTGAGTCTCGAGGACTGAGCATGCCGCTCTTTGTGTCCCGAAGTATTCTGCCGAGCTAGGACTTGATCCTCAAACCGATTTTGCAAATCAACATGAGTCTCAGCGGCTACGGGGATCAGCGGTCTTGTGTCATCTTTCATGTGCATCTCGGGTTTTAGACCGATACCCACCTTGAGGGCTACTAGCACCAATCAAAAATATTGACAAAAATCGGCCCACATTCGGAGTGGCGCACCACCTCAGAAGCAGTCCGGCGTAAAGCTCGGGCGCTAGTGGCTGGCTCCATAGAGGGCACTTCCGGCATTAAGCTCGGTTAAACTCCATCAAACTTCTTTGAACCAAGGTGATTTACGACACCTCAGATACAGTCCGGCGTTGGAGCTCGGATACATAGTCCGACGTTGGAGCTCGGATACAGTCCGGCGTTGGAGCTCGGATACATAGTCCGGCGTTAGAGCTGGGAAGCAGTCCGGCATTGGTGCTCGGCTGCAAAAGATACCTCAAATGCAGTTCGGCATTGGAGCTCGGACGCAAGAGGACGTTGCCGCCCGGGAACAACTTCAAACCCGAGGTGTGGCATAAAAATAACAAGGCATTGATAAAGGCCGGAAACTTAAAGGGGCTCCTCGGATACCCGACGTGTAAACTCGTCGAATGCATTTCGGCGATCCTCAAGATCGAAGATGAGAAGATTTGTTGAACCAGTTTTCAAGACCGATGACCAAAGATGAAGAACAGTTTGGAAGAATCGAGGAGCGTCCCCAACTTGAAGACCGGTTCAGGGGGCTACTGACGGTGTCCTGGACTAGGTGGTACTCACCACGTCGTCTCCCAATCAGTTGGATTGGGCCGAGGATCCCCATGGCCGTATACTCATGGGCCAGTCCGGACAGTTGCCGCATACAAGGAAGATTCCACAAGACTTGGCGATCAAGACAAGGACTCCTCCCCCACCGGCGTATTCGGCTAGGACTCTTGTTATCCTAGGCCTCTGGTGCATTATATAAACCGAGGCCAGGCTAGTCGATAGAGATATATACAACAACAATCATACCATAGGCTAGCTTCTAGGGTTTAGCCTCTCTGATCTCGTGGTAGATCAACTCTTGTAATACCCACATCATCAATATCAATCAAGCAGGACGTAGGGTTTTACCTCCATCAAGAGGGCCCGAACCTGGGTAAACATTGTGTCCCTTGCCTCCTGTTACCATTGATCCTAAGACGCACTGCTTGGGACCCCCTACCCGAGATCCGCCGGTTTTGACACCGACACTAGGCCTCTCCTGCTATCTAAAACTGTTGTTAATACAAAAATTCCTTCATAATAGCTAGGTTCAAATGTTTATCCAGCATGCCTGTTGTGATGTCTGTGCATCTACTGATGTGCCACAAAATGTTTTTTTGGGTCTTGTAATAACAGCAATTACTTTCCAAACAATAACAGACGAAGCGTTGGACATGGTATAGTTCACGCGCAAGCCCGACATTCCAAGTTCAACTTCCACATCAAACTCATGTTCACAGGTATCTGCACATTCATACATAATGTCCACAACCATGATTCACTTCAAAGCCAAAAAAAATGTGAGGAGAGTTATAAATAAAGAAAAACCTCTACTAGTTCCTGCTACCAGTGCGAGCACAACAAGTCAAGACCATGCGTAAATTAATTATATTTTAGTCATTTTTTGTGTTCTAAAATGCTTGTCGGCTTGTGGAAGGACGTGTTGCCAGCACACGCGCGGATTCAATGAAGGCAGGCGGGGCAGTCTTAAGTTGGTTGCACGCAGCGAGGAGGCATGCTCAGCCGAGCCTGCAGCGAGTGCGGCCTTCTTGGCCGGCGCGCCGGTTCAATGCCTGCGCTATGAGAGGTCGCGTCTGTGTTAGAGCAATCGCTCCCTCCAGTCCTTTTTTGTTTGGGTATAACAAAATCTATTTTTCCATTCACATTTTACAAGTAAAATTCATGGACAAATTTGACCCAAAGTACGATGGCCACTAGTAAACCAGAATGGAGGTAGTAGTTTTTTTTAATCAAAGAAGGGTTTCCCCTTCCGATTTTCATTACTGAAAACCAGCATCTAAATCTAAACCATAGTATTTGCCCTAGAACTACCAGGTTCAACATCTCGCAACATAAAACCATACAACCATACGCCAAGGAGGTACGTAGTACTATGAATTCCATTTTCGCTCCATACCAATCGTTCTAAAAACTACTTACTACTTATATCGTGCCATTGAAAATCGGAACTCTTAACCCCACTAAAAGCGATATTTTAAACGTGGCTACTCGATCTGTGGCAACTAGCGAGCCACCATGCTCCAAGTCGTTCACCTGTGGTCCCGATCATCAACTCCTATGGATCAAATTATCACGCGAGCTGACTATTCCTACAAAGGTGCTCCACCATGTACCCGATACTCGTGAATGCATCAATCGTGCACCAAGGGTTTTAGTGTTTATTTGTTAACATCGCCTTTACGTAACACTCATGTGTGCGAGACAGCGAGAGGCCGACTGCGTGCGTGCGCCTCTTCTCTTCGTATATGTACTCCACCGTTTGTCTGGTGTCCAAAAAATTATAATAACTACTAGCAATGTGCCAATGCGTTGCCACACGATCAAAGTAGATTAATACAAGTTCACCGATTTGATAGAAAAAAAGTCTAGTTTTGAAATACGTATATCACTAAAAATATGTTATGTTTCACTCAAAATATATTCCTTTGGCGGTTTTGATGAGATAAGGGAGGAATGTTGTTGGTTTCAAGATTCGAGAAGTGGTATATGTCTAATTTCTACTCTTACTAGCAAGATGTCTGTGTGTTGCACGGAACATCAAGATCTTGTGGGAGAAAAGGATGAACAAGGGAAGGCTTTATCTGCAAATGTGGTGAAGAGTGCGGGTAAATTTCCATATTTTCCTTCCTATCCGTTAGATATAAATCGGACGACCTACATTGCAGGATGGCAGGCCCACCATCATCACCAACTCTATTTTTTATCCCTACTCTTATAAAAAGCATTGTCGGTGATGATCGTGTGCCTGCCATCCTGCAATATAGGCCGTCCGATCTATATCTGACGGATAGGAAGGAAATTATGGCAATTTTGCAAAAAGATACCCACACCCCTCTCCACATTTGCAAATAAGGCCTTCCCTCATTCATCTTTTCCACCACAAGATAAACTACTCATACAAATGCATCTTGATGTTCCGTGCAATGCATGGGCATCTTGCTAGTTGTTGCAACAAGCCCATGTGTGTGTGAGAGAGAGGGAGAGTGGAGGAGGACGGAGTGCATGTGTGACAAAGACACAAGGAGTGTGTGTGCGATAGGTATCAGCTTAAAATGAGGCGATAGTGTGTGTGTGCACGATTGAGAGGGCGTGTCTCAAGAAGGGAAGAAAAAGCTACATATATACAAGCAGTGGGAGAGAGACATGTATGCGATGGTGGAAGCATGAGTGTGCGGGTGTATAAACCTATCTAGAGGGTAGCTAGTCGATAAATGTTTGTGAGAGAAATACGAGTCGGGGTGCGAAAGCGAGAGTTTTGTGTGTGAGAGAGACAGAGAGACGGTAGTCGAGAAGGGGAGTGGAAGCAGGAGTTGTGTGTGTGTGTCTGTGTGTGAGAGAGAGGAGACAGTAGTCGAGGTTGTCTGATCGGTAAACAAATGAATAATGTCAGCCTGGGATGGAGACGAAAAGGAGATCGCAACAAATGTTGTGTCTACAGGAGAGAGAGAGTAATTTTAGTGGTATGAGTCATATGTAGAGACATATAGGGTGTGTGAGAGAATCCCATAGAGAGAAAGACAAAGTGAAAGACGAGTGGAGACTGTGTGTGGCGGTGAAAAAGAAAGCTTAGGTACCGAGTGATACCAAAGAACAGTAGAGACGTGAGAGATAATGAAAACAGTGTAATGTATAATTATAGGGAGAGTGTGACACTTCTAAAGGGAGAAGTCGAGAGACCATGTTTGCGAGGATAGGAGAAACATGAAGTGAGCATGCGGGTGAGCTGGAGAAAAGAGAGTGATAGCTACCTGAAGGAGCTTGCATGCGAGAGATATGGGCGTGAAAGGAGTAAACAAAAAAGGGATTCAAATATTTGAATTCGAGATGATGATACATGGAATCTATACTCGAACCAAAATTGATCTATCAAACATGCATACTCATATGAATTCACGCACATCTATGTTATTTAATATGTAGATATTACTAATCCATACATTTTAGTAGAACATAATTTGGTTAAAAAAAAATCGAATTCAACCTTAAGATTTCAAGATCGTTGTATTTGTAAATCATATTATACATATAAAGGAGCAAAATTCTTTGTTGTGCTTTTGAAAGTATATATAAAAAATGATGTATATAGAATGTAATTCCAATTGAAAATGGATCCCGCCTGAAAAAAATAGAATACAAACGGGATTCGAATTGAGTTGGCATGGTAAACGTGCACTCTGCAAAATTTGAACGAAGCGGGAAAGTCACAGTAACCGCCCGAAACCAAAATCTGCGAGATGGAAATCACTACTGCCTATCCCTGCCACCCAAAGCCTATCTGCTGGATTTCTATAGGTTTAGATAGGGGTAGGTTTGCAATTTCACCCAAACGTGACGTAACCGCCTCTCACCCGGATTCATACACGGTGGGCGCCAAAAACAAACTCTCGTCGGCAAATATTTGGTGTATGCGAGATTACCGTCCTATCTCCAACCAACTAATGTTGTTGTGATGTAGTAGAAATTTGAAACGGGGGCTAAGTTTGTAAATTTCCTTGCATTTGAGACAAGCGCGCCCTCAATACATGGTTCCCCCTTCCTCTCTACCTCCCTTTTCCCCATTCGTATTCCGTGGGCGCCAAAGCACCCTCTCCACCCCACCCACCTCCGTCCGCCGCCGTCCGCCACCCCATCCACCACTGTCCTCCTCCACCATGCCGGAGCTGATACCCCAACACCTCCATCCATTACAAGAGATCAACCTCTCTCATCCACGCCTTCGGACCGGGATCATTGCATCCCGTCCTCTCGCTTCATCCCCGCCGTCGTCCACCTTGCCGGTGCCGCTCCTACGACCGTCTCATCCACCGCGCCCTGCCGCCACCGTCTACCCTCCTAGATCTGCTTCCACACTGCCGACAGCCATCGCTACAATAGCACCGTCAAATTCTCAGCAGATGCGTACACGGCGCCGCAACAGAGGCGGTACTCTTTCGTATTTGCTCAACTTATTTATCGCAGCAAGAAAATAGATCGCCACTGCTTTACTCTGATTTCTTGTCTTGGTTGCGAAGTTGCCTTTGTCCGGTTTGCACCTTCAGATCTGCCATGGCACGCTCAACACTATACTCCCAATGCTTATGGTTTTCGCTATATTCCAAACTAGTTAAATCACAGTAGACTAAATTTCAAAATTGGGTCAGTCGATTTTTCAGAGCTCGCCGGAGTTCGCTGGTGCGAACGAAGGGGCTCAGGTGGTTGTGGGGCCTCGCCAAACGAAGAAAACTAGATGCGGGTGGGGGTTGGGGCGGGGGTGATGGGTGGGGGTGGCGGAGGAACACAGGCGATGGGGGCCGGTGGTCCGGCCGGTGGCCCGTGCGGTTGTCACGCCCAAGATGCGACCCTGTCCTAAAGGAACTCGAAGGCCCCACCAAGGATAGAAGCGCATCTTGAAGACGCTTTTGCAAGGTGGATATCATTACATCAACACTACATAATAGATAGGGATACATACATAAGGCATCCAATGCCACACGAATACAACATCATCTTACATAAGAGCACCATCCGACTACAGATGAAACACAAACAGAAACTCAAACGACATCCACCCTGCTAGCCCAGGCTGCCGACATGGAACCTATCCCGTAATTGAAGAAGAAGCAGAAGAAGAACTCCAAAACAAGCAAACATCGCTCTCGCATCATGATCATCGCACAACATGTACCTGCAACTATTGTTGTAGTAATCTGTGAGCCACGAGGACTCAGCAATCCCATTACCATGGGTATCAAGACTAGCAAAGCTTAAAGGGAAAGGAAGGGGTAAAGTGGTGAGGTTGCAGTAGCGACTAAGCATATATGGTGGCTAACATACACAAATAAGAGCGAGAAGAGAGCAAGCGGAATGGTCGTGAAGCTAGCAATGATCAAGAAGTGATCCTGAACTCCTACTTACGTCAAACATAACCCAAAACCGTGTTCACTTCCCGGACTCCGCCGAAAAGAGACCATCACGGCTACACACGCGGTTGATGCGTTTTAATTCGGATCTGGTGTCAAGTTATCTACAACCGAACATTAACAAATTCCCATCTGCCTATAACCGCAGGCATGGCTTTCGAAAGATTATACCCTGCAGGGGTGTCCCAACTTAGCCCATGATAAGCTCTCGCGATCAACGAAGGATATACCTTCTCCCAGGAAGACCCGATCAGACTCGGAATCCCGGTTTACAAGACATTTCGAAATGGTAAAACAAGACCAGCAAGACCGCCCGATGCGCCGACAATCCCGATAGGAGCTGCACATATCTCGTTCTCAAGGCAACACCGGATGAGACAGGCTACAAGTAAAACCACACCTCGAGTTTCCCCGAGGGGGCCCCGCGGGCGGCTCAGTTTGGACCAACACTTAGACAAGCACTGGCCCCGGGGGGGCTAAAATAAAGATGACCCTCGGGCTCCGGAAATCCAAGGGAAAAAAGGGCTAGGTGAGGCAAATGGTAAAACCAAGGTTGGGCCTTGTTGGAGGAATTTTATTCAAAGTGAACTGTCAAGGGGGTCTCACAAATCACCCAACCGCGTAAGGAACGCCAAATCCGGGAACCTAACACCGGTATGACGGAAACTAGGGCAGCAAGAGTGGAACAAAACACCAGGTATAAGGCCGAGTCTTCCACCCTTTACCAAGTATATAGAAGCATTAATAATATAAAAGATATTGTTATATCCCAACATAATCCTGTCCATCATGGGGCAATCTTCAACTTCACCTGCAACTAACAACGCTATAAGAGGGGCTGAGCAAAAGCGGTAACATAGCCAAGCAACGGTTTGCTAGGAAGGGTGAAAAGGTTAGAGGCTGACATGGCAATTTGGGAGGCTTGAGCAACAAAAGATAGGTTGCACAGCAAAGCGATAGAACGAAGCAACTAGCATAGCAATGATAGTAGTGAGATCCAAGTTGACGATCATCTTGCCTGAAATCCCGCTAGGAAGAAGAACGAGTCCATGAAGAAGACGAACGGGAGTAGTCGAACGAATCCTCACAACTCCCGAACAAAACCGAACCTAACGAGAGAAGCAAACCGGAAAGAAGAAAACAACATGGTAAACACACAAGCATAATCATGGCATGATGCACAATCAAGTATGATGCATGTCCGGTTTAATGAGGCATGGCATGACAAAGTGCAACAAACAATACTACAAGTTAAGTGGAGCTCAATATGCAACGAGTTGCATATTGACAAAACACCACATTACCATATTTAGTTTAATCTCGTATAAGCTACCAAACAATTAAATGTTGTTAAACATGGCAAGAGGTGAAGCATATGAAAACTAACTATTTAGGCAAGTTTAAATGAGGCTGGAACAACAAACAACAATTCCGGAAAAACCTTATATGTATATTTATGAATTTGGTATTGTTCTGCCATAAACCATATTTTAATGTTGTTAAACAGGAAAATAAAGTGGACCATGTTAATCTATGCATTTTTCCACCCCATTTACATTTAAAGTTTATTAAAATTGGAGCTACGGTTATTTAGTTATGAAATAAATCATTTTAGCATGGCATTTATGCAAATTAATTCAAACAGCACATTTAAACATTTTAACATGGATGAAAGTGGAAAATTATTAAACTAGACAAAATTTTAAGCAAGTTACATATATAACACATTTTGATATGATGCATGGTTGATGAGTTATTAAATGCATGAACTCTAGTTACTTTTCTGTAAATCTGTAATTCCCTGGATAATTAGCAAATTCGCAGATCTAGGGAAAAAACGCTATCGGGTCGAAACTGCAGGCTGGCCCAATAGGAGAAAAAAATAAAGGAGGGGCATTGGGGTGGCCTCACCATGGGCCTTGGCCCGATTGGAGGGAAGGCTGCAGGAGGGGCGCGCTGGGCCTGGAGGCTGCTGGCCCAGGCGCGACGCGGTCAACGAGCGGGCGAGCGGGCGTGCAGGCGAGCACCTGCTCGATGCAGAGGATGCAGAGACCGCGGCGGCTTCAGGCGATGCAGGGAACGGAGGAGGTCGGGGATGGACGGGTTCATGGCGGAGGCGGCGAGATCCAGCGGGCAACGCGACGGGGAGGCGGCCGGAGGAGGCGGACCGGGGCCCTTGGGCAGGGACGCGGGGAGGTCGTCCATGGCGTCTGCCTCCTGTGAAGGTGAGAGAGAGAGAGATAGTGAGACGAGGGAGAAGGAGAGGAAAAAGGGAAGGACGGAGGGGAGCAGAGGGGCGGCCTGGTAGTCTAGGTCGTCGGAGGGCGAGGTCGCCGGCAGCAGGTCGAGCTCCTGCTCGAGGAAGGAGGCGCGCGAGGTGGTGCTTCAACACGGGAGTTCGAGGCGGCGGGGTCGACGTGCTCGTGAACGAGGGCGCTATGGGAGGAGCTCGGGGTCGGAGGCGAGGAGGTGGAGCTCGGGCTCCTGCGGGGTTTCAATGTTGGCGGTCGTTGACTCGAGATGGGTCGATGGGATGGATGGATTGGATCTGGGTGTGGCTGATGGTTGGTGCAGGGGGAATGAGAGGATCCCGAGGTGGGAAATGGGTGCGGCGGCGGCAGCTGGGAGGATGGGACAGCTCCCCTGAGATTTAGGGTTGGACAAAATATATACATTAGGTGGATTATGTTAGGGGCTACATCATACCTACGATCGTAATCGGACGGTCGCGAATAAAATAGTTAGGGAGCACAATTAACAAAACGTAGATGTTTTGTAGATGTTTGGAGATGATCCGGACCCATTGGTCATGACAGCTCGGGCCGGGTTCGGGGAAGTTTCGGACACGCACGCAAGGGGGGTTTGGTCGTCTCGGTCAAGAGGGAAGCAAGACCCGATTGGTCTGGAACGGTCAGCGCGAGCAAGGCGTTACGAGGGAAGGTGATGAAGGCAAAGGGAGAAACGGCAACGACGAACGAATGCAAGTTTTAAAACATGACGGCAACGGAGTGCCGATGCAATGCGAATGATGCGATGATGAAATGCAAGACATGAACAAGATGCAAAACAAAAAAACAAAAACCCAACCACGGAGGAAAATAACATATCACATCTCCGGAAAAGGCAAGAGTCGGAGTTACGGATATGGAAAGTTGTATCTGGGGCGTTACAACACTCCACCACTACGAGAGGATCTCGTCCCGAGATCTAGGATGGCACCGGGGGGAAACGGAAGAGGAAGAGAAGAGGTAAAACTGAGTTGCTTCTTTGACGAACGAGTGAAACCACGAACCTTAAGAGGTTGAATTTTTTTTGAAAGAAAGAATACAATGGAGATGAACAAGATTGCAAACACTCCGTTAGCAAAGAGGAATAAGGAACATTTGAGAACCTTGAAGGTTTCAAAGACATGAAACAAGGGCTTAACGAACCAAAAGAATATGGAGCCACACCGATATCATGAGATAGCCAAAAACACGAATGCCAGAACTTGGGCGGCACTCCGGTTCAGAAGAGAGGTAAGACTTGATTAGATGAAAAGAACTTGAAAAGAAAACACAACACACCGGTTAAATGGATAAGCAAGGAAAGAACACAATCTTCACAATTCGAGACAATGAGCGAAGAGAGCAACATCACATTGCCTCCGGAAGAAAGAATAGAAGATAGCTCATTGGAATAACGGAATGGAGGAGAAAATGCAACTTCTGCCACAAATGAGCTTGGAAAGCACCCTTCCAAGAAGGTTACAACGGGGTTGTTGGGAAAACCCAATAACGAAACGAATAAGCTTGTAGTGGGCTTATGGAAAACATCTCAAAATTATGAGGTGACAACCGGCCACTAACTGAAACAATTGCTTGCTTGAGATCAACGAAGAGATGAAAACTGCTTTCGCCGAGAGGATAGGAGAAAACTTGGATCATTGATAAGCACCACAAATAGCAACATTCCTTAGGGAAGGCTTTAGGTGAAATCTATACCAAGATAACTCCAATGAAGAGATTGATGGATTTAGAAGAACTCATGCTCGAAGGAGTTGATGGGTTTAACTACCTCATTCTTGACAACTGTTGAATCACGAAACATGAATGAAAATTGTCAAGAATGATATAACACCACCTCAAAAGATAAGGTAGAAAGAATTGCACTTTGGAATGCAAGATGAAGAATGCTTGAACGCCTCAAAAAAAAACATGTGTTGAGCACCATGTTTAATTTTTGAGTATAGCTTGGCGGATCATAACTTCGAGAGAAATCTTGAAGAACAATTGAAGAGTGAAAAGAATCCTTGATGAACCGTCATGTAGAGCCTCCATGAAGAACTCTGGTAATAAAAGGGTGATAGACAGGAAGAGAAGTTGAAAACACAAGGTGAAGCCTTGCAATAATTTAGGTGGAGCTTCACGATGATATAACCGAGAAAACTTGGAACTCCGAAAAAAAGAAAAGATGAAACACTAGAAACAAGAATTACTTCATCATGAACAATCTTCGGAAGAAAAGAATTGAATCACCTCGAGGAAATAAGAATAAGATTTATTGTATGCTTATCCTTCATCAAATTAAATTGATGACAAGCAATGGATTTGGCATACTACTTATTCCCGTAGAAAGGATTAAGAGAGATATAGAGCAAACTTGAGAAGGTATTGATGGAACCACCAGTGGGATTGGAAACAACGAATGAAATGATATGGTAGCAAAGGAAGAGGAATCTTGAACGAACCACCATAAGAATTGAAAATGAAAGTAGCAAAGGCACAATTCACCGGGAAGAATTGGAAAACGAATGAAGATACTTGAGGGGATTTAGATACATGAGAATGAAGAGATCATGAATTGATTAGAGGATATTTGATGATGCACCGGTAAGATTTGGAGAACAAGAGCTGAAGGCTGAGAATGAAGAATTATGACATGATGGCATTCGGAGGAAAGAAATGGAAACAACTCATGAAAAGCTACGGATGGGTGAAAAGAATACTCACAATCGAAAACAATTATGATAGGATGGCATCAATCTAGAACCATGAATCTTGAAGAGAATGGAGAAATATTTAGAGGAAACACTTCTTCGGTCTTCACATGCTGAGAATGATGACAAGAACCACCAAAATTACTGAGGTACTCCGGTAGAATGTAAAGCGAAGAGGTTGAGCCAACAATGAAAAGAATTTGAAAGAGATCTTGGAGAAGGCATGTGACTGATGATAATTCATTCTTACGTAAACTCGAAAAGAATTAGGAATGTCTCCGGAATAATTAGAAGAGTCAGGTAAGATCCTGGGAAAAGACATGTGGGTTAGGGCCCACTCGAAAGAAACATCATTGAAGGATTGCTTGAAATAGAGATTACACCGGTAGAATTAAATAGCTTGAATGAGAGAAAAACATCGAAGTAACTTGAACGGATTAATAATGGAAACATGATTCTTCTGAGATATCTTTAGCACTCCAGATACGAATAGAGAGAGGTGAGCGATTATGAGATGCACCGGCATGGGATAGCATTTGAAATGAGGAAAGGGATATGATCAACACCGAAAGCTTGAATTGGATCCACCGGAGAAGAAACAACAATGAAGGATGATGAACTTGAAACTGTTGAGCATCTTCATGGGAAATCACCGGATAAGAACATTGAAAGAAAAGAATGAAGAGACTTCACATCAATAAGATGGATACTTGATTAAGATATCTGAGTCCTTGAAGAAAAGGGTGGGAGGGTGGGGGAAAACAAAGACAACTTGGGATGAACAAAACAAACACCGTTGAGAAAACTTAGAATTGATCCTGCGGATGGGGAGAATGATGGGATCATCTCGAAGAGAAGCACACCGGTTGGAAAAGAATTAACATGACAACCTCAATGATCAAAAGGATTAGTATTCGCATAGCAATATGAGAACACCGTTTAGGAAAGGTATGGATTCAACATTTGACTTCGAAGCAACTCGAATACCACAAATAAAACAAAACAAAGGATTTGGCTTGCAGAATAAGCAGGAACAAATACATATGATAGAGATTTACCCAATCCCATATCATGCATCTGTCGGAAAGATATTCTAGGAGCTACTTGAATTCCCACCTATAAAACTCCCAAAACTTTCTGGTTATGCAATCTGGTGTTGGGGATACAGGGGAAGCAATATATCTCACCCAAACTAACAATCCCTACATCCAGCTATATCCATCTGTCAACACATAACCAAGAAAACTCCGGAAATCATGTACCTCAACCTTCGAAAAGCATCTGTTATACGAGTTATGGCAATACTCCCGAACTCCCGCCCCAGTACTGGGTGGCATTGAGGTTATCTCACCAACAACTGAATAAAAGAGATTTTCGATGTCGGCAAAACTCAGGTATTCGAGAACTGCAACGATAAAATTGTGACGACAACACCTCGGAGCTCAACTCCCCGGGTCACTGCCACATAAAAGACAGGAGGCACCAAGAACAATGTTCTCGTCGCAAAACCATCGGAACGATTCCAAGATACCCGCGTGATCCTAAATTTTTTTAGTGAAATTTGAGGAGAGGAAAGGCAAAACATCTACGTCAGGAGTCCTCACCAGAGTGACGAAGGGGGCTGAGGAGTAAAAAGAATCCTACTCTCCGATATAAATATAATCCTAAGACTCCAAATAGTTTTCTTCTAGACTCAACAACGGCCAACAATCAAGGGGCTCCTATGGTCGGTCGAGGCTCTGATACCAACTTGTCACGCCCAAGATGCGACCCTATCCTAAAGGAACTCGAAGGCCCCACCAAGGATAGAAGCGCATCTTGAAGACGCTTTTGCAAGGTGGATATCATTACATCAACATTACATAATAGATAGGGATACATACATAAGGCATCCAATGCCACACGAATACAACATCATCTTACATAAGAGCACCATCCGACTACAGATGAAACACAAACAGAAACTCAAACAACATCCACCCTGCTAGCCCAGGCTGCCGACCTGGAAGCTATCCCCTGATTGAATAAGAAGCAGAAGAAGAACTCCAAAACAAGCAAACATCACTCTCGCGTCATGATCATCGCACAACCTGTACCTGCAACTGTTGTTGTAGTAATCTGTGAGCCACGAGGACTCAGCAATCCCATTACCATGGGTATCAAGACTAGCAAAGCTTAAAGGGAAAGGAAGGGGTAAAGTGGTGAGGTTGCAGCAGCGACTAAGCATATATGGTGGCTAACATACGCAAATAAGAGAGAGAAGAGAGCAAGCGGAATGGTTGTGAAGCTAGCAATGATCAAGAAGTGATCCTGAACTCCTACTTATGTCAAACATAACCCAAAATCGTGTTCACTTCCCGGACTCCGCCGAAAAGAGACCATCACGGCTACACACGCGGTTGATGCGTTTTAATTTGGATCTGGTGTCAAGTTATCTACAATCGGACATTAACAAATTCCCATCTTCCTATAACCACAGGCATGGCTTTCGAAAGATTATACCCTGCAGGGGTGTCCCAACTTAGCCCATGATAAGCTCTCGCGATCAACGAAGGATATACCTTCTCCCAGGAAGACCCGATCAGACTCGGAATCCCGGTTTACAAGACATTTAGATAATGGTAAAACAAGACCAGCAAGACCGCCCGATGCGCCGACAATCCCGACAGGAGCTGCACATATCTTGTTCTCAGGGCAACACCGGATGAGATAGGCTACGAGTAAAACCAGACCTCGAGTTTCCCCGAGGGGGCCCCGCAGGCGGCTCGGTTCGGACCAACACTTATACAAGCACTGGCCCGGGGGGGCTAAAATAAAGATGACCCTGGGGCTCCGGAAACCCAAGGGAAAAAAGGGCTAGGTGAGGCAAATGGTAAAACCAAGGTTGGGCCTTGCTGGAGGAGTTTTATTCAAAGCGAACTGTCAAGGGGGTCCCATAAATCACCCAACCGCATAAGGAACGCAAAATCCGGGAACCTAACACCGGTATGACGGAAACTAGGGCGGCAAGAGTGGAACAAAACACCAGGCATAAGGCCGAGTCTTCCACCCTTTACCAAGTATATAGATGCATTAATAATATAAAAGATATTTTTATATCCCAACATAATCCTGTCCATCATGGGGCAATCTTCAACTTCACCTGCAACTAACAACGCTATAATAGGGGCTGAGCAAAAGTGGTAACATAGCCAAGCAACGGTTTCCTAGGAAGGGTGAAAAGGTTAGAGGCTGACATGGCAATTTGGGAGGCTTGAGCAACAAAAGATAGGTAGCGCAGCAAAGCGATAGAACGAAGCAACTAGCATAGCAATGATAGTAGTGAGATCCAAGGTGACGATCATCTTGCCTGAAATCCCGCTAGGAAGAAGAACGAGTCCATGAAGAAGGCGAATGGGACTAGTCGAACGAATCCTCACAACTCCAGAACAAAATCGAACCTAACGAGAGAAGCAAACCGGAAAGAAGCAAACAACATGGTAAACACTCAAGCATAATCATGGCATGATGCACAATCAAGTATGATGCATGTCCGGTTTAATGAGGCATGGCATGGCAAAGTGCAACAAACAATACTACAAGTTAAGTGGAGCTCAATATGCAACGAGTTGCATATTGACAAAACACCACATTACCATATTTAGTTTAATCTCATATAAGCTACCAAACAATTAAATGTTGTTAAACATGGCAAGAGGTGAAGCATATGAAAACTAACTATTTAGGCAAGTTTAAATGAGGCCGGAACAACAAACAACAATTCTGGAAAAACCTCATATGCATATTTATGAATTTGGTACTGTTCTGCCCTAAACCATATTTTAATGTTGTTAAACAGGAAAATAAAGTGGACCATGTTAATCTATGCATTTTTTCACCCCATTTACATATAAAGTTTATTAAAATTGGAGCTACGGTTATTTAGTTATGAAATAAATCATTTTAGCATGGCATTTATGCAAATTAATTCAAACAACACATTTAAACATTTTAACATGGATGAAAGTGGCAAATTATTAAACTAGACAAAATTTTAAGCAAGTTACATATATAACACATTTTGATATGATGCACGGTTGATGAGTTATTAAATGCATGAACTCTAGGGACTTTTCTGTAAATCTGTAAATCCCTGGATAATTAGCAAATTCGCAGATCTAGGGAAAAAACGCTATCGGGCCGAAACTGCAGGCTGGCCCAACAGGAGAAAAAAAATAAAGGAGGGGCATTGGGGTGGCCTCACCATGGGCCTTGGCCCGATTGGAGGGGAGGCTGCAGGAGGGGCGCGCTGGGCCTGGAGGCTGCTGGCCCAGGCGCGACGCGGTCAACGAGCGGGCGAGCGGGCGTGCAGGCGAGCACCTGCTCGATGCAGAGGATGCAGAGACCGCAGCGGCTTCAGGCGATGCAGGGAACGGAGGAGGTCGGGCATGGACGGGTTCATGGCGGAGGCGGCGAGATCCAGCGGGCGACGCGGCGGGGAGGCAGCCGGAGGAGGCAGACCGGGGCCCTTGGGCAGGGACGCGGGGAGGTCATCCATGGCGTCTGCCTCCTGTGAAGGTGAGAAAGAGAGAGAGATAGTGAGACGAGGGAGAAGAGGAGGAAAAAAGGAAGGGCGGAGGGGAGCAGAGGGGCGGCCTGGTAGTCTAGGTCGTCGGAGGGCGAGGTCGCCGGCAGCAGGTCGAGCTCCTACTCGAGGAAGGAGGCGCTCAAGGTGGTGCTTCAACACGGGAGTTCGAGGCGGCGGGGTCGACGTGCTCGTGAACGAGGGCACCATGGGAGGATCCCGGGGTAGGAGGAGAGGAGGTGGAGCTCGGGCTCCTGCGGGGTTTGAGCGTCGGCGGGATTTGAGCGTTGACTCGAGATGGGTCGATGGGATGGATGGATTGGATCTGGGTGTGGCTGATGGTTGGTGCAGGGGGAATGAGAGGATCCCGAGGTGGGAAATGGGTGCGGCGGCGGCGGCTGGGAGGATGGGACAGCTCCCCTGAGATTTAGGGTTGGACAAAATATATACATTAGGTGGATTAGGTTAGGGGCTACCTCATCCCTACGATCGTAATCGGACGGTCGCGAATAAAATAGTTAGGGAGCCCAATTAACAAAACGTAGATGTTTTGTAGATGTTTGGAGATGATCCAGACCCATTGGTCATGACAGCTTGGGCCGGGTTCGGGGAAGTTTCGGACATGCACGCAAGGGGGGTTTGGTCATCCCGGTCAAGAGGGAAGCAAGACCCGATTGGTCTGGAACGGTCAGAGTGAGCAAGGCGTTCCGAGGGAAGGTGATGAAGGCAAAGGGAGAAACGGTAACGACGAATGAATGCAAGTTTTAAAACATGACGGCAACAGAGTGCCGATGCAATGCGAATGATGCGATGATGAAATGCAAGACATGAACAAGATGCAAAACAAAAAACAAAAACCCAACCACGGAGGAAAATAACATATCACATCTCCGGAAAAGGCAAGAGTCGGAGTTACGAATATGGAAAGTTGTATCCGGGGCGTTACAGCGGTGTTCTGTATGGGAAGAATCAGAGAAGAGGAAGAAGATGGGTTAGGAGATGTAGGATCTTCATCCAACCGCCTGAAATGGTCGAGAGACAGCTGGGAGTCGCATTCTTAATGCGCTCTGGTTCATCATGTGTGGGCACTGCGCAACCAACATTTTATTATCCAAAATCTGCTTGCTCTTCTTTACCATGTTCCTCTTCCGTTCTTCTTTAATATGTACTCTCTTTGTTCCTAAATACAAGTCTTTGTATAGATTCCACCATGGACTACATATGGAGAAAAATGAGTGAATCTACACTCTAAAATGTATCTGGGTACATCTGTATGTGATCCATAGTGGAAATCTCTACCAAGACTTATATTTTGGAACAGAGGGAGTATGATAGTAGTACAGTATGTTCCTTGTACTGAAGATGAGCAAGGACATTTGCAGTGTAGAGGTCTATATGGTCGGTTGTGATGGACACTTTGAGCCTCTTTGATTCGAAGGATCTTGTAAACATAGGAATAGGATTTGTAGTGGCCTGCCCACTTGAATCCTGTAAGAATGGCAAGGAAATGTGGGGAGCTGTGTCGCCTTTGAGAGTTGCACTGATATTAACAGTACCGCACCTTCACTTGAAGAGAGCTGGTATCCGAAGCCTTTCTAGCCGTACCGGCAATACTAGCACATATATTCCAGCAAGTTCCACTTTGCTGATTTTACTCTGATGCTTACGGTTTTCCCCGTTATATCTACACTATGATATGTGTAGCTGCTTTGTGTCGCACTAGCAGCAGTCCACTCTTGAAGCTAAACACTGCAATGACTTACAAAATTGGCACCAAGGCATTGAGTGCCATTCTGGATGCAATGAAACTCATACGCTCCCCACCTGTTGATTCTTGTTCAGAATATGATCCTAATGACTATTCTAACCTCGAGGAGTCAAAGGCAGATGGCCTGTCCTGTTCACCCATCAAGGTGCATGTTCTAATTTGGCAATGTTTTATTGATTGCGGGTATCTTGCATATGTTGTCTAGCATTTCTTCTACTTTGTTGCACCGCCATCTGCTTAGTTTACTCTTCATATATGTCAAGATGCCATGCCCATCCATTATCAATACATATTCCATCTGTCATCATACCATGTTTTTCCACTCAAATGTTGTTCTTGTGCATCAGACATCAAAAAGGAAGAGGGTGATTGCCGAACCTGAAGGAGCACCAGCAAAGTCCTTGAAAAACGTGGTGGTGCCGGAGAAATCAGACAACACCCCACTTATATTGGTTGTACAACCAGTGACACAAAACGTAGGACCGACTCCAGCAGAATGTACCCATACTTCACTGGACACACCACTAGCCCCACCACATAGGACCTGCACTCTAGCAAAAGGTATACCGATTTCATTTGGCATAGCACTAGCTGTACCACAGAAAAATCCCACTCCAGCAAAAAGTACAGCAAGTCCTGTCGGTGTTCTGGGAACGGGGGTCCCCAGACTTGCCTGCCTGCGACCTGCGGCGTGGCTCAAGGGGCGGCACACCACGGCCCATCTTCATCAGCACGAGCTCAAGACCCTCGCGAGGGGCCAAGCCTGCGCGGGGTGGATGACAAGAAGCTTCCTCAGGCACGGCCTCGTCAGGCTGGCTCACGAGGAGGTGGAGAGATCAAGGCAGGGTACCTCATGAGGTGCCCATGATGCAAGCCATGACGACCAAGGGCGCCAGGCGGGCACCAGCCCGCGCAGTGTCCTCATTTCCTCTTTGGTGCAAAGGGAGAAAGCGCAGGCGAGAGCATCAAGCAAAGGCATCCGTTTCGGTGCAACAAGACCAAGACCGTCGCAACGACAGGAAGGAGGTCATTGAGGAGCCCAAGCCGGCGTCACCACCAGAGCCTTTGGCAGGCGAGGACCAACTTTAGTCAGGATAAGTGTACTAGATGTTCCCCTTCAAAATGGCCAATTGTTGGCGCCCTTCCCGCTCAATATTTGGGAAGAGGCCCAGGGCCTTTGCATATAAATAGGACTAGCCACCCACAAGGTAGAGGGGATCGAAGGATCGAGATCATCATCTAGAAACCAGCATAGAAAGAGCGACTGAACTCCCCCGAGAAGTTCATCGCACCAGCCAAGAACAGACCCTCGCGAGGCTGTTCTTCCTTGTATTGTTCATCATCAGCCCAAGAGGCAATCCACCACACCACAAACTAGAGTAGGGTATTACACCACAATGGTGGCCCGAACTAGTATAAACCCTCTGCCTCTTGTGTTGTTCCTTTCATAGCTTAGATCCTAGCGAGGCGGTGAGGTGCAGGTAGGTAGAGGGCGTAATCTCCGCGTGCACTCCAGTGTTCGAATCTAGAGGGTCTGCCGGAACCCGAAATCCAACATTTGGCGCGCCAGGTAGGGGTGCACCGGAATCCACCTTCTGCCGCTTCACGTCCCGTCGCATCGTCGTCATCATGTCCGGCGACCAGGCAGGCAACCCTGATCCCTGGGCGGCCTGGCCCGCCCATGCAGAGCCGCTCGCCCCGGGCAACCCCATGCCCTAGGCAGCTCGCGGTCCGCAGGGCACAGCGGGCCGCCGGCGGCACGGACAGGCATCAACAGCTCTCACGCTGCGGCAGGTGCGGTCGGCGGCGAGGGCTTCCAACCACGCTGCGGCCACGACATCGTACACCCGACGGGAGCAGGCTAACTCAAGGGCCGCGCTCACGGTGGCCCGAGAGCTACTGCAATGCAGGTTGATGGAAGGCGGTCGCGACGTGCTGCTAGAGCGGGTGGCAGAGCTCCTGGGCTTCGCCGCCTCGGGGGCTCACCCCTTCTGCACCCAACTCCCACCTCAGGTCCAGGGTGGCCCGCACGGAGGCTCCACACACGCCCATGAAGCCCCAGGCGGACTCCAAGGCCACCCCAACGCCGGCCAGGCCGTCAGCACCGGGCCAGCAGCGGCGCTGCCTCCGCCCCTGGCCAGCGAAGAAGGACTCGCCACAACCCACGGCCTCGGTGGGCCGCCGTGCTACCACCCCCAGGAGGGCGCCTCAAGCAGAACTGCGTGGCACGCGGAGCGCTACGGCGCGGCCTTCGGGATGGCAGCCCCAGAAGAGTACGTGCCCCACATGATGGACCAAGGGCACGCGCATGAGGACGAACAAGGCTCGCTCCTCGGCCCGAGCTGGGGGGACGAGGCACCAGAAGCTGAGCTCTTCCAGGAGCCCCGGGAAGGCCCCATCAGCTACGCTGGAAGCAACGATTATCGGGTACCACTAATTCCTCAGGAGCAGGCATACGCTAACCATGGATCGCAGGAGGTACAGGCCGCCACAACGGGGGGCTGCCCCACTCCCGCAGCTTCCTACCCCTCAGGAGGAGGGATCCGGGGGCTGCAGGAGAGGGGCCAAGATCCGGAATCACCACCGCGGCATTCGGAGCAAGGCGTCCTCAAGAGGTAGGCCCTCTGCTGGGGAGGTGCCTCAGGGCCTGCCCCTGGCAGAGGACCCGTGGTCGTCGGGGGAACCGCTGGCGACCGCTCTACCCCATCGGCGGCGGCCTGGTTTCCGGTCGTCGTCGGTGGCACTAGAGTGTGGCGCAAGGTGGGGCCCTCGTCAGGCGATATGAAGCAAGGCCGGTACCTGTGAAGAAGGCCCAGTGCATGTGAAGCTCGCCGCCCTGTGACACTCTCATGTAATAATGAGTGGGGGTGTACAAGCCCCTGAGTCTCAGGGGTGCCAGCCTCAGGCCCTGGGGCTCCCTCCCATGCCAAGTGGCAGCACTTAGCTCCGCACTGGTGAGAAGACGTCCAAGACTAGACTAGGTGCCGGACGCGGCCTTTTCCTGCTTTCATTACTTTTCCCCTTGGCTGTCGTTTCCCCCCGTTGGATTTAAGTTGGATTTGAGCTCGAAGATTTGCGTGCGTTCGGGTAAGGGGTGTTTAGTCTCGTTCGAGCAATCTCTCGCGTTCTGGTCACCACTTTGCCTCAGCTGCCTCCCCTCGCGAGCCCCTCGCGAGCAGGGCCAGGCTTAGCTTGCGTGCAGCCCAGACTACCGTCGCCGCGCCCTCTCAGGAGGTTTTCATTACAGGTTCGATGGGCTCGTCCAGGAGACGCCCAAGACACCACAGCCCTCCGCAGGCTAACTCGAGGCCCACGCGGGTCGAAGGTAAACAAGCCAGCCAGCTCGTCGCAAAGTCAGCCGCTTGGCGCAGGCGTATGGGTGATATCGCATCTACTAATACGCTGAATGCGAGTTTTTACATGAGGGGCTCCCCCACCCAAAATGCTCTTACAACCTTCAGTGCAAGGACCGAACTCTATCTGCGCAGGGTAAGGAAGCAGGGACAACACGCAATCAGTCGAATAAATCCCCCAATGCATCCTCAGGGGCACCTCCTGAATCGTCACTGGCGTCACTGGCCTCGCCATCACTCTCCATGTCGCCGTCGGCGGCGTCAGGGCCGTTCACCACGTCGCCTTCATCAGCAGCCACGACCACGCCGTCATTATCAGAAGCGAAGGCCCTGACAAGGGCATCCACGTTGTCTACCACCCAGCGCGCCAGGTCGCCCCGGACGGCCTGGGGTACTAGGGTGATGATGGCGTCAAAGTCAAAGTTGGGGTCCATGTTCCGAAGGTGGCTGAAGACACAAGAAAAGGCGCGCCCGAGCAGGGCGCGGCTCCTCTCCTCCACCAGCCTGTTGGCTCCGACCGACCGCGCCTCCAGCTGCGTCACCACGTCGGTGAAGAACTGAAGATTGCCGGCATAGTTGACTGCGTGGGGCTCGTCAACGGCTGCCTCGCAGATGTTACCCAAGGCTGTGTTGGCTCTCTCCTGGAGCGTGGTGAGCATGGGCCCGTGCTCGTGCTCCAGGATCCGCCGCTGGCGTATCTCGTCCTCGTTCTGCCGCGCAACGGCCTCAGCCTCGTCCACCCGCTGGCGTAGAAGAAGCGCCTCGGTGCGGGAGGTAGTCAGCTCCTCCTGCGCCACGCCGAGGGCGGCCTAGGAAGCATCGGCCCGCCGCGTCACTTCCTCCATCTTGGCCCTCAGGGCGGCGGTCCTGCCTTCAGCCTCGACCCGGATCAACCCCAGCCTCTCCTCGAACTCGCGCTCGAGGTTCAAGCGGGCCGTCGCAACCCCGCGTTCAACCTCTTCCAGGACTCGAGCCTCGCACGCGGCGACGTCATCCTCTGCCTGCATTGCCAAATGCTCTCTCGTCTCCAGACATTCAAGATCGCGTGCGCGCTCAGCAGCTTCCAGCGTCAGTGCCTCCTCACGCCTCAGGAGCTCTGCCTGGTCGACCGAAGCCACCTTCATTGACGCAAGGGCTATCTCACGCAGCTCCACCTGCTGCTCTAGGGAGAGGCACCGGGCCTGGAGTTCCCGCACCCGCTCCTCCGCCGCCTCACGCCGCCGGTCAGCCTCTTGGTCCTCCTCGACGGCCCAGGAACGGGCCTCCCAACAAGCCGCCAGCAACGCCTCGGCCTCCTCATTATCGTGGTCACGCTGGTGGCGCGCAAGGGCAACAGCCGCCTTCAGCTTGCGCCTCTCTTCAGCCAGGCACAGGCCCTCAGCCTCAAGGTGCGCATCTTCATCAGCAAGCTCTTCACCAAGCCGGCTCACCGCGTTAGCCGCCCTCCGGAGAAACCCTTGATGAAGAACGCGACACCTCCGGGCGCGCTCGAGCACGTCTTCCGCGTCGTCATCCACCCCAAGTAAGCGCGGGGGGGCACGAATCGGCACTCCTCCTCTGGGGAGGGGGCTGGGGGCTGGCGCCCTTGCGATGGCCGGGCGCGCCTCGCCAGAAGCCCGGCCAGAAGCCAGCCCATCCCCAAATGAAGAGCACAGGGCCGACCGCAGCCAATCGCCATCCACGACCAGACACGAAGCCCAAGGCAGGCTGGCTATACCCCGAGAAGGCTCGGGAAGGAGGGTCGCGAGGCGCGCAGAGCCGCGATGCACCATAGGATGGTTCACCCCTCTGACCGGCCTCGCCGCGAGGGCTCTGCTTGAGCTCGGAGCGCTCGAAGACGGTGGAGGGGGCGGAGCCTGGGGGGATGGCTCCTCAGCCATCTTCGAGAGCTCGGCAGGAAGGGCCCTGCAGAGCAAGGATCAGCCAAAGCAACGGGAGGATCAGGAGCTAGGAAAGGAGAAGGCTTACTCATCAATGGCGAAATACTTCCTGCGCTTCAGCAGGCGGCAAGGGTAATCGTCACCCAAGGCCTCCCTTCTCTTCCGGAGAGCCTCGAAGTCCACGCGGAAGCGGCCCAAGAGTTGAGCACAGGGGTCAGCTTGCGACGAGGAAGAGGTGTCAAGGTGCCCAGCGTCAGGGGCGTCGTCCTGATGCATGCCGCCGGTCGCCTCGCCAAGAAGGGTAGCTGGGGTCCCAGGGGCCTCAACCACGGGTGCCACGGGCGGCGGCTCAACGCCTTCAGCCGCAGCAATACGGGCCTCATGAGCTGCCCCCTCAGGAGTGCCGCCTGGTGTCGTCACCCCGGCGGGGGCCCCCTCAGCCTCCAGCGGCCCATGCCTCCCTGCTCTGCCACTCGAGGAAGGACCGCTGTGGGCGACTGGAAGGGCAGTTACCATCCCTGGGTTGTCGCGAGGCCCCGTGAGGCCAGCGGGGCGCAGCCCCATTCGTCGAATCCGGGCATCTGATTCACAAAGTCGCCCCTATTCGAGCAAAGGTACAGCAAAGCCCCCCCCCCTTGCCGGACGCTGCCGGGGGAAGGGTCCCCCGTCAAGACCAAGAGCACCTTCCTCAGCGCTTCGGGCATCAGGTCCTCCTCCTGGAGCCTCATGCGATCTTCACGCCCACTGAAGGCCCACATCCGGCGGGAGTGGCGCTGGAGAGGAGCAATGCGGCGTAGCAGGAACTCCTTCACCACCCTGGGTGCCGTCACGCCGAGCACTCTCAAGAGTGCGAAGCGACGCCAGACAAAGATGAGCCGGGGGCTTGTAAGCGTCTCCTGGCCCCAGCCTGAATTGGGGACAGCGGGCGACATTGGCTTCGAAAGCAGGGGGCTGGGCACCCCTACATCCACGTACGGCCACCGCTCGCGGAATCCAGGCGCGAACGAAGGAAGGCTGAAATCAATCCCTGAGGCCGCCATTTCTGGTGTGGCAATGAAGCTCACGCACCCCGAGCATTTGGTGGGATCGACGAGGCGCGGAGAGAAGAAGTGGCGCGGCAAGGCAACCGAAGGAGGGATGCCCATCATTGCCTCACAGACAAAGGCAAAGACGGCAAGAAGAGTAATGGATTCAGGACCCAAATGCATCATATGGATCTGGTGATGGGAAAGCACAGCGTTGAAGAAATAGGAAAAGGGGGGAACCAATCCCGCCCACAGGACGTCGGCAAAGTACCGGACCTCAGTGACTACTCTGTCGATGGAGAAGTGGGACGCGGGCCAGGCCGTCATCCTCCCGCACTCGTTGAAGATAGTGACCAGAGCAGAGCTGACCTTGCCCAAGCCTTCTCGGTTGAGTATGATCGACCGATCGACGGTGGGAGCTGCCGACGACAGCGAGCGAGGTGGAGGCACCGGGTTCTTCCCTTTTCCCTTCCTCGTCGGAGCCATGGCAATGGGGAGAGGGAGGATTCGAGATTGGATTGGAAGCAGAGACTGGAGCCTGAGAGGAGGAAGAGTAGGGGACGGTCGAGCAGCGAAAAGAGGAATGACTGTATGCAACCATGAGCCGCCTAGCTGGGCGCAAAATAAGGAGGCATGGGGGAACAGGGCTGCCCACGTCCAATCGACCGCCACGCGGCACCCGAGGCCGCAGGCTGTTAGGGCCCGTGGCGCTTTGCACTTCCCCCTATGCTTCTCTGCTCAGCCAAGTCCGGGCGCACCTTGGGCCCGGGGGCTACTGTTGGCGCTCTGGGAACGGGGTCCCCAGACTTGCCTGCCTGCGACCTGCGGTGTGGCTCAAGGGGCGGCCCACCACGGCCCATCTTCATCAGCACGAGCTCAAGACCCTCACGAGGGGCCAAGCCTCGTGGGGTGGACGACAAGAAGCTTCCTTAGGCACGGCCTCGTCAGGCTGGCTCACGAGGAGGCGGAGAGATCAAGGCGGGGTACCTCATGAGGTGCCCATGACACAAGCCATGACGACCAAGGGCGCCAGGCGGGCGCCAGGCGGGCGCCAGCCCGTGCAGTGTCCTCATTTCCTCTTTAGTGCAAAGGGAGCAAGCGCAGGCGAGAGCATCAAGCAAAGGCATCCGTTTCGGTGCAACAAGACCAAGACTGTCGCAACGGCAGGAAGGAGGTCATTGTGGAGCCCAAGCCGGCGTCACCACCAGAGCCTTTGGCAGGCGAGGACCAACTTTAGTCAGGATAAGTGTACTAGATGTTCCCCTTCAAAATGGCCAATTGTTGGCGCCCTTCCCGCTCAATATTTGGGAAGAGGCCCAGGGCCTTTGCCTATAAATAGGACTAGCCACCCACAAGGTAGAGGGGATCGAAGGATCGAGATCATCATCTAGAAACCAGCAGAGAAAGAGCGACTGAACTCCCCCGAGCAGTTCATCGCACCAGCCAAGAACAGACCCTCGCGAGACTATTCTTCCTTGTATTGTTCATCATCAGCCCAAGAGGCAATCCACCACACCACAAACTAGAGTAGGGTATTACACCACAATGGTGGCCCGAACTAGTATAAACCCTGTGCCTCTTGTGTTGTTCCTTTCATAGCTTAGATCCTAGCGAGGCAGTGAGGTGCAGGTAGGTAGAGGGCGTAATCTCCACGCGCACCCCAGTGTTTGAATCTAGAGGGTCTACCGGAACCCAAAATCCGACAAGTCCACCGGCCGAAGACCTATACCAACTGCAGAGACGACCAATTCCTGTAGATTGGAACCCCATTCCATTTATTCCCAGTTTAAAAGACAATGCTTTCAATGTTGTTTGGGACTACGTGCAAATACTCCCATCATGGGAAGATTATTGTGAAGACAAACACCATTTTCACATCTTCCTGTCTAACTTACATGTAAGTGCTATTATTCATGGTTATTATTTTCCTGTTTTCTGCTGATTGAACACATCAATGATTTACATTACATTGTTGTAACTAGGCAAGGGTCAATCTGGATAGTCATGACGAGCAAAGCTTGCTTGTGCTTTTCAAGGAAGCATTGTAGCAGTATCGGTGTTACCTGAGGAAATCACACTTTGATGGCAAGTCTATAAATTAATTTCCGTTGAAGTCTCCTGTGCTAAATTTAGAAGACATTGAATGTAAAAACCTTGTTATGCACTAGTCTCGTTCCCAGGATGAGGTACTGTCTATGAAATCACATGACAATTTGAACTTCTACTTTTCCGCATGTGCCTTACGGATCTTTTTTGCAGGAAATCTGCTCGAAGAAGAATTCCGGTTTGAAAAGAACGACAGGATATCACAAATATGCTGCCCGCTGCTTTGCTCTTGTTAGTACCTATTGTCCTATATCATTGTACTTGCATACATACCTGGTTCATTATGTGACAGCAGTATGCATGATAGCTTGCTTATCAATTGTTCGCTCCAAATTATCTGATCTATATGAATGGTTACATTAGTGTAGAATATATCCAATGCCAATGTTTTTTTAGCTCTGCATTGTTCTTGTAAGTACATGTTGTCTTTTATCAATGTACTTATAATGGCAGGTAGTTGTTCATGTACCATCACTCTGCAGGTTATTTTCCTTTGCCCTCCATTTTCTACACATCAGATCTATATTTACTCTTACCATAAGGTTGGTACTGAAGAAGTTTAGCTGTGCATTGCTCTTGGTTGTACCTTTTGCCTGTATCGCTGCACTTACATTTATAGCTACTTGGTTATGTAGAATCACTCTTCATCTTATCTTAAATATTCTCCATTTTTTCGTATATTATCACATCTATATTTACTCTTAACAAAATGTAGAATAAAGGCAATGCTTATGAAGAAGATTCTGTGGTAAACTTCTTGAATTGCCCCCCCCCCCATCAGCATGGACAAGGCCTTTATAGAGCATGTCTTCACCAATAATGTAAGTTTGTCCATCTCAAGCCTTCAAACTTTGTTGTATATATTTGGTTAGGCATGACTGCAACAGCTATTTATTTTTGGTGTTTGCATCAAGTTGCATGTTTAAAGTTTATTATGTAGTTCATAAACAAAAGTTTGTCCTTTCTCAATTTAAGTTTTCAGTTGTACAACCAAGTTCCTTCTTCATACCATGTAAATTAAACTATACGGGGCAAGTGATCTTCTTTTGCACTGCATGTATGCTTCTGTTCTTCATCCGTAATCCAGTGGTGTGGTGAACCTACCAACTACAGCATAATGTCATATTCTGCAATGTCTTAACTATGAACAATGTCATATCATTCTACTATTATTTAAACTGTCTCTTTATTTGCCAATCTGAAATGGGATAAATTGACAGCACACTAACCATTGATACCTATGAGTTCTTGATCTGTAATCCAGTGGTGTCGTGAAGCTGCCAACTCCTTCACATTGTCATTTCCTGCCATGTCTTGACCTGAACAATACTATATTGTGTTAATGCAATTTTAAATTGTGTCACTTTATTCGTCAGTAAGAAATGTGATGAATTGTTAGCACTAATACTTTTATGTGCAAAACCTATCATCCGTCTGCTTGTTTATCTTTTAGAGTGAGGAAGATATAAGTGTTGAACAAGCGCAGTCTCATCATCTTGCTCAGCTGCTTGCGCTACAGCTCCCTAGTAGGGCTAACCTTTCTTGAACTCTATTGAAGTGTTGTCAGTTTTGTATATTATTTTGTCGGCATGTTTATTTGCACCGATGGCGATCTTTGATGCCTAGTGTATGTAATCTGTTGTCTGCTTGTGCTTTATTATCATAGTGGCGACCTTTGATGCCCAGTGGATGTAACATGCTGTTATTTCTTTATTGTATAGTCTAGGTTTTTTCTTATTCACGATGCTGCAATTATTTTACTGTATATATATCCTATCTTCGCAGTAAACCGGCCAAATCGTAAAATTATGGTACATAATCGGGACATCATGCAATCACGATGTAGGTTGGGCCTGAAACGTGTCGAACAGCTAACGGGCCAGCAGCAGCCCGAAATGAACCCCGGCCCAACATTGTGCGAATCAAATCACAGGCTTTTAACAAGCTAAAATTGTCTCGGTCCTTGTTTGGCCCGATCAGATATTGGCTGCGAGCAGGCCGGATGCAAACCGGGCCATAGTTAGGCCCAACTATATGACGGGTTTTTAACAGGACGAAATTAATATAGGGCAAAAATGTTAAACGGGCCCTTAACAGGCCAAAACTAATATGATGCCGAATTACTAAGTGGGCCTTTAGCAAGTGGGCCCAAAAGCATAGTGTCCAGTTGACGGGCCGAATCTGATATGGGCCATAATTGAGCCCAAAGCCTCTTAAAGGTCCGGACCTGATATGGGCCGTAATTTGGCCCAAAACGTGGTAGGCTTTTAACGGGCCAGATCTCATATGGGCCACTATTAGGCCCAGAGCCTAGCAGGCCATTAATGGACCGGATCAAATATGGGTCGGCATTTGGCCCAAAACATGGCAGCCAGTTAATGGGTCGGCCTACTAGGGTCCTCAAAATCTTGTGGGCCTACAGCTGGGCCGGACCATTAATGTCGGCAAAATCTCGTGGGCCTTTAGCTGGGCCAGCCCATTATGGTCCGCAAGAATCTTGTGGGCCTTTACCTGGGCCGGCCCATTATGGCACACAAAAATCTTATGGGCCTTTACCTAGGCAGGCCCATTATGGCCCGCAAAATCTTGTGGGCCTTTAGTTGGGCCAGCCCATTATGGTCCGCAAAATCTCGTGGGCCTTTAGCTAGGTCAGCCCATTATGGTCTGCAAAATCTTGTGGGCCTTTAGTTGGGCCGGCCCATTTAAACTTGATGGGCCGGTCCACGTGTCAACATATCATAGGCGTGTCTCGCCCATTGGATGAGTGACACATGTGCCAGCACGGACCTGACACGTGTTTCCTCCAGCCAATGATGATTTTACACGTGGAAAATCCCCATTGGTCGGGGATGTTAACGGGTTATCGGATCCAAAACCCGACCCGATAGCTTAACGGCGTTCCGTTACGGCGGATGCCACGTGTCAGTCATCCTTGACGAAAGCACTTCTGTGACGCGCGATTTATCGTCATGGAAGTGGACACTTCCGTGATGATAATTTTGGTAATGTCATGGAACACTTCTACGATAGCACAGGTATGACTATCTTGATTCTGTCATAAATTTGTCATGGATGTGCATGCATAACAAAAAACGCGACCTACTGTGACAAACATGTATCATCACGGAAGTGTATTTTTTTTGTAGTGTAGGCTCTTTCTTCAACTGCAAGGGTCCGACCCGAACTAGGGTAAAACTTGGCCTCGTATTACCATCCAGCCTAATAGCCAGGGATATCCTACCGAATGATATGATGAAATCATATCTACCAACTACTAAGAGAGAGGTGTGTCGGGGGGCAATGTGTGCGACAGAGGCCTAAAGATAATGTGCGTGCGGGAGACACGTAGGCACATATATGTGCATATAGAGGGCTAGTAGAGACCGTGTGTGTGTATATATGCATGCGAGAGAAATAGTGTTTTCCAACTGAGATTAGTGAAAAGAGTAGTACATAGTAGTGAGAAAGAGAGAGAGAAAAAGAGAGAGCATGTGCATGAGACACCTCGACACCCTGAGAGAGATTGTGAGCATGTGTGAAAGAGAAATGCCGATGCATATAAAGTGTGTGCACTTATGCGTTAGATAGAGAGAGATATAACGCGTTTGTGAGAACGGGGCGAGGCATAGTGCATCTATGTGTAAAAGGCGGTTCTACGCATTAAATTAAAATATAAATGGCATTATTATTTTTGGATAAGATCATGAATTTTGCAAATTGCGTATGGACGAAAATCGGTCTATCAGACACCCATACTCTATTGCATGTGTTTATTTCATATTATCGATCCATAGAGTGAGAGCGGTTTGAAATACAGGCAATGGATGCTTTTGCAATTCATATATAGACATTAATTAGCGCACTCCATGTTGTTAGTGTGAAGCACTTTATACATTTGTCACTTGCATGGATACATTCCAAATTGCTAGCTATGAAATAGAATACATGTCGAATTCAATATAAAGGGGGTTTCGAAGATTCGAATTCATAGGAAGTGCATTCTTCTATTTGAACCCGCGATAATGGCATTTGTAAATCAGATGTAAAAGGGGGCATCAATCTTTTGTTTATTTCTTACTGCATCAGGTTTCCTCCCTTTTACTATTTCACCTTTGCTAGAGGTCAGTAGCCGCCTGGATTTCAATTCTGGGTTAGTTGAACCGCAATTAAAAGAACAGCACCCACTTAGGCGCGCGGAGCACCTAGTCCGCCTGTTCCCCAGGGAACCGGCGCATCGGTGTCTATCATAGGGGTGTGGGGCGCAGGAGCTGCTTGCGCCCGATCTGGAGGTCGGCGGGGTTTGAATGGATGGCCGGGGGCGGTGCCAAGTACGGCGGTGCGGTGAGGTCGAGGGGAGGGCGCAGGCAGGGGAGGAATACTGGGCCAGTGGTCGCTGGCATTTCGAGGAAGATCGTCAACACTGACTGGTTGGAGGTAGACGAAGGCGATCTGCCCGTTCTTTGTACATCGGACGGTGCAAAAAAAATAGACTGACGTACTTGCTTTCAGTCGACTGTTATTTTCATAGAATCCTGTAGTAATTTAGTGTGCCATGCATGTTGTAGAACTATCATATGTCTCCCGTCATTTATTTCTCACCGACCTGCTATCTGCTACCTTTACACTATACTAATTGTGCACACACTTCACCCATACTCACACTATTGTTTTTTTATGCATGGGTATTTCAGCCTCTGACGCAGTGTTGATGAATGCAGAAAAGAAAAGACAGAAGTCGCTCCAGTGTAATTCAAAGATAAGCACTAAGCGTTCCAGCGCTCTAATGGGTGCAGTGTCAGTAGTTGGAGACAGTAAATGTAGCTCTGCAGTTGATGATCTCAATTGCCACACATAACCATCCCAGGTGCTTGCTTTAACTTCGTGCTGTCAAATGTGGTTGCATGTTGCATATGGTGTCTAGCTTGTATTGCTTCCAATTTGGTTAAATTGCATCTGCTTACTTTACACATTATACCTTTGATAATGGCATGCCTTCCTGTTTTTGATACATACTACATATGTCTATTAACCATGTTCGTACATCAAACTAATGCTCTTTTGTATCCCTCGTCAATCACTTATGATGAGACAGTCACCCGAGTGGGTTACTGTGAGACGCCCTACTCGTTTAAAGAGTGTAGTGTCATCCTCCCCACATGATTCTCAAGAAACAGCAAGGCTAAATGAAGATAGTCAACGTAGCTCTCTAGTTGATCACCGCAATTCCCCCACACCACCATTGCAGGTGCTTGCTCTTACTTGGCAGTGTGATATGTGGTTTCATGTTGCATATGGTGTCTACCTTGTAATGCTTCTAATTAGGGTAAATTGCATCTTCTTAGTTAACACATTATACCTGTGAATATGACATGCCTTCCTGTTTTTGGTACATACTACGTCTTTCTATTAACCATGTTCTTACATCAAACTACTTTTCTTGTGTATCCCTCATCAATGCTCCTAATTTGTTAAATTGCACCTCCTTAGCTTACACATTATACATGTGAATATGACACGCCTTCCTGTTTTTGGTACATACTACATCTGCCTATCACACCATGTTCTTACATCAAACTACTGTTCTTGTGTATCCTGCATCTATCGCTTATGATGAGACAGTCACGCGCGTGGGTTAATATGAGACGCAATACTCTTATAAAGAATGCAATTTCATCCTCTCCACATGATTCTCAAGAAATAGCAGGCCTAAATGAAGATATTGAACGTAGCTATGTACCTGAAGATCGCACTTCCCCTACACCACCATCACATGTGCTTGCTCTAACTGCGCAGTGTGATATGTGGTTGCATGTTGCATACGGTGTCTAGCTTGTAATGCTTCTAATTAGGGTAAATTGCATCTGCTTAGTTTACACACTATACCTGTGAATATGACATGCCTTCCTATTTTTGGTACACACTACATCTATGTGTTAACCTTGTTCTTACATGAAACTACCTCTCTTTTGTATCCTGCATCAATCACTTACGATGAGTCACCTTTATTCGTTGCATATTGCATATTATTTCTAGCCTGTTGCCATGTATTGCTTCTAATTTGGTCAAATACATTTGTTAGGGCACCTTTTTAATTTGGCAGAGTGATATTGGTTTCATCTTTCATATGGTTTCTAGCTTGCATCAATTCTAACAAGTTCAAGCACCTTTTGCTTAGTTTACACTTTATACGTCATACATGTCAATATGTCACGCCGTCCTGTTTTTCATACATATTCCATCCTCCTATCATGCGACTGCCTTACATGAAAGTAGTGTTCGTCAGTATCATGCATCAGTGAGTTCTGAAGAGCAAATTTTATTCCTTTTTCTTGTGGGTTTGACTGGACAAGGCAAAATCAAGAAAGAGGAAGGAAAAGAGTAAGGAAGGCGATGATGGTGGTCCTCTGCAGCAACGTAAACGGAGCATCTATACCGATTCTCCTTGTACTGATAGTGCATTACAAGGTCCAAGTCTCCGCTCCCCTACTCCACCATCCAAGGTGCTTGCTCTAACTTGGCAGTGTGATATCTGGTTGCATGTTGCATATGGTGTCTAGCTCGTATTGCTCCTAATTAGTGTAAACTGCATCTGCTTAGCTTACACATGATACATGTGAATATGACACGCTTTCCTGTTTTTGGTACATACTATATATGTCTATTACACCATGTTCTTACATGAAACTACTCTTCTTGTGTATCCCGCATCACTCGCTTATGATGGGACACCTTTAAGTTGGTAGTGTGATATTGGTTTGCGTCTTGAATATGATTTCTAGCATGTATTGCTTCTAGTTTGATGAACACCACCTATGACGAGACTGTTTTAACTTGGCAGAGTGACATTGATTGCACCTTCCATATGGTGTCTTGCAGTGTTTCTAATTTGTTGAAGTACCTTCTGCTTAGTTACCACATTATAGGTGTGAATATGTCAAGCCGTCCATTTTTTCGTACATATTCCATCCTCGTATCATGACTTTGCCTTTCATCAGAGTAGTGATCGTCAGTATCATGCATGAATGAGTTCTGAAGAGCGAATGATATTCATTTTTCTTGTCGGTATGACCTCACAATGCAAAATCAATAAAGCTGAAGGAAATTGGCAAGGCATTGGATGATGGTGGTCCTTCCGAGCAACTGAAACGGAGGTTCTCTACAGATTCTACTCCGCCATCCTCCCAACAAGATTCGCAAGACAACGCAAGGCTAGACAGTCACCGTAGCTGTGTAGATGATGAGCACATCTCCCCTACTCCACCATCACACGTGCTTGCTCTAACTTGGCACTATTATATGTGGTTGCATGTTGCGTATGATGTCTAGCTTGTATTGCTTCTAACTTTGTTGAATTGCATCTGCTTACTTTACACATAATGCCTTTGAATATGACATGTGTTCCTGTTTCTACATCAGACTACTATTCTTGCATATCCCGCATTAGTCACTTATGATAAGGCACCTTTAAGTCGCCACTTTGATATTGGTTGTGCCTTGCATATGATTTCTAGCATGTACTGCTTCTAATTTGTTGAAACGCCATACAGTTTGAACTTGGCAGAGTGATATTGGTTGCATCTTTCATATGGTGTCTAGCTTGCAGTGCTTCTAATTTGTTGAAATGCCTTCTCCTTAGTTACCACATCATAGGTGTGAATATGTCACACCATCCTGTTTTTCATACATATTTCATCCTCGCATCATGTGTTTGCCTTTCATCCAAGTAGTGTTCATCAGTATCATGCATGAATGAGTTCTGAAGAGCGATTCCTTTTTCTTATCGGTTTGACTTCACAATGCAAAATCATTACAGCTGAAGGAAATTAGTCCGGCAGTGGATGATGGTGGTCCTTCAGAGCAACTCAAACAGGGGGTCTCTACAGATTCTACTCCACTATCCTCCCAACAAGATTCGCAAGACAACACAAGGTTGGACAGTCAACGTAGCTGTGTAGATGATGAGCACATCTCCCCTACTCCACCATCACAGGTGCTTGCTCTAACTTGGCACTATTATATGTGGTTGCATGTTGCGTATGATGTCTAGCTTGTATTGCTTCTAACTTGAATTGCATCTGCTTACTTCACACATAATGCGTGTGAATATGACACGTGTTCATGTTTCTAGAACATACGTGTACATGATGAGCACATCTCCCCTACTCCACCATCACAGGTGCTTGCTCTTACTTGGAACTGTTATATGTGGTTGTGTTTTCCGTATGATGTCTAGTTTGTATTGCTTCTGATTATGTTGAATTGCATCTGCGTAGCTTACAACTTATACCTGCAAAGATCACTTACCCATAAGACACATTTAACTTGGGACTGTGATGTAGGTTGCATCTTGCATTTTCTTCTAGCTTGTACTGCTTCTAATTTCTTGAAATGGCACGTATGACGAGAAACTTTTTACCTGATGGAGTGATATTGGTTGCATGTTCATATGGTGCCTAGCTTTCATTTCTTCTAATTTTGTTGAAATGCCTTCCACTTACTGTTTTTTCATACATATTCCATCCTCCTAGCATACGTGTGAATATGAAACCCTGTCTTTTTTTGTATATATTCCATCCTCCTATCCTGCGCTTGCCTTACATCAAAGTAGTGTTCGTCTGTATCATGCATCAACCAGTTATGCAGAGCTAATTTTATTCATCTTCTTGTAGTTTTGACTTCATAAGGCAATATCAGAAAATAGGAAGGAAAAGAGTAAGTTAGGGGATGTTGGTGGTCCTCCGCACCGACGCAAACAGAGACTCTCTAGATTTGCCACTGCTACTGCTAATGAAGTTGAAGTCCCAAGTCTAAATGATGAGTTCATCTCCCGTACTCCACCATCGCAGGTGCTTGCTCTAAGTTGACAGTGTGCTAATTGGTTTCATGTTGCATATGTTGTCTAGCCTGTATTTCTTCTATTTTGATTAAATTGCACCTGCTGAGTTTATACGTTATACATGTGCATATGACATGGCTTTCTGTGTCTAGAATACACTGCATCTATCTATCATACCATGTTCTTACATTAAAGTACTGCTGTTGTGTATCCCGCATCAGTCACTCATGATTGGACGCTTTTAACATGGCAGTTTAATAGTGGTTGCATCTTGCATTGATTTCTACGTTGGACTGCTTCTAATTTTTCGAATTGCCACTTATGACAAGACACTTTTAACTTGGTAGAGTAATATTGGTTGCATCTTTCATATGGTGTCTAGCTTGCATTACTTCTATTTTCTTGAAAATCCTTCTGCTTAGTTTGCACATTATAGCTGTGAATATGTCATGCCGTCCTGTTTTTCTTAGATATTCCATCCTCATACGATTGTCTTACATCAAAGTATTGCTTGTCTGTATCATGCATCAATGAGTTCTGAAGAGTGATTTTATTCTTTTGTGTTGTGGGTACAGCTTGACATGGCAAAGTCAAAAAAGAGCAAGGAAAATAATATAGTAGGGACTGCTGTTACTCATCGGGTGAAACGGAAAAGGATCTGCCGTCGAGATCCTACTGGTACTTATAGTGCAGTACAAGGTCCAAGTCCACCGGCTAAATCTACAAACACAGTATCACCTGCTCCACCAGCTGCAGCATCCGCTTCAACTGTACCATCATCTCAACCAGTTACTCGTTCGTTTTCTCCGGAACTGGCCAGTTCCCAAGCTGCCTTCACACCTAACACTACTTTCGAAGAACTGCTGACATAACAGGACTTGGCAAGATTAGATGAACCTCATGAGCATCAACACCAAGATGGTACCTGACCGAGTCAAGTTGCAGTTACATGCTCCTTTATATGTACTCTCACAGTTTGATGTACACTAAAACTTTCCATATTCGTTGTTGAACTAGCACCACGGCGCAAGCGGAAACAGACATCAGGGATAATGCTTGACAGATTAACAAAATCTAAAGGAGGAAGAATGGAGATCCATTTTGAGGCAGGTTTAAAAAGGCCACGTGATGCTATAGAGTCAGCCAAGTTAGTATCAGAGGTAGCCGTTGCCGTTAGGTGTCATGCACGTATCCTCCCAACGTGGATCTAGTACAGGAATGAGAAAGACAATACCTAGTTTAACACCTTCCTTGACCATTTATCCGTAAGTAATGTTATTCATCGCAATTAGTAATATTGTCTTACTCTATCCCATACTTTCTAGCTTCCTCCTAATAAGACTCACATTCTTTTTTCAACAAGGTTCAAGTTGGATCCGAAAGATGATGCAACTAAACAAGCATGCACTCATGTTTTTCAGTCTGCTCTGCGATAGTATCGGTACCACCTTAGAAAATCTCACTTTGAAGGCAAGGCTAACAATGAAATCGCCCAAACATCTCCAGTGGAATATATTACAGATGAAGACTGGACAGCCCTCGTTAAACACTGGTCTGATCCAAAGTATCAGGTAGGCTATATGTATTTGATCAGACCACATATTGAACTTGTATTTATGTATGTGCCTTACAAGTGTATCTTCTTCTAGGCTAACTGTTTGAAGAACAAAACCAACCGTTCTAAAGTGAAATTCCAACAGACAACAGGATCTCGTAGCTATATTGCACACTGCGAGGCTCTTGTAAATAGCTGCTACTTCCTTCTTTTTTGTGTGCCATATTATTGTATCTATATTGATTTGTTCCAAATACAGAGGAAAGCCCGTGCGGACCAAAAAGAACCTGAATCGAATGCAGTGCAAATCTTCAAGGATTGCCACACCAGCAAGACGAAGGGCATGAGCACACCAGTTCAAGCCGCTATTGTAAGTCCTTACTCCTCCTGCCTTGAACTGATTAGTACTGTGATGTGTTCATTTAACTACTTGGTTTGCAGCCAATGTCAGTTACTCAGTTCACTTTTATACACAGTTGTCTTAACGTATCATTTCACCTTACATGGTTTAAAAGAGATGAAGGATATTCTTTTGGTCTTGATCTGTAATCTAGTTGTTATGTTCACGTGCGCACACAATGATAAAATAGCCTATTTGTTTTATATCTGTTTGCCCATGATATGAATGATGTCATACTATGTTCATCCTACTTTAAACCATGTCTCTTTATCCTTAGATGTCAAAGAATGTGAGGAAATAGACAATACAGTAGGCATGCTACATGGACATATGTTCCGAAAGTGATTTTATTATGTAGTTGGCACTACAATACATGCTAATGTATTAAGTAGTTCACCAAAATAAGTTATGTATAAACGTTTAACCTACTTTGTTTGTTTTTGTCTCATTAGTAACTTATCTGGTACACTAATCTACAAGTTCAAACTTTCAGGAAGCTATGGAACAAATGATTGAACAACCACAACCACCTGAAGGTGACGAGGCTACTACAAGCACAATGTCACCCCTTGCTGCAGTGCGTCAGTATCTCTCCACTAATAGTGCAAAAAGAACCTTCCTGCGTAATTCTGGGTTGGTTGTCAAGGTAACCTCGTCCAAATCGCCTACAGAACAAAATCTTCTTGCTAGACAGAGTGATATATCTGTGCTCCAGACACAAGCCCAATCCCTAATGGACGTCGTTTCAGAAACAAGAATAGTGGTTGAGAAATGTCATCAAGATATGAATGGTTTTGAAACCAGACTATCAGACATTCACTTCGTTGTTCAAGAGCAATGGCGGAAAAAAGGTGGAGATCGTGCTGCTCCATCAGATTCTACAGCCTAAAACATTAGCACTCAGGTCAAATGATCTGTGCTTCTATACATCTGATGGTGATTTTATCTGGAAGGACTGTAAACTTTATGCCAACAGGCCTTTTGCTGTATGGTTGGAATTTATTTTGTTGTGATACAACATTTATGATGCTGCCATAGGCTGCAGTAATTACGACGCTATTTTTGTATAGTGTAGGTTTATCTTAGTAATGTATTAGGCCGAAAGCTTCGTAGGAGCCCAACATGCGAACATTCGTCGGGCCCATTCCAATTGGGCTAAAAATGATTACGAGCCGAAATTGGCATGTAGCCCACTAAAAATATCTAGGCCTAAATCAGCATAAGCTTTCATATTTTTCTGGTAGGCATGTGCCCATAGTAGGCCATTAATAGGCCTAAATATAATTTGGGCCCTCAGTAAAATTAGGACGTTTACAGGTGTAAATATCTCGAGCCCATAAAAAACATGGGCCTTTAATAGACCGAAAGTGAGATTGGGCCCTGATTGTGCCAAATAACCCACTGGACTTAGCAGGCCGAAACGGTGGCCCATTTACGATGCGGATCTTTGACGGGCCGTAAATGCGCCGACCTAATACATGGGCCTTTAACAGGCCGGAACTTCAGTCGGGCTAGATTATCGTCATTTTTATATGGGCCGTTAATGGGCCCGATATGACGTTGGGCCACATATGGCCCATGGTTTACGTCCGGCGTTAACAAGCCGAAAATGGCAACAGGCCGAAAGTGGCCCAAATCTATAGTGGGCCTCTAATGGGTCGAATGTCAGACATGGCCGAATATGACCCAAATCCTTCACGGTCGTTTATGGGCCGAAAGTTTTGATGGCATGTAAATGGGCCCAAATGAAGCTGGACCTTTAACAGGCCGGAAATACACCGGGCCGTAATTCGGCCCAATTACTCAGCGGACAGTTAACGGGCCAGAAGTGACCATGGGACGCATTGATGACAAGTTTAGGACAGGCTGTTGACGGGCCGATTTGACAGAGTATGTTGGGCCTTTAGCTGGGCCGGCCCATTATGGTGGCAGAATCTTGTGGGCCTTTAGCTGGGCCGGTCCATTGTGGTCCACAAAATCTTGTGGGCCTTTAGCTATGCCGGCCCATTATGGTCTGCAAATTTGTGTGGGCCTTTAGCTGGGCCGGCCCATTATGGTCCGCTAAATTTTGTGGGCCTTTAGCTGGGCTAGCCCATTATGGTCCGCTAAATCTTATGGGCCTTCGGTTGGGACAGCCAATTTAAACTTTGTGGGCCACTTTTGGGCCGGTCCACATGTCAACATATCATAGGCCCATCTCAACCATTGGATGAGTGACACATGTGCCAACGCGGAGCTGACGCGTGGATCCGTCAGCCAATGAGAATTTTACACGTGGAAAAATCGGCATTGGTCGTGGCTATTAACGGGTTATCGGATCCAAAATCCGACCCGATAGCTTAACGGCGTTCCGTTACGGTGGATGCCACGTGTTGGTCACCCTTAACGAAAGCACTTCTATGACGCGCGATTTATCGTCGTGGAAGTGGACACTTACGTGATGATAATTTTGGTAATGTCATGGAACACTTCTATGACAGCACAGGTATGACTATCTTGATGCTGTCATAAAATCGTCATGGATGTACATGCATGACAGAAAATGCGACCTACTGTGACAAAAATGTATCATAGATGGGAGAAGGGTTTCCCCTCTGGTCCTTGGCTCCCATGGTGTGGTAGGGGCGAGAGCCCCTCCGAGATTGGATCTGTCTCTCTGTCTCTCTTTGTTTCTGCGCTCTCAGGTTCTGCCCTAGCACCGTTTCTTTAATATCCGGAGATCCGTAACTCCGATTGGATTGAAACCTTCGCCCAGATATTTTTCCAAAAATTAGCTTTCTTGCGGCCAAAGAAGAGCAGCAACCGCCTTACGAGGGGCCCACGAGGGTCAGGGGCGCACCCAGGGTAGGCAGGCGCGCCCCCTGCCTCATGGCCACCTCGGGCACCGTCTCGCGTTGATTCTTCCTCCCATATTTCCCAAATATTCCAAAAATATTCTCCGTCCGGTTTTATCCCGTTTGGACTCCATTTGATATGGGGTTTCTGCGAAACATAAAACATGCAACAAACAAGAACTGGCACTGGGCAGTGGATCAATATGTTAGTCCCAAAAATAATATAAAAAGTTTCCAAAAGTATATGAAAGTTGTAGAATATTGGCATGGAACAATCAAAAATTATAGATACGACGGAGACGTATCACCAGTCCCATGCTCAAATCAAATCAAAATAATTGCAAACAAAACTCCCCCAGGATTGTTGCTAGTTGGAGGCACCCGTTGTTTCGGGCAAGCCATGGATTGGTGCTTGTTGGTGGTGGGGGAGTATAAACTTTACCATTTTGTTTGGGAACCTCCTATAATGTGTGTAGCATGGAAGATATCGAGATCTCATAGTTGTTATGTTGACAGTGAAAGTATACCGCTCAAAATGTTATTCCTCTCTATTTCAAAATCGAGCCCTGGCACCTCTACAAATCCCTGCTTGCCTTTGCGAAGGGCCTATCTATTTACTTTTATGTTGAGTCATCACCCTCTTATTAAAAAGCACCCGTTGGAGAGCACCGCTGTCATTTGCATGTATTACTATTAGTTTATATTGGGTATGACTATGACTGGATCTCTTTTACCATGAATTACAATGTTTAGTCAGTCCTTGATCTTTAAAGGGGCTCTACATTTATGTTTTGCGGTCTCAGAAAGGGCTAGCGAGATACCATCTTGTTATATCATATTATGATTGTTTTGAGAAAGTGTTGTCATCCAAGTTTTATTATTATTGCTCGCTAGTTGATTATGCCATTGATATGAGTAAACATGAGACCTAAGTGTTATTGTGAATATGGTTAGTTCATAATCTTTGCTGAAAACTTGAATGCTGGCTTTACATATTTACAACAACAAGAGCAAACAGAGTTTGTAAAAGTTTTTCTTTATCACTTTCAGTTTGTCAACTGAATTTCTTGAGGACAAGCAAAGGTTTAAGCTTGGGGGAGTTGATACGTCTCCGTCGCATCTACTTTTCCAAACACTTTTGCCCTTGTTTTGGACTCTACCTTGCATGATTTGAATGGAACTAACCCGGACTGACGTTGTTTTCAGCAGAACTGCCATGGTGTTATTTTGTGCAGAAATAGAAGTTCTCAGAATGACCCGAAAATCCATGGAGCAACTTTTCAGAATTAATAAAAAATACTGGCGAAAGAATCAGCGTCAGGGGGCCCACACCCTGTCCATGAGGGTGGGGGCGCGCCCCCTCCCCTAGGGCACGCCCCCTACCTCATGGGCCCCCTGGACGTCCACCGACCTCAACTCTAACTCCATGTATTTGCTTTCGCGGAGAAAAAAATCAGAGAGAATTTTCATCGCGTTTTACAATATGGAGCCGCTGCCAAGCCCTAATCTCTCTCGGGAGGGCTGATCTGGAGTTCGTTCGGGGCTCCAAAGAGGGGGATTCATCGTCGTCATCATCATCAACCATCCTCCATCACCAATCTCATGATGCTCACCGTCGTGCATGAGTAATTCCATCGTAGGCTTGCTGGAGGTGATGGGTTGGATGAGATTTACCATGTAATCGAGTTAGTTTTGTTAGGGTTTGATCCCTAGTATCCACTATGTTCTGAGATTGATGTTGCTATGACTTTGCTATGCTTAATGCTTGTCACTAGGGCCCGAGTGCCATGATTTCAGATCTAAACCTATTATGTTTTCATGAATATATGTGAGTTCTTGATCCCATCTTGCAAGTCTATAGTCACCTATTATGTGTTATGATCCGACAACCCCGAAGTGACAATAACCGGGATACTTCTCGGTGATGACCGTAGTTTGAGGAGTTCATGTATTCACTATGTGTTAATGCTTTGGTCTGGTACTCTATTAAAAGGAAGCCTTAATATCCCTTAGTTTCCATTAGGACCCCGCTGCCACGGGAGGGTAGGACAAAATATGTCATGCAAGTTCTTTTCCATAAGCACGTATGACTATATCCGGAATACATGCCTACATTACATTGATGAATTGGAGCTAGTTCTGTGTCACCCTATGTTATAACTGTTACATGAGGAATCGCGTCCGACATAATTATCCATCATTGATCCAATGCCTACAAGCTTTTCACATATTGTGCTTTGCTTATTTTCTTTACCGTTACTATTGTTACAATTACTACAAAACTGTTGCTGTTAATTTTGCTACCGCTATCATTACTTCTCCTTGTGTCGAATCAATAAATTTGGGTTGAATACTCTACCCTCGAAAACTATACTTGTGGGTTATCTGGCCTCTTTTTTTATTTGGGCTTCTTTGGTCTCTTTTATTTTTCATAAAGTTCGAAGTCTCATCCCGACTTGTGGGGGAATCATAGTCTCCATCATCCTTTCCTCACTTGGGACAATGCTCTAGTAATGAAGATCATCACACTTTTATTTACTTACAACTCAAGAATTACAACTCAATACAAAATATGACTCTATGTGGATGCCTCCGGCGGTGTACCGGGATATGCAATGAATCAAGAGTGACATGTATGAAAGAATTATCAAGGTGGCCTTGCCACAAATACGATGTCAACTACATGATCATGCAAGAGCAATATGACAATGATGGAGCGTGTCATAATAAACGGAACGGTGGAAAGTTGCATGGCAATATATCTTAGAATGGCTATGGAAATGCCATAATAGGTAGGTATGGTGGCTGTTTTGAGGAAGGTATATGGTGGGTGTGTTGGGGAACGTTGCAGAAAACAAAAATTTTCCTACGGTTTCACCAAGATCCATCTATGAGTTCATCTAGCAACAAGTCATTAGATGCATCTACGTACCTTGTAGATCGTGAGCGGAAGCATTCAAAGAACGGGGATGATGTAGTCGAACACGACGTGATCCAAATCACCGGAGATCCTAGCACCGAACGGACGGCACCTCCGCGTTCAACACACGTACGGAACAGCCACGTCTCCTCCTTCTTGATCCAGCAAGGGGGAAGGAGAGGTTGAGGGAGATGGCACCAGCAGCAGCACGACGGCGTGGTGTTGATGGAGCTGCAGTACTCCGGCAGAGCTTCGCTAAGCACTATGGAGGAGGAGGAGGTGTTGGAGAGGGAGAAGGAGGCAACCAAAGGCCAAAGTATGAAGTCCCTCCTCTCCCCCACTATATATAGGAGGGCCAAGGGGGGTGGCCGGCCCTAGGAGATCCAATCTCCTAGGGGGGCGGCGGCCAAGGGGGGTTTCCCTCCCCCCCCAAGGCACCTAGGAGGTGCCTTCCCCTCCTAGGACTCTTCCCCCCTTAAACCCTAGGCGCATGGGCCTATGTGGGTCTGGTGCCCTTGGCCCATGTAGGCCAAGGCGCACCCCCTACAGCCCATGTGGCCCCCGGGGATGGGTGGCCCCACCCGGTGGACCCCCGGGACCCTTCCGGTGGTCCCGGTACGATACCGATAACCCCGAAACTTGTCCCGATGCCCGAAACAGGACTTCCCATATATAAATCTTTACCTCCGGACCATTCCGGAACTCCTCATGACGTCCGGGATCTCATCCGGGACTCCGAACAACATTCGGGTTACTGCATATACATATCCCTACAACCCTAGCGTCACTGTACCTTAAGTGTGTAGACCCTACGGGTTCGAGAGACATGCAGACATGACCGAGATCGCTCTCCGGTCAATAACCAACAGCGGGATCTGGATACCCATGTTGGCTCCCACATGCTCCACGATGATCTCATCGGATGAACCATGATGTCGAGGATTTAATCAACCCCGTATACAATTCCCTTTGTCAATCGGTATGTTACTTGCCCGAGATCCGATCGTCAGTATCCCAATACCTCGTTCAACCTCGTTACCGGCAAGTCACTTTACTCGTACCATAATGCATGATCCCGTGACCAGACACTTGGTCACTTTGAGCTCATTATGATGATGCATTACCGAGTGGGCCCAGTGATACCTCTCCGTCATATGGAGTGACAAATCCCAGTCTCGATCCGTGTCAACCCAACAGACACATTCGGAGATACCTGTAGTGCACCTTTTATAGTCACCCAGTTACGTTGTGACGTTTGATACACCCAAAGCACTCCTACAGTATCCGGGAGTTACATGATCTCATGGTCAAAGGAAAAGATACTTGACATTAGAAAAGCTCTAGCAAACGAACTACACGATCTCACGCTATGCTTAGGATTGGGTCTTCTCCATCACATCATTATCCTAATGATGTGATCCCGTTATCAATGACATCTAATGTCCATAGCCAGGAAACCATGACTATCTATTGATCAACGAGCTAGTCAACTAGAGGCTTACTAGGGACATGTTGGTGTCCGTTATTCACACATGTATTACGATTTCCGGATAATACAATTATAGCATGAATAAAGACAATTATCATGAACAAAGAAATATAATAATAATGCTTTTATTATTGCCTCTAGGGCATATTTCCAACAGTCTCCCACTTGCACTAGAGTCAATAATCTAGTTACATTGTGATGAATCGAACACCCATGGAATTCTGGTGTTGATCATGTTTTGCTCTAGGGAGAGGTTTAGTCAACGGATCCGCTATATTCAGGTCCGTATGTACTTTACAAATCTCTATGTCTCCATCTTGAACATTTTCACGAATGGAGTTGAAGCGACGCTTGATGTGCCCTGTCTTCTTGTGAAACCTGGGCTCCTTGGCAAGTGCAATAGCTCCAGTGTTGTCACAGAAGAGCTTGATTGGCCCCGACGCATTGGGTATGACTCCTAGGTCGGTGATGAACTCCTTCACCCATATTGCTTCATGTGCTGCCTCCGAGGCTGCCATGTACTCCGCTTCACATGTAGATCCCGCCACGACGCTCTGCTTGCAACTGCACCAGCTTACTGCCCCACCATTCAAAATATACACGTATCTGGTTTGTGACTTAGAGTCATCCAGATCTGTGTCGAAGCTAGCGTCGACGTAACCCTTTACGACGAGCTCTTCGTCACCTCCATAAACGAGAAACATTTCCTTAGTCCTTTTCAGGTACTTCAGGATATTCTTGACCGCTGTCCAGTGTTCCTTGCCGGGATTACTTTGGTACCTTCCTACCGAACTTACGGCAAGGTTTACATCAGGTCTGGTACACAGCATGGCATACATAATAGAACCTATGGCTGAGGCATAGGGGATGACACTCATCTCTTCTATATCTTCTGCCGTGGTCGGACATTGAGCTGAGCTCAATTTCACACCTTGCAAAACAGGCAAGAACCCTTTCTTGGACTGATCCATTTTGAACTTCTTCAAAATCTTATCAAGATATGTGCTTTGTGAAAGACCTATGAGGCGTCTCGATCTATCCCTATAGATCTTGATGCCTAATATATAAGCAGCTTCTCCAAGGTCCTTCATTGAAAAACTCTTATTCAAGTAGGCCTTAATGCTGTCCAAAAGTTCTATATCATTTCCCATCAAAAGTATGTCATCTACATATAGTATGAGAAATGCTACAGAGCTCCCACTCACTTTCTTGTAAACACAGGCTTCTCCATAAGTCTGTGTAAACCCAAACGCTTTGATCATCTCATCAAAACGAATGTTCCAACTCCGAGATGCTTGCACCAGCCCATAGATCGAGCGTTGGAGCTTGCACACCTTGTCAGCATTCTTAGGATCGACAAAACCTTCCGGCTGCATCATATACAATTCTTCCTTAAGGAAACCATTAAGGAATGCTGTTTTGACGTCCATTTGCCAAATTTCATAATCATAAAATGCGGCAATTGCTAACATGATTCGGACGGACTTCAGCTTCGCTACCGGTGAGAAAGTCTCATCGTAGTCAACCCCTTGAACTTGTCGATAACCCTTAGCGACAAGCCGAGCTTTATAGATGGTCACATTACCATCCGCGTCTGTCTTCTTCTTAAAGATCCATTTATTTTCTATGGCTCGCCGTTCTACGGGCAAGTCAGTCAAAGTCCACACTTAGTTTTCATACATGGATCCTATCTTGGATTTCATGGCTTCTAGCCATTTGTCCGAATCCGGGCCCGCCATCGCTTCTTGATAGTTCGAAGGTTCACTGTTGTCTAACAACATGATTTCCAAGATAGGGTTGCCGTACCACTCTGGTGTGGAACGTGTCCTTGTGGACCTTCGAATTCCAATAGGAGCTTGATCAGAAGTATCTTGATCATCATTATTATCTTCCTCTCTAGTCGGTGCAGGCACGTCAGGAACATTTTCTTGAGTTGCGCCATTTTCCGGTTCAAGAGGTAATACTTCATCAAGCTCTACTTTCCTCCCACTTACTTCTTTCGAGAGAAACTCTTTCTCCAGAAAGGACCCATTCTTGGCAACAAAGATCTTGCCTTCGGATCTGAGGTAGAAGATATACCCAACAGTTTCTTTAGGCTATCCTATGAAGACGCATTTTTCCGATTTGGGTTCGAGCTTTTCAGGTTGAAGTTTCCTGACATAAGCATCGCATCCCCAAAATTTTAGAAATGACAGTTTAGGTTTCTTCCCAAACCATAATTCATACGGTGTCGTCTCAACGGATTTCGGCGGTGCCCTATTTAAAGTGAATGCGGTAGTCTCTAAAGCATAGCCCCAAAAAGATAGTGGTAAATCGGCAAGAGACATCATAGATCGCACCATATCTAATAGAGTGCGATTACGACGTTCGGACACACCATTACGCTGAGGTGTTCCAGGCGGCGTGAGTTGTGAAACTATTCCACATTTTCTTAAGTGTGTGCCAAATTCGTGACTCAAGTATTCTCCTCCACGATCTGATCATAGAAACTTGATTTTCCTGTCACGTTGATTCTCAACTTCACTCTGAAATTCCTTGAACTTTTCAAAGGTCTCAGACTTGTGTTTCATTAAGTAGACATACCCATATCTACTCAAGTCATCAGTGAGGGTGAGAACATAACGATAGCCACCGCGAGCCTCAACACTCATTGGACCGCACACATCAGTATGTATGATTTCCAATAAGTTGGTTGCTCGCTCCATTGTTCCTGAGAACGGAGTCTTGGTCATTTTACCCATGAGGCATGGTTCGCACGTGTCAAATGATTCGTAATCAAGAGACTCTAAAATTCCATCAGCATGGAGCTTCTTCATGCGTTTGACACCTATGTGACCAAGGCGGCAGTGCCACAAGTATGTGGGACTATCACTATCAATCTTACATCTTTTGGTACTTACACTATGAATATGTGTAGCATTACGCTCGAGATTCATAAAGAATAAACCATTTACCATCGGAGCATGACCATAAAACATATCTCTCATATAAATAGAACAACCATTATTCTCGGATTTAAATGAGTAGCCATCTCGAATTAAACGAGATCCTGATACAATGTTCATGCTCAAACTTGGCACTAAATAACAATTATTGAGGTTCAAAACTAATCCCGTAGGTAAATCTAGAGGTAGCGTGCCGACGGCGATCACATCGACCTTGGAACCATTCCCGACGCGCATCGTCACCTCGTCCTTTGCCAGTCTCCGTTTATTCCGCAGCTCCTGCTATGTGTTACAAATATGAGCAACGGCACCGGTATCAAATACCCAGGAGTCACTACGATTACTGGTAAGGTACACATCAATCACATGTATATCAAATATACCTTTGGTTTTGCCGGCCTTCTTCTCCGCTAAGTATTTGGGGCAGTTCCGCTTCCAGTGACCACTTTCCTTGCAATAAAAGCACTCAGTCTTGGGTTTGGGTCCATTCTTTGGCTTCTTCCCGGCAGCTTGCTTGCTGGGCGCGGCAACTACCTTGCCGTCCTTCTTGAAGTTCTTTTTACCCTTGCCCTTCTTGAACTTAGTGGTTTTATTGACCATCAACACTTGATGTTCCTTCTTGACTTCTACCTCTGCTGATTTCAGCATAGCAAATACTTCAGGAATGGTCTTTTCCATCCCCTGCATATTGAAGTTCATCACAAAGCTCTTGTAGCTTGGTGGAAGCGACTGGAGGATTCTGTCAATGACCGCATCATCCGGGAGATTAACTCCCAGTTGAGTCAAGCGGTTATGTAACCCAGACATAGTGAGTATGTGCTCACTGACAGAACTATTTTCCTCCATCTTACAGCTGAAGAATTTGTCGGAGACTTCATATCTCTCGACCTGGGCATGAGCTTGAAAAACCATTTTCAGCTCTTCGAACATCTCATATGCTCCATGTCTCTCAAAACGCTTTTGGAGCCCCGGCTCTAGGCTGTAAAGCATGCCGCACTGAACGAGGGAGTAGTCATCGGTACGTGCCTGCCAAGCGTTCATAACGTCTTGTTCTGCAGGGAGAACAGGTGCGTCACGTAGCGGTGCTTGTAGGACATAATCTTTCTTGGCAGCTATGAGGATGATCCTCAGGTTCCGGACCCAGTCCGTATAGTTGCTACCATCGTCTTTCAGCTTGGTTTTCTCTAGGAACGCGTTGAAGTTGAGGACTACGTTGGCCATTTGATCTACAAGACATATTGTAAAATATTTAGACTAAGTTCATGATAATTAAGTTCATCTAATCAAATTATAATGAACTCCCACTCAGATTTGACATCCCTTTGGTCATCTAAGTGTTACATGATCCGAGTCGACTAGGCCGTGTCCGATCATCACGTGAGATGGACTAGTCATCGTCGGTGAACATTCTCATGTTGATCGTATCTTCCATACGACTCGTGTTCGACCTTTCGGTCTCTGTGTTCTGAGGCCATGTCTGTACATGCTAGGCTCGTCAAGTTAACCCTAAGTGTTTTCGCTGTGTAAAACTGTCTTACACCCGTTGTATGTGAACGTAAGAATCCATCACACCCGATCATCACGTGGTGCTTAGAAGCGACGAACTGTAGCAACGGTGCACAGTTAGGGGAGAACACTTCTTGAAATTGTTGTAAGGGATCATCTTATTTACTACCGTCGTCCTAAGTAAACAAGATGCATAAAACATAATAAACATCACATGCAATTATATAAAGTAGTGACATGATATGGCCAATATCATATAGCTCCTTTGATCTTCATCTTCGGGGCTCCATGATCATCTTGTCACCGGCATGACACCATGATCCCCATCATCATGATCTCCATCATCGTGTCTTCATGAAGTTGTCATGCCAACGACTACTTCTACTTCTATGACTAACGCATTTAGTAATAAAGTAAAGTAGTTTACATGGCGTTCTTCAATGACACGCAGGTCATACAAAAAATAAAGAAAACTCCTATGGCTCCTGCCGGTTGTCATACTCATCGACATGCAAGTCGTGATTCCTATTACAATAGCATGAACATCTCATACATGACATATAGATCATTCATCATTCATCACAACTTTGGCCATATCATATCACAAAGCACTTGCTGCAAAAACAAGTTAGACGTCCTCTAATTGTTGTTGCATGTTTTACGTGGCTGAAGTAGGGTTCTAGCAAGGACGTTTTCTTACCTACGTGAAACCACAACGTGATTTGTCAACTTCTATTTACCCTTCATAAGGACCCTTTTCATCGAATCCGCTTCAACTAAAGTAGGAGAGACAGACACCCGCCAGCCACCTTATGCAACTAGTGCATGTTAGTCGGTGGAACCGGTCTCACGTAACCGTACGTGTAAGGTTAGTCCGGGCCGCTTCATCCCACAATACCGCTGAAGCAAGATAAGACTAGTAGCGGCAAGAAAGTTGACAAATCTACGCCCACAACAAATTGTGTTCCACTCGTGCAAGAAGAACTACGCATAGACCTAGCTCATGATGCCACTGTTGGGGAACATTGCAGAAAACAAAAATTTTCCTACGGTTTCACCAAGATCCATCTATGAGTTCATCTAGCAACGAGTCATTAGATGCATCTACGTACCTTGTAGATCGCGAGCGGAAGCGTTCAAAGAACGGGGATGATGTAGTCGAACACGACGTGATCCAAATCACCGGAGATCCTAGCACCGAACGGACGGCACCTCCGCGTTCAACACACGTACGGAACAGCCACGTCTCCTCCTTCTTGATCCAGCAAGGGGGAAGGAGAGGTTGAGGGAGATGGCACCAGCAGCAGCACGACGGCGTGGTGTTGATGGAGCTGCAGTACTCCGGCAGAGCTTCGCTAAGCACTATGGAGGAGGAGGAGGTGTTGGAGAGGGAGAAGGAGGCAACCAAAGGCCAAAGTATGAAGTCCCTCCTCTCCCCCACTATATATTGGAGGGCCAAGGGGGGTGGCCGGCCCTAGGAGATCCAATCTCCTAGGGGGGCGGCGGCCAAGGGGGGTTTCCCTCCCCCACCCCAAGGCACCTAGGAGGTGCCTTCCCCTCCTAGGACTCTTCCCCCCTTAAACCCTAGGCGCATGGGCCTATGTGGGTCTGGTGCCCTTGGCCCATGTAGGCCAAGGCGCACCCCCTACAGCCCATGTGGCCCCCGGGGATGGGTGGCCCCACCCGGTGGACCCCCGGGACCCTTCCGGTGGTCCCGGTACAATACCGATAACCCCGAAACTTGTCCCGATGCCCGAAACAGGACTTCCCATATATAAATCTTTACCTCCGGACCATTCCGGAACTCCTCGTGACGTCCGGGATCTCATCCGGGACTCCGAACAACATTCGGGTTACTGCATATACATATTCCTACAACCCTAGCGTCACTGTACCTTAAGTGTGTAGACCCTACGGGTTCGGGAGACATGCAGACATGACCGAGATCGCTCTCCGGTCAATAACCAACAGCGGGATCTGGATACCCATGTTGGCTCCCACATGCTCCACGATGATCTCATCGGATGAACCACGATGTCGAGGATTTAATCAACCCCGTATACAATTCCCTTTGTCAATCGGTATGTTACTTGCCCGAGATCCGATCGTCGGTATCCCAATACCTCGTTCAACCTCGTTACCGGCAAGTCACTTTACTCGTACCGTAATGCATGATCCCGTGACCAGACACTTGGTCACTTTGAGCTCATTATGATGATGCATTACCGAGTGGGCCCAGTGATACCTCTCCGTCATATGGAGTGACAAAACCCAGTCTCGATCCGTGTCAACCCAACAGACACTTTCGGAGATACCTGTAGTGCACCTTTATAGTCACCCAGTTACGTTGTGACGTTTGATACACCCAAAGCACTCCTACGGTATCCGGGAGTTACACGATCTCATGGTCAAAGGAAAAGATACTTGACATTAGAAAAGCTCTAGCAAACGAACTACACGATCTCACGCTATGCTTAGGATTGGGTCTTGTCCATCACATCATTATCCTAATGATGTGATCCCGTTATCAATGACATCGAATGTCCATAGCCAGGAAACCATGACTATCTATTGATCAACGAGCTAGTCAACTAGAGGCTTACTAGGGACATGTTGGTGTCCGTTATTCACACATGTATTACGATTTCCGGATAATACAATTATAGCATGAATAAAGACAATTATCATGAACAAAGAAATATAATAATAATGCTTTTATTATTGCCTCTAGGGCATATTTCCAACAGGGTGTATGGTACCGGCGAAAGTTGTGCGGCACAAGAGAGTCTAGCAATGGTGGAAGGGTGAGAGTGCGTATAATCCATGGACTCAACATTAGTCATAAAGAACTCATATACTTATTGCAAAAATTTACAAGTTATTGAAACAAAGTACTACACGCATGCTCCTAGGGGGATAGATTGGTAGGAAAAGACCATCGCTCGTCCCCGACCGCCACTCATAAGGAAGACAATCAATAAATAAATCATGCTCCAACTTCATCACATAACGGTTCACCATACGTGCATGCTACGGGAATCACAAACTTCAACACAAGTATTCCTCAAGTTCACAATTACTCCACTATCATGACTCTAATATCACCATCCTCTCTCAAAACAATTATCAAGCATCAAATTGATTATAGCATCCAATTCACTTTCTATGATAGTTTTTATTATACCCAACTTGGATGCCCATCATTCTAGGACCAATTTTATAACCATAGAAAATACCATGCTGTTCTAAAAGACTCTAAAAATAATATAAGTGAAGCATGAGAGATCAATAATTTCTACAAAATTAAACCACCGCCGTGCTCTGAAAGATATAAGTGAAGCACTAGAGCAAAACTGTCTAGCTCAAAAGATATAAGTGAAGCACATAGAGTATTCTAATAAATTCTGAATCATGTTGTGTCTCTCCCAAAAGGTGTGTACAACAAGGATGACTGTGGTAAACTAAAAATCAAAGACTCATATCATACAAGACGCTCTAAGCAAAACACATCTCATGTGGCGAATAAAAATATAGCTCCAAGTAAAGTTACTGATAGACGAAGACAAAAGAGGGGATGCCTTTCCGGGGCATCCCCAAGCTTAGGCTTTTGGTTGTCCTTGAATATCTTGGGGTGCCATGGTCATCCCCAAGCTTAGGCTCTTGCCACGCCTTATTCCATAGCCCATCAAATCTTTACCCAAAACTTGAAAACTTCACAACACAAAACTCAACAGGAAATCTCATAAGCTCCATTAGTGCAAGAAAGAAAAATCACCACTTAAGGTACTGTAATGAACTCATTATTTATTTATATTGGTGTTAAACCTACTGTA